>NC_135735.1:41769166-42088055 GCF_041903045.1 Epinephelus lanceolatus
AAGATCTTAATTGCTGGTATGAATAAAAGTTCATTTTCCAAGGGGTGGTATCATTATAAATGCAGTATAAAAGATTACTAGGAAGATGAATATGTCAAGTACTGTACTCTCACACTCCTGCAATAAAGAGGCTAATAAACCTGAGATGGGCCAGAGGGTTATTCGGGGACAATAGAGAAGATAAATGCTGTTTATCTCCAATTACAGTACATCCTTATGACTGTTGAAGTTAAGAAGTGTGTAAGAAAAGGAGAGGGCAGATGTGGAGAGCGCCAAAGAGAGACAAAGAACATTTCAAGCCTTGGAAAGAGCCTCTTTTGAAAGCCTCTCTCTGGATAAAAACCACCTAATCTTAATTGCTATTGTCCAAAAAATGTTTTATGACAGATAAATGAGAGGTTGTCTGTGTTTTGAATGCTTGTAAAGTCAGCACTGGAAGCCATTCTGAAAGAACTGCAGTCTGGAGAATGCTGTGTGGTAAAATGCTACCCATTATTATTGTGGTCAAGGGACTGTGGAAGAGGAGGTATTAGGACTGGTCTCTGGGGATGGGCACTGGGAGTTTAGGGGCCTTAGTGTAATATAGCATGGGAATAATGATGGGCCATATATCCCTGATATCCACTTCTCTAATAGCTCTTTTCTTCAGTGAGGCATTACTGCACAGTTTCTGGTTCTTGTAACAAAGGCTCTACAGTATTCAGTGGTACATTCAAGTGGCACTGTGGGGTGAAAACATTTATAAAATAAACTAGAGTTCTGTGATTATTTTACTTTAATGTTTACTTTAATGTTCACATTATTCTACCCTACATTCTAATTTCAAAATAAATGGTCAGCCTTTTTTTACTAGTTCTTGAAAAGGTGAGGTTTTGAAAATACTGTTTGTTTGTTTTTTTTTTTCAGCTTGTTGTCACTGAAAAAACAAAGAGGCTGACTCTCAGTGTTGGGAGGACTACTACTTAAACATATTCCACTACAGATAACTGAACATGCCCTAAAGTATAATTTGTAACATATTGGATTAGATTACTCAAACTAAGTTACATATTCTAAAGATTAATGTAAATTTAAGATTACATTTGGTATACTTCAAAATCATCTTGTTAAACTCATTTGTTATCTGTCATATACATCTCATCGCCAAAAACACACACCGGTGTCTTGGCTGTGCATTTCCTCTGCCATTGTCATGTGGCAGGTGCATTGTGCACACTTTTTTAAAAATCTGTTTATGGGACATGCATGCCTCATATGAACCTTATACCATGTCTAAACACCAAGCAAGTGTCGCTCTCTGTCCACACTGACTCTGTTAAACATGCACTTCTGTAACACGATGTAAACAAATCTGGTCAGCTGTGTGCTTGACTGGAGATGTAACCGCTTAAAAGTTACATCTTTACTTATTTATTACCATAGGCTAATGTTTTAACGGCATAGTCTTGTTGCCCAAACCTAACCGAGTAGTTTACAACCAGAACTACAACCATTTTATGATATTAAGGACTTGTTAAAAATGCAACCATTAGAACAGCAATATACGTCATTTTGGGGCCGGTCATCCAAGTTGTTTTCAAAGTCAGTGCAAATGGGCTTATTCTGTTGTTTAGGTATCAGAGAGGGTGGCAGCAGAATGTTCTCAAGTTGGCCACATGACGCTATATGCAAAAAACTGCAAAATTTGAGTGGCTTCATATTGGTATTGATATTGTTATTGATATTTAAAATTTATTTCAATCATTTTATTAAATACATTAACATACAAACAGACAGACAGCAATAAAGGTAATATTTACAAATAATGAAATGCATTACGTAAAAGCACTTGTCAATGCATAGTTACTTTGATTTACACATCATAAAAGTATCAATTTATTAAATCCCACCCCTTCTCCATAGGTCATTGAGTGAAATGAAACAGACAGCTTCCCTATATAGATAAACCTATGCCTTAGACTTTTCTAAGTATACAACTTTGATTACCATTTAACTTTGTCACACAAACATAGTCTGAGTGGGTGGAAGTTCGCTGCATAGATCAGCCTCTCATGGGGCGGAACGAGCCACCCGCTGAAGTCCCGCCCTACCACCTCCGGTTGCAGTTTTCAACACGTCCTTTACTAACATTTGCGGTGTTTGATCTTGCGGGGATGTAGCCATTTTTCTGCCATGGTTCGCGTCCTGTAGGCGATATTTTTGTGGGCGTGTTACACCAAAACTTGTTTCCCCCCGGCAATATTTTTGGAAGCACACCGTTGCTGTGGCACCGCCAAGAATGATTGTGATTGGTTGAAAGAAATACAAGCAGCCGGGGTGTTTTTTTCTCCAATCTTAAAGTGAGAGTCGGCCCAGCCAGACCTTTCTTTTCTTGAGAAAGGTCTGGTGAGCGAGACTACACAAACATGACTAATGTAAATATATAATATGAATTACCAAATATCTATCTTACAAAATAAAAACCTGTCCTAGAATATAATATAAAATTACCAATTTTTATGACTTACAAACATAAACCAGTCTGACTGTATGATATATACACCGATCAACCAAAACATTAAAACCCACTGAGAGGTGAAGTGAATAACTTTGATTATTGTGTTCCAATGCATTGTTCTGCTGGGAAACCTTTGGTTCTGGCTTTCATGTGGATACCACGTGACATGTTCCACCCACTCAAACACTGTTGCACACCAAGTACCCCCCCTCATGGCAACAGTACTCCCCAATGGCAGTAGCCCCCCAGCAGAAAAAAGCAGCATGCCACATTACAAAACCTGTTTAGAAATGGCCTGTGGAGCGTGACAAAAAGCTCAAGGTGTCAACATGGCTTCTAAATTTCCCAGGTCCCAATCTGCTCAAGGATTCTTGTGATGTGCCGGTACCCTAAACGTACCCCTAATCCAAGGTGGGCCCTCCTTGGATTGGACTTGGCTCTGACCTGTTGAGGCATGGACACAGGATCTCTGGGAGTGTCCTGCAGTGTCTGGCACCAGTGCGTTGGCAGTAGATCCATTTAGTCCAGTGGGTTGTGAGGTGGGTTTATGGCACGTGCCACAGGTGCTCATTCAGATTGGGATCTGGGGAATTTGGAGGCCAGGTTGACACTTTGAGGTCTTTGTCACATTTCTCGGGCCATTCCTGAGCGATGTTTGCAGTGTGGCATGGTGCACTTTCTGCTGGGGGCGCACTACCATTGGGGAATACTGTTGCCATGAGGGGGGGTACTTGGTCTGCAACAGTGTTTGAGTGGGTGGAACATGTCAGGTGGTATCCACATGAAAGCCAGAACCAAAGGTTTTCCAGCAGAACAATGCATTGGAACACAATAATCAAAGTTATTCTCTTCACCTGTTAGTGGTTTTAATGGCTGATCGGTGTATATTACCAATTATCCACCTTACTGGGTTCAGAGTAGAGCTATGATTGAGCCCAAAATCAGGCCTGACCCTTTATGAACCCACATAGCTTCTTTGCAAGCCAGACCCTAGACAATACTCCTGACAGTACCATACACAAACTATGAGGTCTGCATTAAACAAATTAACAAACAAACAAACAAAAAAGGGAAACTGGTGCAAACCCAACCAGACTCAAGCCCAGGGGGAATTTTGACAAATGACAGCCCTGCCCGGCCTGAACCCGACAAGTGGGGTTCGGCCCAATCAGGTTTGGGCAGAGAATCGTCTCAAGTTCAGAGACGTAATGTCAGTGATGTTTGGCAGTGTTCTGTAGGTAAGACTAACTTTAGAAGACTATTTTCACTATCCACTGAAATCTGAAGAACTGCAGTTTGCCTGAGATATGATTGTGTGAGTCATACAGGAAGGCATAATGTCAAATGTTGACTGTGAGGAGCCCACGGTAGGTCTTAGTTCTAAGGCTACTGCTGCTTAGCCCTGAGCCTCTCTGGCAGCACTTTCTCTAAGGCAAAGTGAAATCCTTCCTCCTTCACTGTGGATAGCAGACCCTTACTCCAGCCATACGCAGATTGGAGGAAGTTCTGCCTCAGTGAATTGGTTTTGAGCAATAATTTCCTTTCCTTTTGACAGTCAGAAACCATTGTAAGCAGGGCACTAAACCCTGAGCCACCAATAACTGTGACTCTGGTAGTGTTTGTTGTTAAAAATGATGATACTCTGCCACACTGAGTATAACAGTAGACTGGCTGAGTCCTGTTGCCGATGCAGCACAGAGGGGTTAAAGAAATGATGACCCAATACATGTTAGGTGGATTACACTTAATCAGTAGTGTACTAAACCATTCAAAATGTGGTGACTGCTGAGTATATTAGTGGCCAGACACACAAGACAAACTTGGAGCAAAGTTGTAAACTGGGTGACACTATAAAAAAAGGCACCATTAGCAAATGTATTAATTGCAATTAAATCAGTTCCTTTCATAACACTAACTCAGACTGTGTTTTGGAGTGATGGCAGTCAGGGCCAGCATTTTTTGAAGAGGAAACTGATGTTCTTGTTCCCTGCAGAGGCTAAACGCATAGAAATACAGCCTTTCATGTCTGCTGCCAAGGGCAGAGCATGTTTATTGTTAGGTTTAATTCATTTTTCTGGGATTTGTGAATTTGCTGCTGGATAAACCGGCATGGTTTACAGTTACATGGCAGTGATTCACACAATAAAGACATTGTGCATTCACATGTGATCTTTTGTAAAGATAAGTGATTATTGATGTTGCTTTCATGCTTTCACATTCCAAATTACCCAAACAGATTTAGAAAAAAAAGTAGGGTAGTTTCAGCTAAACCTGACAGGAATGAAGCAGAGGGCAAAGCACAATCAGCCTCTCCCCTTTCACTCATCCTTTACTTCTCACACAGAGTAAATTTATTGGAATAATTGCTAAAATGCTCAATTGCCAAACTTCATTTTAAACAATGACAACATTTCAAACAATGACTCCAGATTGAACTTCATTTAAATTTTCTGTGATTATAAAATGTACTGAGGCTCATTTAAAAAGCTCACGCAAACAATAAAAACTGATACAATCCATTATGGGAGCAGCAACCTAACTAATGATGTGCTGCAGTAAAAAAAAAAGCACCATAATGAATTGCTTCAGTAAAATTTGCTTTATCTATTTAGTCCATTTTTTTTTATTTAACAAGTAAATGAAATTAAAATGTTAATTTTTATTTATCCATTTTTTTCACAGTACAATGAAGTTGTCTTGGCTTGTTTCCTAATTAAGGCTGCTTATTGTTACATGTTTCAATCATGCTTTTATGGCCACCATTGTTGTCCAATTAGGTACTCACAAAATATATTTGATTTGTATGAATCATTTCTACATGATTTAATACTCATAGTTTCTAACAAAATTCCATCTGTAATTGTACATGGCAACCTTGTTACTTTGTAGGGTAACTAAGTGCACAGTAATAGAGCAGACATTTTAAGGTATACATTTCCTCATTTATCATATAAAATGGATAGTAAAATATTTGAGGGATTTTTTTCTGTTAAAAGAACCCTTAACCTAAAAAATGACCATTTGTACATTAGTAACTCACAGCGTGTAAGCTTGAATTTGTGAAGAAAACTTTGTTTTCCTTTCACGCCTTCATGGAGAATCCAAAAAAGGTGAATATTCTTAATGAACTGAACAAACAGGGTCGCCATTTAACAACAGCAAGATGTCAAACATTCAGCTACAAACTCTCTTATCTGAAGCCCCTATCCACCTGAAGAAAAGCAAAACAAAACAAGAACATTAACACCTGGTAGCATCTAGCTTTTGTATGTGATGGGAAAGGTTACATTCAGCGTTTACACCTGGATCAAATGACTGCAACAGTCACAGGTATTTATTGGGACTGGCTCTGATTAGCAGTGATGAAAATATAACACCAGGTAAATGCATTAATGTTTGCCCTTTCACCGTTACCATTGTTCCAAATTAGTTTGCACCGAGTTTGAAATAAAGACTGTATTAGTAAGAGATAAATGAAAAAAAAAGTAACCACAATAACATTTTCACCGGCTTACATGCTGCTTTCTGTTGTTTACTAACCTGTTTTCTGGACTGTCTGTGACATTGAACGTGACATATCAGTTAAAAGAAACAAAACAAACAAAAAAAAAACAGGCATGGTCGTCTGCTGCAGAGCCGTGTACACGACTCTAGTCTACTGGCCTAAGCAAAGAGTCTATGGCCTATTTTTGGTAGGTTTTCCTGTGTTTATAAAAGCTGCATACAAATACAAATTTTGGTGGAAAAGGGGTACAAGTCCTATTTATCCAGTCGTGTGCTCAGTACTTCCCAAATTCATTATTCATTGCTAAAACGTTACAATATAAAAAACTTCAGTCTACCCTGAGTGTCTCCAGGCCGTCCATGAGACTGTTTGTACTGACGTGTTCTAAATCGTTATGTTTTAGCAAAAATGCATGTTCAGGGTACCAAGCATACAACTGGATAGATGAGACTTGGATTATACTGCACTAGTTGTGTGATAGTTTGTAAACAGATGTTAACACCAACCCCGTTTACTTCAAATCATTTAGAATGTTTGCCTTTTTTGGATTCTCCATTCACTGTGGAGGCATGTGAAAATAAATAGATAAATAAAAAAACAAGTTTTCTTTAGGAATAAAAGGTAACACAGGGTGAGTAATGTTATTCAAATGGACACTTTGTGGGTGAAATATTCTTTTAACATCAGTAAAGCATTTTTAAACATTCAACAGAAACATCTTTAAAAGTTTTGTATTCTCTTTATCAAAGTGTTTTCACTTTTTTATAAATCTATTTATATTTACAAATGAGCTGTCTCAGAGTAGCAGTCGTCAATCAAAGTAAAAATATATATATTTTTTTATTTCATCATTTTTTTCTTTTCTAGATTTAAACATGCTTTATGATGATACTATATGAGAGACAGAAAACAGAGCAATGCAACATATATGTATGGACAATTGTATGGTATCTCCTAATCATTTTAAATGTTTTTATTTTGTATTTTACATGAGAGAATATGCATAATTAGCCTCAGGCAACTTTAAAAAAAAAATCACTCGATTAAAAGTCAGCCTGAAGGTCAATTAAGAATCATAACACCTGGAAGTGTCCAACTGGTCTCGCTGCAGAATAATTCTCAGTGGCAATCAAACACAAATACAAAGAATTCATTTTCTTTATAGTGCGACCTCAGCCTCCAGTACCATTAGCCCATCTGTGATGTTAAACTCACTGTGCCTTCTACAATATAAAGTATTAGTTTATGCCAAATTGTTGTTTTTCATCATCATAATTAGCATAAAATAGAATTAATGTTTAATGTTGCTGTGTTTTTAAAACCTATCAAGTGATTCATCTCCAAAACTCATAGTTTTTTATTGGATATTTGCCTCATCAAGTTGACAGTGTTCTATTTTACACAGTATTCAGACCTGGTGATTCATAGTAAAACTAGATTTGTGTGAATGGCTTTGGCCCTGAACTCAAAATCAATATAACGTCAAATCCATTACTTTAGTTTACTTTAGTTTCATTAGCATAAAAATATATTGCTTAAATGAGAAAGGCAAAAACAGTTGAATGAGAAGGAGCCCCAGAGGGCTTGTGGGTAAATTACTATTCCTGCTGTTCACAAGAGCCACACTGCAGCCCTACAATTTATGCACAGCTCTTAATTGCTGCCCATATGTAGTCTTGGATGTGGCCCATATCCAATATTAATATAAACTGACAGCAATATTTGGAAGACAAGCATGTGCAGAGCAACAATAACAAAAGTTGACACATCTGCTTCCGTTTCCATCATATTCTAGTTCAAGTACAGTATGTGCCTTCCAGTTTTGACTGAATTGTGCCATCTCCCCAAATAGCAATCAAGTCAGACATTTGGCATTTGGCATTCATTCCATTGCTGGGTCTCATTGTCCTTCATGCCAGTCAGTTTTCCTCTAGGATTAATAAAGTGTACCTCACCTCATGCCAACACTGACTCAGCAAAACTACTGAAATTATGACAGTTGTCTCAGATGAATGATTTCACCTTAATGTATTGTGTCTGCGATCTAAACTGTAGGTCACCTACCTGGATTCAGTTTTGTTACGGATTATCCATTTGGCCTTGATCTGACCCAATAACATGCAATTCTACTCTACTCTGCACTTTACACCAATTAGTTAAACGTTAACTTTGTGTTACTGGGTGAAAAACAAAAGTATTGGCCGTTTGCTAAACTCCAGCCTCAAACAGTGATTGTCTAATCATAGCTCAGCAAGACAGTTGCTCATACAGTGGTTTGTATGATGTCTAACAAATTAACAATGACATTATGTACCTAGCATAAAGTTACTTTGGGCGTGAAAGAAACAATGCCAGACCTCTTAAGGTTAGGCAAGTAAAGTTGTGTAGATTAGGTTTAGGTTTTTGTGACCCATCCACTGCCCCAATCTGTCTCCTCACATGGACTACTTCCTTCTTAACGCATTAAGCGAATTGGTCATGTGATCGCAGCCTTCCCAGAAACATGGCTCATACACAAACTTACAGGTTACAATAAAAGCCCTGTTGATGACTAGCCTGTCCACTGAGTAGTTGGTGATATCAGAATTTAAGGCAATGGTATCAGCTCTGTGCTGCTCTTTACTGGGTTTGAGGAAGTTTAAATGTTTAGTTTGTAGGATTTAGTGGATATATTGGCAGAAGTGGAAAATAATATTCATAATTATGCTTTCATTAGTTCATAATCACCTGAAACTAAGAACTGTTGTGTTTTTGTTACCTTAGAATGAGCCGTCATATCTACATATGTGGGTCATCTTCCATTGACTTTGCCATGTCGTTCTACATTAGCCCAGAATGGACAAACCAAGCACTTCCTCTATATAGAGCCATTTACATTTTCGCGTCAGCCACCATAGTTTTCCTACATGCTTAACACACAGGAAAAGTTGGTTAGTTGGTTGCAGACTGTATCCTCATAGACAGATGCCACTAAATCCAACACAGATCCAGATCCTCCCTAACTTTTTTAACCCACCTTCACACCCACATCACACTGTCTGACCAGCTGTGTAGTGCTGAGAAGGAGCCAGAGTTTGAACTTCCTTTTCAAGCTCTCTTTTGCATTTTTCACACAACTATTTCTTTCAGCTTTAATGTGAACATCCCAGAGCAGTGCTGTGAAAGTCTTAAAGGAGAGACTGTCTAAATATGGGAAGAAAGGTGCACATTTTCAAACGTCTCCCTCATCTCTATAATGGGCAACTTTTCACTCTGCTTTCCAGTGTGGCTGTTCTGAACAGCTATTAACACTTTTAATTTCCACTGTGATCAGACAGTAGAATAGAGACCACTTATTCTGGAGTACATTCTGGCACTAAGATTCCAAGAGCACCAATCAAAATTACCTGCATTATCTACTTGTGGGAAAAGCATTGGTTAGTCTCCATCCTGCAGGCCCTTTCTCTTGCAACATCAAAGGTTTATGTAATAAAGACCAAGGCCTTTGGAAAATTGTGGGGCCCTTTAAATTCATTAATAAAATCACAGTAAAACTTCATTTTGCAGATACTGAAATCACTGCATATGAAACACTGCACATTAGGGCGCATTACTCCACAAAATATTTAAAGCAACAACTGGAGCACACAATCAAATAACTGCTATAAATTGCCTTCCATGTGGTGCTCCCCTGACTGGTTGGAGATTTAAGGAGCCAATTAAGGCTAAAACAGTCAGATAATTTTATCTTTTGACAACATGCAAAAACCAACCACAGTTATTGAATTAAAACACAAAGGAAACATGAATACAACCTATCTTGGATCATGCACACATGCACACTAAAAACTAAACTTCAGTTCAGACTATTCTCCTCTGCTCTGTCTCTGCCCTGTATCTGCTCTGCACACAGTGAGTGCAGACACTGATAGTTAAGGTACATGTCAGTGTTTCTGTATGATAAAATGATTAACTAGTCCCACACTGTGACATGAGAACTAGAGGATCATGGACGGATCATCGGCTGGTAATGATACAGACTTTTTCCTCTTAGACATCCAGCTTCATCCTCAAGTCATTTGGCACAATATCATGCATGTAGCCTTTTTGCAAGATTCTGATTCTTTCAATCAACTCATGAGACATTAGTTTAATTAGGCAGCCAGCTACAGCTGATGAAATACTTGTCAATCCAGGGACAGAAATGCCTTTGACTACCTCACTCTGAAATCAGGGACCCATTGTTCCAAAAATGACTATACATTCTGAGAGGTAAATCTGCCAGTGCCATTTTAAATTATATATGTGCCGTGCTCTCCTTTCATCTTCAAGGTGCCACAATTCAAAACCCTGTTGTGTTACTCACAAACAATAGAGCAAAGCAGATCATTTCAAACAGCATAAGAGAATCATAATCACATAGAATCATATTCATCTGTTGATTTCAAAGAAAATTGCTTGAATTATACCAATTTAATTTAATGCAATGAAGAAAAGAGCATATTTGCATCCAAATACACATACCTATATATTCAGACTGAGCAATCACATTTTTGTATATATATTTCCAGTCTTTTCTGCACTTCCCAAACCTTTCACATACAGTATAAGTGGTATACCACTTAGTGCAAAGGGTACACTGACCAACTGTACAATGAATGAGTAATGCATATTAATGCGAGTGGTAAATGATAATTGCTGTGACATGAAGCTCTCTGCCAGGCCTTGAATTACAGCAATTACACATTGCGGGAGCCCTCGAACCAGCGTAGTTGCATGCCAGAAGGTCAGTGGGTGAATATTTAAATCTCATTAGCATGTTGAAAGTCTACTGATGTGGAAACGCTTTTATTAACGACTTATGGAATACAATCTTTAACATTACAGGCCGGAATGTTAGAAGAAAAGTCATTGTAATGGGCAGCTGTTTTACTCTGCACATTTCAGGTAAATGATTGTCATGTATGCACCTAACAATGATGTGATTGTAATCAGCAATTTACATTAGAGACTTCTGTTGTGTTATGTATGAATGATTATCTTGCAGGTTATCACTTGACTATGTCATGACAAAATTAAAGTTGCAGTAGAACAGTAAGAACTTATTTCTCTCCATATTAACAGAGAAATATATAGGGTGTATGATTCAATTATTCATTAAAAGACCTGCAGGTACAGAACCCACTGTGCTGCAGAGTGCACACGCACTCTGTTGCTTTGCATAACCACAGAACTGTGAGAGAGCCTCGGAGCACAGTGCAAGCGCATTGACCTGCCAATATACAGATGTAATGCTGGACACACTTAGCATTTTTTCCCACGCTGAAACTAACAGACAGAATATTAATGTTTTCACACAATTTGTTAGTCTGCCCCAAGATGTCAGTTTATTTCAGGGGTCTGGGCGGATTCTCTCAGGCAGAACGTCCTTGATACAAGCGAGCATTTGACCTTGGGTGGTTTGGAAAAAGCCAGTGTGAAGTTCAGACAAAAAAAAATCCTAAGGTCCTACTTATAAAATATTGATGGCAAACACGTCAAAACTTGTACTGTGGAGATTTTTGTGAGATAGACAAATGAGCAGATTTGCTTCACATTGCATCATAGATATGGCCTTTTTTTTTTTTTTTTTTTGATATTATCAAATAAGTCAAAAGAAATGGTATGGAGGGAGTCAGAGGACGTGACCATAATGTCAAATCACTTACAGAGAGAAAAGATGTTTGAGGTTTTGTTTAATATATAATAAAGAGAATATCTTTGGAAAAATAGTTCTAATCTTTGCTATTCTATTGATGAACCAGAGGCGGAGCTGCTGCATGATGTTTTCCTCTTCTCACCCAGGGGTGTCCTAAATGTTAAATGTGTGTTATCCCATGACTGAAGCTGTAGATCAATGCTGGCAACATTTTAAAGAAACTCTTGAGTGCTTTTATGTCATACATCATTATTCACAGTGAAGTGCGCTCAGGTAATAGAGTGGTCCAACCCTTTTTCCTCGCTGTCTCTCTCTCTCTCATTTTTCCCCCCAATTCCCAGCTCAGGAGGAATGTGCCATGATTGATGAAAAATCACTCCAAACTGCTTTAGAGAACTTTCCATTCATGACGTGAAAATTGGTCTTTTCTCCTCTGCATACTCCATCTTGGACCAAACAGGGCAGCCCTGCCCACTTCACTGCTGAGCCTGACAATAAAATGATGATTAATATTGGCCTACATCAGCATCCAATTACAATATCCCTTTGACTTTGATGCTATAGACAGCCAGCAGAATGAAATAGATATGTTTTGATATTTGATGGTTAACTATGACAACAGTCCAGTGTGGATGAAGGTGGATAATTTGTTCATTTATCAATCTGTCACATATCGACTCTTTGGTGAATGTCATGCTTTAATGGCTCTTGAGAGTTTGTTGTATCTCAGCAAATTTTTCTGACAGCAAAGACATGAGTACTTGTCCCATGAATACTGATTGGCATTAATGTCAGTGGGCTAGCTCCAAACATGGTTTATACAGGCTACCCTGAGACTGTCGGAATCCTAGGGGAATATATCTTTAAAAATAAATCCTTATGATAGAGGTCCTCATGGTTAAAAAAAATATGAGGCTATTTATTTTCTGCATTTGTATACAATAAATCAATCTACTTAATATCAAATGATGCTGAAATTGGTTATTTTGCTTCCCATAATAATGGTAGTATACCCAACCATAATTCTAAAAAAGTTGTGATGCTGTCTAAAATGTGCATAAAGATAAAAATCCAATGGAAATTGCAAATCAAATCCAAAATTGCAAAAATAAAAATGTACTTAGCTGTGATGCTAACATAAGCTAAGGATATAAGCTAAATAGCTTGCTAACTATGTTAATATTAGCTATGACTTACTGTGCATTTTGCAACTTCAGATTTTGATGCAATCTGACTTGATGGAGAATTAAGTGTTCACTTGCTGGGAATCAACAGCGTTAATGTTGGCTGATTTAGCAAATGAAGGGATATTAATTGATTTGTGGCACACTTTTTAATTAAAATACTTCTCTATCATTGGGTTTGAGGAGAGGTATCAAGTATTTTCAAGTCAAAAGTTTTAAAAGTCACAAGTCGGTGGTGGTGGAGTTACAAGTCTGTTTTGATTTTGTGAAATCGAGTCCAAAGTCATCAAATTTGTGACTCAAGGGTTAGGGTTATGGTATCAACTCATAACACTACACTAGAAAGGAATTTGTAACATTTCACCTCATGAAAATATGAGCAATAAAGTGGAATGAAACAGGAAAAAATGTCAAAAACTACCTGAAATTTATGTAATACTTGAAACCTTTGTTTGCAATGCCAGCTTCAAGGCGCTCCCTGAAAGAAGAAACAAATCTCTCACAGTGTTCAGGTGGGATTTTGGCCTCTTACTCCACACAGACAGTCTTTGAACTTTGAAGATTTTGTGGGGGCTGCTTGTAAATCTTGAGAAAGAAATTTCACTTTCAAACTTCGAAGTTCCCAAACACTTAGAGTGTTGCTAAATAAAAGGTGATGTAACACAGTGGTAAACATACCTTGGTCCCAACTCTTTTGAGTGTGTACAAAAAACAAACAGTTTATCAGTTGAAACATTAAATATCTTGTCTTTGTACTGTATTCAATATAATATATATTGACTATGGCTGAATATAGGTCGAAAAAGATTTATAAATCATTGCTTAATGTTTCTTTTTTTCCACATTTTAAACATGGATAGTTTTTTGGACTTGGAGTTGTATATCCAATATGAACCTCTGCGTTGTTTATGCACTAATCCTACTTCCACTACTTCATTTATACCTTCCTTTTAGATACCTGATACTTAAGACAGAGAATCTTGTATTTGCATATTGACTACAACGAGTCCTGTCCTGTTTGACTTTAAAGTAGACTATTTACTGTGAAATATTAATCAACAACAAAGTTGGCAATACTTTTGGGCTGCATCCCATTTCCAACAAACTTCACCAATATAGAGCAAGAAGACACTGAGAAGTCCTCACAGCACTTTCTTCTAATTGTTGCGCTCATTGCTTTGAGCTGAAGGCAACTCATTTTCTCTCATCTGAGCTGTGGTGGCAGGACAGTGAATGAATGAGCAGTAAATGTGTCAGCACATTTATTAGAACTCTAAAATGAAGTTATAACAAAGACCAGTGCAGACATGTGTTTCATTATGATGCATTAGCAGGTGTTGAGCCACTTTCAAGTCTCTGCTACTTGATTTTGATTGCTCACTAAAATGAACTGAAACCAATGAGCTCCTGGAAGGTAGGGAAAAAAAAACATTTCAATTAAAATGCCACTTGCATGAGTTGGAAAATGATTGTCAGTAATGTAATTTGTAAACAGGATTTACTAGGTTGTGCAAAAATACTAGTGTGGTCCTTTAGGTTTTTTTTTTTTTCATCACTCCAGTGCCAATGTGGTGTTGAAGGCTGGATAGTGATTGTTTTAATTTTTTAAGTTATTGTTTAATTTCCCTCAGTGGACACTAAGCTTTTATTTACGTTAATTTAAGAGATAAGAAACAATAGATTGTGAAGACAATAACGCCTCCATTTTAAGTCTTGTGCGTGATTTATTCTGGCTCTATGAGTACAGGTACTCTTTGCTAGTTGCTAGGCTAATATATACAATGTAAAATGCCATAGGCTTGTGCTAATAATGTTAGCATGTTATATTTGTTTGGAAAACGTGTTTGGTATAGGACAGTTGTTTTGTTGGTGAACCTTATGAGCTGTAATGGAGGCAAAGTTTGTAACATTACCTTTGCTAAATGTTACTGTTGTCCATGGCTTCATATGAGTAGAGGAAATCTCTGCTAGCCGCAATGCCATAAGAAATAATATAACGCTATGAAGCCATGTTTTAAGCGTGTTTTGGGTGTGATTTGAATCCACTAAACTTTACAACAGTTCACAGAAACCCCACCACCAACTAGTGTTTGGGAGGTGTAACTGCAGAATGACACAGACACACCACCACACAAGTATAAATGTTCTCAGCAGCGTAGGCCACGTGCATAGGCTACAGTGTAGGCTCTGCATAGAGCTGATGCACAAGTATAAATCTGCCTTTAGGGGTTGTGGATGGGGGCTGGGGGTGCTGGATCTGAGAGGCAAGGTACACCCTGGACAAGTCGGCAGACTATCACAAGGTTGACACATGCCTCCAGTTAAGCAGACCGGGCGAGGCGGAGGGGCAGCGCACCTGCGCTTCGCCAACTAGGTGTGGCCAGGCAGATTTTGCAAGTTTGGCACACCGGGCGCAGCTACTCCTCTATCCCACCTCCGTCCCTCCTACCTGCGCAAGTCGGAAAGAGGAAGGAGAGAAGGCGTGGAGTGGGTTTTACACACATCACACCAATCAAATGAGCCCCTCTCCTCGCCCTTAAATGTGCTGCGCGAAGGCGTAATGAGAGTTTACTCAATTCGCCATGGCAGAAGAGAGCAGCAGCGTCAGACGGCCAAACTTCTCCCAGGAGGAAACTGATGTTTTGGTCCTGGAGGTCTGCTCGCAGTGTCCGAATATACGGAACTGCGAGCAGACCTCCACGGGCTGATGATGCAAAGGTAGCCTGGGAGGAGGTCACCACAATTGTAAATCAATGTTGCATTTCTCTCGTGCGCGCGTGTGCTCTCTCTTTCTCTCTCGCAGTCTCACTTTGTTTCTTTTCTTTTGACTTTTCTAAGATGACAGATGTTGAATATATACTCCCTATCTGATGCTGTGGCTGTTTGTGGTTGGCTGAGAGCAGCTGTGTTAATCAAATCAGGTTGGGTTTCCATTACGCGTGCCAAACGTGCCAAACGGTGCCAATCCCCTTTGATCTGACATCAGATGTGACGGAACAGTCGATATAGAGATACATTTATGTGCTGATTGCAGATAGTTGCATTGAATAGTGTTTTTTTGGGTATTTATTGCATTGTTAATGTGCCTGATATTCTGGAAACCTGCCTGTGAGGTTTTGGTGACGTGTCCTGTCCGCCGGTCAGCCAAACTTCGGTTTACACCGGCTGCGCTCCGCCTGCGCTGACAGTAGACCTGGTTTCAGCTGGCGAGCTTTTAGTGCACCTCCGGCGAAGCCTTTTGGCACGAAACTGTCACTGCGCCAAGCTGGATCTGTCGACACCTCCCCCTGCTGTGCCGCCACACCCATCTCAGTGCACCTCGGTCTGCCAAACTACCAAACTGAGCGCGCCTCGGGTTGCGCTGCTCGAAACTAGCTCTGCACGGAGTTTGCCACCCTGCGCTGCGCCGGGAAACTAGAGTCTGACATTTACAGCTATGGACAAAGTCACCAATTAACCTAATCTGCATGTCTTTGGACTGTGGGGCCTGAGATACAGGGAGATACTCCACACAGAAGGGCCCAAGCGGGTTTGAAACCGAAACCCTCTTGCTGTGAGGCTACAGTGCACAATCCTGACACTCCTAAAACATAAAGCAGACCACACCCTCTTAGATACTGAATTCAAGGACTTTTCAAAGACTTTCCAGGCCATCACAGCAAAGTTTGAGACAGGGAGTAAGGTTGATTATTGTCACAACACTGAGATTTTTTTATAATGAGAACTAGCAGGCTTTTCAGGAACTCACAGGCGACAAAGAGAGAGAAGCTGGAATGTGTGAATACTTGTCAACTGTGCTGTCTTACAGTGATTGAGACTATGTGGTCTTTTGCCTTCTCAAGCATGGCACAGCAAAGCAATACATTGTGTAAGCTGAGCAATAGAGACAGAATTTCTATTCTTGCACAAAATATATAAATACGAGCACATTCAGTGGCCCATTATGTCTGTTTACAAAAAACTTTTCCTAGGATTCACAGACTTTCAAGGATTTCAAGGACCCACGGGAACCCTGAACAAAAGACCCACAGTTGACTGTTTAAGTGTCACCATCATAAATAAATCTGAATAATGTGAGTTCACCATCACATCATTTTTCCTGAGGGTTTTTCTTTTCTGTCTGTCTTGTTCCCAGGCCCATGTGTCATACATCATATGAAAACCAGAGGACTTTCTTTTTTTAAGAGATATTTCCCCTGATGGTGCAAGAGGGTTGGAATAAAACAAATCATGTTTAAAGCCACTTTTAATTGCCTATAAATCAAAGAAATCAACCCTTTCCTGATGCTGTTGCAACCTTGGATAAAAACAACACATGCAGCAGGTCTACCGCAACCATTTTCTCAGTTGCAGCAGCAGCAGCACTGCATCTTGTCAATTGTTTTCCAGAAGCCTTTGGGAGACCCGGAGTTTTCTCCCTAAAGAGATATCATGGCCCTGAGCTGGTTTTATATGATATGAGATATATTTCACCAGTCAATCGATGTGGTACAACCCATCAGGGAAGCCGGGCCTGGTCTCTGCTTGTCTTCTGTGCCTGCCTCCTCCTCTTTCTTGTACATTTCCAGGGAATAGCCATGATGAGAACACTGAAAGGGGGAATTTGTCAATGCATCAAATATGTTGAGAGGCATCTGAGAGTGAAGTGCAATTACACAGACACAGAGAGTGGGAAAACATGTCTCAGAAGTTGCAGTGGGAGAGAAGAGAGCGAGGGACTACACAACTTTTTTTATTCTTCCTGACAGAGTAGAAAAAGTACAGTGCCATTATTTGTTTGCTTATGAATTCCTTATGCCATTGTGTTCACTCCCTCTTTGTTTGTTTTGTTTATGCAATATGCAAACACCAGGTGTTATTTATGGCGTGTTGTAAGTGATAATTGTGTAGGAGCCTCATTAGAGGTGTTTCACCAGCATTTTCTAGTTTTACAAATCTTTATTGTCCACATGTCCATGTGCAAAATTAAAGGGACACTTTGCTGATTTTCAACCAGCTTTGTATCACAACAGTGTGTGTAGTATGTGTAAATGAACTATTTTCTTGGCAGTGGCCAGATTTACCTGCTCATTTCCCAGGACTCCCTAAAAACATGGGGTTTTACCTGGATGGGTTTTCCCATTTCCCATTTTCCAGGACATAGCAGTCCACATTTTGGCAAACTCTGTGAGCAGCAGGGAGAACTTTGCCTTTGGTAAAGGTGAGGGAAAACGTTGTGGTTGGGGTTAAACTTGATAGATTTCTGCAAGGAAGGGCTTATTGGGAAAAAAAAACAAAAAAAACTTGGCAAACTTTTTCAGTGTGGGCTCTGTGACCATCTCAGCCCACTCAGCCTGTGCTCTGAGTGCATGTTCATGAGTTTTCCATGATTAAGGTTGAGTCTTGTACAAATAATAGCCCATTTGGCCATCTACTGCTTCAAGATACTACACTGATATCAACATAGAGATCCCCCCTCTGAGGAGATTTTTGTTGTTGTACATAACTTACTCCATCTAAATGTCAATATATTTGAACAGAATTTAATTGTACATATTTTCCAGTTCCAGTGTTATAGTGGTCACTGTTAGAATCTATCAACAGTCAGGTAAAAGTCATTTGAAAATCTACAGGGAAGTCTAGTTGTAGTTGCAGCAGCACCAGCAGTACAAACAAAAATCTAAGCAAAAAAAAAAATTAAAAAAAAAAATTAATATTGGGTAAAGGCAAAGATTAGGTTAGGAAACAATTTTTCAGGTTAGAGTTTTGCTAACTTATCCAAAAAGTGGCGAGACGACAATGCAAGTTGACAAAAATGCACATCAAGGCAAGTTTATTTATGTAACACATTTCGGCAACAACACAATTTAAAGTGCATTACATAAAACATCAAAAGCATCGAGACAAAGTGTAAAAGGAACACATTATCAAAGGACATTTAAATACAATTAAACACATCATTAAAGAGCTAGAGAGTAGAAAATAAAAACAAGACTAAGACAGGTATAAAATGTACAGTGCAGTTAAAATCAATAAAAAACGGAACAATAAAAATTACAGTGTAGTGTGAGGAATGAATAAATATTTGATTTAATAAAAGGCAGCAGCAAACAGAAAAGTCTTTAGTCTTGATTTAAAAGAAGTGAGAGCTGCAGCAGACCTGCAGTTTTCTGGGTGTTTAGTCTTGACTCTGGGGATACAAAGCAGACCTGTCAGTTTATAGTGTAGCAAAGGGTCAGAAATGTATTTAAACTATTTAGAGCTTTGTAAGCAAGCAGCAGTATTTTGAAGTTCTGACAGACAGGAAGCCAGTGTGAAGACCTCAGAACTGGAGCGATGTGATCCACTTTCTTGGTCTTAGTGAGGACTCCAGCAGCAGCGTTCTGAATCAGCTGCAGCTGCCTGATGGATTTTTTCTAATGAAAGACACTGTTACAGTAATCAGGTCTGCTGAAGACATATGCAGGGACAGGTTTTTTCCAGATCCTGCTGAGACATAAGGCCTTTTATCCTTGATATGTTATAAAGGTGATAGTAGGCTGACTTTGTAACTGTCTTAATATGTGGATTGAAATTCAGGTCTGAGTCCATGACTATGCCAAGATGTCTTGCTTGGTCTGTGGTTATTAACTTTGGCAATTACAGCTGAGTGCTGACTTTCAGTCATTCCTTCTTGGCTGAAGATACACTGACGCAGGATTTAAGGCACCACACCTGGGCGACAACCTGTGTTTTTAGGGAATCCCCTCATTTCCCAGCTCATATCCACCGGATGATGCTTTTTTTTTCACACAACGGCTGTCGCTCAAACCTCTGCACCACAGGCATAAAGAGCACTGAAGCTGATCAAGAGGGTGAGATGGAGTGGGTCTCTCTCGAAACTCAGACCAAACTCTGATCAAACAGTAAAACTAGGCAGTGCTGATCAGTTATTAACTAAAATTCTATTACTGTATTGCCTGTTTTTAAACCGTCATCAGAAACATATTTCAGTGCCCTGTTTGACTGTAATCAAAAGTTTGTAAACAGGAAGACAGCACCATATTGTTTCCTGTATTGTAAAAATGGAGGCAGACAAAACTTCAAACTTCAGAACTTAAGAAACATATTTTAGCAATTTTAGCAGTTTATTTTAACGGTTGAACTGCGATGTGAGATTGTTTGTTACCAACCAGCAGCCATATTATTTCCTGTGTCCAAACAGTCAAGCTTACATTATGTTACTCACCAGCAGGAGCATTTATTGGTCCCCTGCAGTGCATTCTGGTAGTTCTGGGTTTTGAGCAAAAGCAATGCCACAGTAACCTGGAAATCCAGATGCCCCGCCCCTAGCAAATTCAAATTTGCACTGCACAGGGATCTGGCCCCGATGAGCAGAACCCATTGAATCACCATCGGACCAATCAGATCAGTCTATCTGACAGAGGCGGGCTCTGGGCGGGCGCATCATGATGAAGACAGCACTGCACCGTAGGAGTCGAAAAGTAAACAGCCAAGATGGCAGCTGCCGAAGGACCACGTCCATTCAATTTAGCTTTGGAAGAAACGCTAAGCCAACTACACTTATCTTTTTCCTTGAGAGAGGAACAGAAGACTGCCCTAGAAGCCTTCGTTTCCAGGAAGTACGTTTTTGCCTTTTTGCCGATGGGATACCTCAAAAGCATAACATATCAGTAAACCCCACTGGTCGGCAAACCAATGGGGCTTACTGCAATGAATATCACCTTGTTTTTTGCTCTGATTGGCTATCGTGCTATCCAATTGTATGTGGTGGCATATAATATGCCTCAGTTAGTGCTGCCCCTTGGGTAGGAAGGGTGTATCGGTGAGGGCCAGACTCAAAATTTTTCTAGGTTTGAGTCTGGATTTCCAGGCTAATGCCACAGCCCTTTTTTCTCTGTTTTCCCTGGTCATGTAGCAATTTCAAAAGTATTAGTGTCTTTCTGTTGTATAGACAGTCCAGTTTTGTGAAAAGACCATCTCTCCAGTAGTAAAATACTTCTTTAAAGTGTAAGGTGTAATCCTCAAAGATGAAAGGTCATTTTATGTCTCTGCATTTGTTTTTCCAACCTGATATTCTCCCAAATCACCTCCTCGAGAGCTGTAAGCACTTTTTACTCGGTCAAAGTCATCAAGTTAAAAGAGGGTCGGAGATATGAAAACATCTCAGACCTGGCACGTGACAGTTTGTTTTGAAACATGTATAGTAGTTACCCAGAACATCCAATGGGAAGTGACACTTGCCTGCAGCACTCTCCGGGCTCCCTACACAGTCCGCATCAATCCAAAAACACAGCCACTCTCCAGAGATTACTGGCAGGAGCAGCAACTGAGGCAAACAAATAGACCAAAGAGATTCTGTCCTTGAAACAAGTCACGTCTCCTTTGATCATTATTACAGTGCAGACATGCTTATATTTGGAGCTGTATGTTCAAAGATTTTTAGCCTAATTGTTTCAGCGCATAGCATCAGGTATGATTTGACCCCAATTTACCAGAATTCTACAATGGCCCTGAGAGCTCAGCGCACTGAAGCTTAAGGCGACACATGCAAATAGACAACATGCAAGCAAATGAAGAAAACACCTTTGCTGATATGACAACATGAATGCAGCATAACCAGACGTGCTGCAAATACAGAAAACCCAGCCACGTACAGAAACATCCTTTAAAGTCTGACAACGCAAGCAAGTAAATGAGAAACTGCAGTTACCAAAACACAAAAGAATGAAGTTATTGGTCTATTGTTTTGGACAATTAGCTTATTTCAGTTTTAATAATCTGATTACATGATTGAGATATTATTGCAAGTGGATATAGGGTACAGTTTAACATAATTTGTATTATTGTAAGGGCCTTTTCACAGCTGAGAGTCCAAACCAAGTTGCAGTGTATAGTTGATCTGGTTAGTTGCAAGTATGCAAGTGCACTAAAAATATTCATACCTTCATCCTGTCTTCATCATCTATGTGAGCTGCAGTTGAGATAAGTTTTCCTAGAGGGCTCTCTGTGAGGAAGGGATTTCTTGGTTAACGTTAGGAAAAAGATTGTGGTTTGGGTTAAAATTAATACAGTGCCCTCCAAAAGTATTGGAACAGTGAGGCCAATTCCTTTATTTTTGTTGTAGACTGAAAATATTTGGGTTTGACATCAAAAGATGAATATGGGACAAGAGATCAACATTTCAGCTTTTATTTCCAGGTATTTACATCTGGATCTGATACACAACTTAGAAGATAGCACCTTTTGTTTGAACCCACCCATTTTTCATGAGAGCAAAAGTATTAGAACATGTGACTGACAGGTGTGTTTTGTTGCCCAGGTGTCTCCCAATTACATTGATTATTCAAACAATAAATAGCACTGGATGTCTGAGCTCAGTTTCAGATTGGGTACGATAGGTTTTGCCTGTGCAGACTGCATTTAGAGGTGGAACCAACATGAAAACCAGAGAGCTGTCTATGGGTGAAAAAGAAGCAATTGTGAATCTGACAGAAGATGGACAATCAATCAGAGCCATTGCACAAACATTGGCCATAGCCAGTACAACCATTTGGAATGTCCTGAAGAAGAAAAAAAACACTGGTGTACTAAGCAACAGACGTCGAACAGGTAGACCAAGGAAAACATCAGCAGTTGATGACAGAAACATTGTGAGAGCCGTAAAGAAAGACCCTAAAACAACTGTTAATGACATCAGCAACAACCTCCAGAGGGCAGGAGTGAAGGTATCACAATCTACTGTTCGCAGAAGACTTCATGAACAAAAGTACAGAGGCTACACCAGAAGATGCAAACCACTCATTAGCAAGAAGAATAGGAAGGCCAGGCTGGAATTTGCCAAAAGGTACAGAGATGAGCCTCAAAAATTCTGGGAAAAAGTTTTATGGACTGATGAGACAAAGATTAACTTTTTCCAAAGTGATGGAAAGGCGAAAGTTTGGAGAAAGAAAGGATCTGCTCATGATCCCAAACATACAAGCTCATCTGTGAAACACGGTGGAGGTAATGTCATGGCTTGGGCTTGCATGGCTTCTTCTGGGACGGGCTCTTTCATCTTCATTGATGATGTAACACATGATGGCAGCAGCAAAATGAACTCAGAAGTCTACAGAAACATTTTGTCTGCTAATTTAAAAAAAGATGCAACCAAACTGATTGGGAGATCCTTCATCATGCAGCAAGATAATGACCCAAAACACACTGCCAAAACAACAGAGGAGTTCATCAGGGGCAAGAAGTGGAAGGTTTTAGACTGGCCAAGTCAGTCTCCAGACTTAAACCCAATAGAGCATGCATTTTACCTGCTGAAGAGGAGACTGAAGGGAGTAACCCCCCAAAACAAACAACAACTGAAAGAGGCTGTGGTGAAAGCCTGGAAAAGCATCACAAAAGAAGAATGCAAAAGTTTGGTGATGTCAATGGGTCACAGGCTTGATGCAGTTATTGAAAGCAAAGGATTTGCAACTAAATATTAAGTCTCATTCACTTTAATCTATTTTAAGTTTATATGTTCCAATACTTTTGCTCACCTAAAAATTTTGTGTTCCATTACAAATAATGCTATCTTCTAAGTTGTGTATCAGATCCAGATGTAAATACCTGGAAATAAAAGCTGAAATGTTGATCTCTTGTCTCATATTCATCTTTTGATGTCAAACCCAAATGTTTTCAGTCTACAACAAAAGTAAATGAATTGGACTGACTGTTCCAATACTTTTGGAGGGCACTGTAGATTTATCCCAAGAGGGTCTTTCTGGGGGGGAAGCCTACAAGGAAAACTTGTGAGTGAGCTTGTGAGGAGCGTCTCCTGATGATTTGCAATTGATTGGTTTGTAGACGGTTGTGCATCTGACGTCGGCATGTTGTCATTGCTCTCCCATCCTCTTGTATTCTCTCACTCTCATCCTCTCTGAAAATAATTAAAAAGTGTCAAGTTTTGTGAATTTTTTTCCAACTGAATAAAGTCGTCGAACCAAATGTCAATTAAACATTTGGTCTCCTCCTCCCTCTGTGTGCTGCCGCAGCTCATTTTGTTTAGTTGCATTGTTTTTCCTTTGTCTGGTTCTGACGACAGCCTGCCAGAACTTACTGTAATTAGTCTGAAAGTCCAACTCATCCAAAAAAAAAAAAAGTTTTCTAAAAATGAACAGAACCAGGAGTCAGATTTATCCAGACAGACCCCACCTCTGCTCGCCGGACCAAGGTTCAGCTGTTTTGTGTGGACTGTCATCTGAGGAAAGTTTCACACCTGCAATTTTGGTTCAAATCAAACTGAAAATCCCATAAGTCCATTCCAAACAAGGTAGGTGTGAAAGGGTCCTAAGTCTTAAGAGAAAGTAACACCATGAGCCACAACCATGGCAACAACAACAACAACAACAGCTTGTTCATCAGTTTTTTTGTGACCTCTTTGTTTTTTTACGTTTTTTTTCTGTGCATCTGTGCAGCATTTCTGCATTGGTTGTGTTGTCTGAATGCTGCAAATAAGAAAAGCTGTTTTCTTCATTTGATTGCGTTTTGGTCTATTTGCATGTGTTTTCTATGGTTGCAGTGTGTTTGCTGAGCTACCTTAGAGTTCAGTAAGCAGACTTTCTGCCAGACTGATGACAAAAGTGTGAAAATGTGTTTTGGAGGCAAAACATCTTGCTTTGCATCCTGTTTGAATCACAAATTATGACGCTATATTTCAACATTCTTATGTTACCGCCGTTTCTCCTGATGATATTTGTCATTTTATGGCAGAACCTTTGTCTGAGAACTGGAGGCTTGTCTTGAAACCTCACACTCATCAGCAATTTGTCACAAAAATGAAAAATAAAGAGACAAGTGAGCGGTCTTGTTCTATTACTCTGACTTTCTACTTGCCACTTTTTTTTCCCGTCTTTGTACTATCAGACAAATACAAAAAACATATATAATACATTGGTTTGATGGCCAATCTGCGCACCAGATGTCCTCTCAAATCCATCATGATTATGTGAGCTTCCAAGTCAAATGTTGCGCTGTGGTGTCCTACTTTCATCCCCTCATAACTCGCCTCCATCATCATCCAAACTCTGGATTCCTTTATTATTGCCAGTCTGTGATAACCGCCACAGTAATGGTTCAGAAATCAGCCTCGTAATTCAGTTGGTTCCAATAATCACTCTGCGCAGCTAATGTAGAACACGCCAAAGCCGTCTGATAATGATCTTATCCATCCTAGATGTCTCGATGCTGGGAAAAGAGCAGCGCCGTATTGAAGAGTTTCCACGTCATGCTCATTATGTTACGTATTGTCCCAGCTCATCTGAAAGTATGATTATCCTCTTTGCCCTTGTGTTGTGGGAACCATACAAATTATCTTATCAGCATCATCTGATTATCATTGACAGTGGCTGTGATGTAACCCGCACACCCTTAACATGAATTATTCATGTACATTTATCTGTTTAAGGTATAGAAAGTCTCAGCTAAATATTCACTGCCTCTTACAGAATCGGACAAAATGTATTGATCTCAATATGCTGCATTAAATCCTGGAGTTTACATTCGGAGTCTGTGGTGCAGTGTATCTTTGTTTTAATGTAAATCGAGGGTATATTTATGTTGTATGACCAGGTGAAGTAGTGTACACCGGACACCTTGAATTTCTTCAATAGGGAAAAAGGGGAAGAGTGTTACAGGTAAGGGTGCTTGTGCACACACCACTTGCACTGTATAATTACAGCACCTACACGCTGCAAGGCCCTTAACTGTGTTGATACTTGACCACAGTGGAGGCAATCTGTGATCAGACAGCTGAGAGGCCTGACCGACCACTCTATATGTTGATGAATACATCGGCGCACAGCTGCTGACAGAACAGATGCAACTCTGTCAGAAAGGTCCCATTTCATCCTGTTCCTACTTTTGAAATATTTCCCTGCAGCTTGCCTTCTCCCCGACACGTCTCTTATTACAAATGCGTGCCTGCTGCACCAGCACCGCCTTCACTGGCATCCAAAGCTGTGGGTTTTCTCCGCAGCCAAAAGAGTGGAGAACAGGAGTGAAGGGGAAAAGAGGGAGATGGGGGATTCTCGGGCTTGAACAAGGCTTTATGACTTTCGACGCCATTTGCATAATTGTATGCATCTCATGCAGCGTAAGTACACAGCGCCAGCATGGATGATCAGTTCTTATCTTCAAACTGCACCATATAGATAAGAGAAATGCATGCCGATCTAAAGTAATCTTACTTCCTACTGCCCATGTCAAATTATTTAGGAGGACTCGACAAGCCGGGAGCTACTGCAGCCGCATGAATGGGCAGATCATTGCATCATGATCTCTCAGGGCCAAGAGTCTAATTCTAATTGAAGTGGGGAGTTTGTTATTGGTGGTAAATCTCTGTACACGCATTGTGCAACACTTTTGTTGACTTATTGATTTCGGTCCACAGTATGTAATGATTTTTACATCTTAATACTTGTATTAATGCATCATATTTTTAAATGCAACTATCCGTCTTCCTAAGGCTCAAATTTTTATTAAGTCTTTAATTTGGTGATGCTGTGTAGCTGTGTAATTTTGGTGAAGTTGTTATATTTTTATCAACCCAGGATAATCTCACATAGCCAGATTTTGTCATGCTTGCAAAGGCTGTAGAGAAAATTGAGTTTTTAAATAAAATGATGCCAGGAGGGTGGAGTCTGGCACTAGTGCTCAACAACAGACAAAGCCGTTTTCTGGAGGAACGCTTTTTCAATGTCATAGCGAATCAAATGGCTCCCTCGGGATTCCCAAATGTCTCACTATCCCAACAACAATTCCTCCACACCTCTGTGATCCTGACAGGATGGAAGTTTGGCTGGAAAATATTATATTCACAGGTTGGATCTTTCCTCGGAAAGTCCTTTGAGATTCTCCTGTGATGACTTGCAATATAAGTAAATAAACATAACTTTCATAACCCACTTAACGACCCTTATACATGTTAAGGTGTCTGATCAATCTGTTGGATAATTTCTACAAATGAAACCTGGAATGTGTAGAGTACAGACCAAGAAATGTATCTACTGTGTAATCATTTGCCCTCTTGCTCATGCTGGAGGTATTTTGCAGCGTGGCCACTCATTTTAAGATCTAAGACAAGAAGCGATACTGACTACAAAACCAGCATTCTGACCCTTGATTTTACGCTACTCCGACCAAACCAACTCACATCTTCCCTGATCCTCACGTACCCTCCTGTCACTCCCCGCCAACCTCCTGCCAGCGTTCTGCCTGTCTGACGCTGCCCTCTTGCCTCTCCACGGTCTCTGCCTCGCCGTTTCACTGCTCCAAGCAGAGGAGCAGCGTGCTAAGTGCTGATCATCATCATGATGCTGATGATACTGTCAGAACAGTGTGTTTGGGGAGCTGGCTAGCTACTTCTATTAAAAACTGTGCCCTGTTGCTGCCACTGCAGGTGTGTTAAAGGTCTACCCTTAAAATACAAAAAAAAAAAAAGTGTATATTGTGGCCATGCACACTTCTCAGAAACCAATGTTAATGCTGTTTTTCAGCATGAAGTGAATATTACTAGAAAGATTAATAATAAGATTATTTTAACATGAACTACTGAATATCTAGGTCAGTTACAGTTAACAATAACAAAACATTGTTTTGGCAAAATAGATTTTGCATTTATTGCCATAATGTGAACAATTAAGAGAAAAATGTGCTCCATAAAAGTCACTTGGAGACAATACACAAACATTTAAGAGTGATGGCAACACAAAGAGCAAACAACTCTTTGGAATACAAAATAAGTAACACTCTTTAATAATAATTGCCAACTATTTTAGGCCTTTAAACTGCAACAAATATAATATGCCAGATCAAAAACTAAATGTAAACTTAAATTGTAGTTGTACTACTACAGACAGTGCCACTGTACTGGATGAAAACATTTTCCTGGCAAAAAATATTAGTGGCCAGGCAGTGCAATGAGTGCATGTAAACATACATTGTAAACAAAAATTGTAGCAGAGCTACTAGTAAAGACAGTGCTGTACTGGATGAAGTTTTTACTGGCAAAACATATTGCTGGCCTGGCCAGGTAGTGCAGAAAAATATCAGAATATGTTTATGTTCTCAGTGTTTGTGCATACATATTCTGTGTGTGTGTGTGTGTGTGTGTGTAAACTCGCCTTGTACTTTTGCTTCACGTCTTGCACGTCTCGCAAACAACTCCATTCTCGCTTGAAAAAGAAAAAAAATCGCAGAGTTTCACCGGTGGCGTTCGCTCGTCTGTTTGTATGTACTCCGACAGCCACTCCACCTTAAACGACACGTGTTTTTTCTTAAGATTTCCAGAGGATGAAGCGCCACAGCCCACACATTTAGCCATAGCTACGATGCTATGGCTAACAGCTAACAACAAATACGACAGCAGAGAATACCCAACATAATGCCATTAACTGGCTGTCAAGCTAAACAACCGTTGCAGGTATTGGCTGGGCAGCGCCTGGTGGGCATGTTTTTTTAATCATCACTGACAGACAGTTCACTGTCATCTGTCACTCATTGCACAGACAAACACCCACAGTGGAGTACGTATTTACTGTTCAAGTCACAGGACAGCGCATGAGAAAAAAAAAAAAAAAAAAACTGGTCGGGGATATTTGAGCGCGCCATTTTTTTGTCGTCTGCGCAAAGAGGTGGGGAGCAGTGCGCAATTGCGCAGTAAAACAGCTTAGAGGGAACAGTGGGTAGCTGCTGAATTACAACTATTTTCGAGATGTTGGTAAAGCAAGAGCACAGCTTTCTCTGTGTTGGTCCATTTTAATGTCCACCTCAACAGTAAGACAACTGATCACTTACAACAACAGTCCCAAGTCAAGACAGACAAAAAAGTAGTGCTGACATTGCACTTTCATAGCATGTAGGCTCTGAACTAGTGCCACAATTAGCTCATAGCACCCACATTAGGTCACCAACTATGTTAATATTGATCTTGACTTGGTTGTTTTGTTGATTCTTCCTCTGTAACTTTGAACCTGCCTGCTTTGTATATTGGAATTCAATTTATTTTGACCACCACAAAGTTTTTGTACATGAACAAGATTATCTTTGGTATCATTTTTACAACTGGAACTCAATAACCTAATGTTGATTCTCTATGGTTAACTACTGCAACTTCACTAGATGCTGTCAGATTGGTTCAGACAAAGTGGATCTGGGGATTCAAGGGTTCACTTGCTGGGAATGAATATTGCTAACGTTAGCTGATTCAGAAAATAAATTGATTCATGACACTTTCTGAATAACATACTTTAATCTTTGAGCTTATGGGAGGTATAAAGTATTTATAAGGCAAAAGGCAAAGTCACAGAAAATTGGTATCTTAGTGCAAGTTGAGTTGCAAGCCTTTTTAAAATTTTGTCAGATTGAGTTTAAAGTCAGTCGATAAACCTCATCTTATATCAACAATATGTCAAATGACTGTAATTTGACATTAGTTGCTTGAAGTGACAAGCACATTAGCTCACATAAACACACTGTATGCTGCCTGCTCAGCATCAAACGACAGACTGACAGACAAAGTTAGTTACTACTGTAGCTGGTGAACATATGGGAGCATTTACCAGCTAAAGAACTAGATCAGGGATGTCAAACATGTGATGCGTGGGCCAGAACCGGTCTGCCAGAGGGTCCAATCTGGCCTACTAGATGACTAGGCTAAGAGGTGTAAGATTTTGGGAGCAAGTTAAACAGTGAGTAGCTGCTTCATGTAAAATGCTGCTTCAGAGGCTTTATTACCCTGACCAGAGTATAGTTCTATGAAAAAAACACTAAATACTAACAGATATTAAACATTGTGCAAAATATTGTCGACCAGCAGCTTCAGTACAAAAGAATTGGTATCAGACTTATATCCTAAAACAATATTGGTGGAACCCTGCTACTAAAAAAAATGAAATTTATAGATAAATGCACATGTAATCACTGAGAAGCAGAGTGACTGAATGTGAAAAAACTGAGACATATTATTGAAACTGCATTTATTTTTCTCAAGACATCTCAGCTTGTTCATGCGTTTTATAAAGGATAAAGAACATTTACAGAATGTACCTGTACTGATTTACAGGAAAAGAAAGAGGGAAAAATTGAGAGGTTGTTATTTATGGGTTATTTTTTGATGGTTTTATTGGTCCGGCCCATCTGAGATCAAGTTGGGCTGTATGTGGCCCATGAACTAAAATGAGTCTGACACCCCTGAGCTAGATATTTCTTTCAGGGGTCGGTGGGGACCAAAACAGTGCCAAAATGAAAGTGAATATTGGACTTATATTTGTCAGGTGGCCAGAAAAACCTCCAACTTAGTGCTGAATCTGTGCCTAGGCAAATGTTTGCTACCAACATCAACTTTAGAATATGACAGTTTTGCTTACAACTTGTGATGATATAGTAATGGGTGGAAAACTAGGATTTGTCCAGTGGAAGAGGGGTGTAGGGGATTCATAGCAATATCAGCTGTCTGGCTCCTGGGGCAACTCCGAGTGCGGGGACAGAGTTTGAGCAAGACAGTGAAGGAAATGTCAGATGAAGCAGCTAGATCTAGTCAGTGGATTTGGATGAGGAGGAATAATGTCAGTTGGGGGCCAGCAGGGGGAACTACTAAGCAGGTTACATAACTCCTTGAGAGCAGGTGGAGAGATCCACAAATCAGTCCTCTCAGGAGAAAATCCAGGAAGGTTATCTAAGTATGGGAGTGGCCTATTTGAATCCCTTTTGTTTGAGACCATGCTGCAAGGTGAGTGTGTTTGCTGATCCTGGGAGTTTATCTTCTCTATCTCCTTTAACTTTAGCTTATATTGGAGTTATGCTATGTAGCGTGTGAAATAGAGTATGGTGAATGTGCTAGGAAAGGTAGTATTGGCACTGTCTCTACCTAGAGCTCGCATAAACGGAGCCTGGGTTTGTTGAAGGTGGCAGTGCTGTTTGGGCTGAGAAAGCCATGTGTAGATAAGGTAAAAGAGGTTGTTGGGTTGGTGCGGCGAGCAGTGAGAGCTGGCATTAGGGGAGTGTCTCTGGGACGCCAGAGATCACTGTCTAGCCTCCTGGAGGTGTTGTGGGACCAACTAGACGAAACACTGGTGAAAGGAGGTTCCCACCTGATGACCCCAAAGATGTATTAGTTATCACTACTCACTGGTCTGTATAGTTAAGCCTTGCCATAATAGCTTATCATAGGGCTTAGGAGGTTATTCACTGAGTGCTGGTCCTTTTCTAGAGCACAAATGTCTTGTGTTTATTTGAATGAATTCATACAATAATACAGTTTATAATAATAACTTGCGTGGATAATGGGAACAACATGTGTCTATTATCCTACAGCCTCTCAGGAATTATAAAGAGTAATAATCAAAACTGGTTATTTGGGTTACACATTTAATTTAGCTTTAATCAGCAGGGACAATCTTGCATTGTGTTTCCATGACAGTATCAATATTATTATCTGGTTTCGATCGTTTATTTATTCTGTGTTTTCAAAGTGTCCCTTATACAATGAAGACCTGCCAGGTGCTTTTTATCTTGGGAAAGCTGGTTCTGGCAGACAAGGTTCACCAGAGAGCGCCCAAGCTGAGCGTCATGGGTGAAGCCACTTCACAAAAGGTTCCCTGCCCTTTTATTGGACAGGATTTATTAAAACAGCCAGCTTCTGACAATTCAATTGAAAATCCACTGCTGGGTCTGTTTTCCCTCTAACTGCAGTGACCCCTTCAGAGCAGATACAGGGAGGGGGAGCGGAGGAGAGACAAGGAGGAGAAGCAGGCTTTTAGAGAGCTTGAGATGACTGGCAGGTAGAACAGGCGACTGATAAAATAGAAAATAAAAAAAGCAGTTGGAATATGAGTCAGTGGTGAGAAATGACTCCAAGCTGTAAATGCCTGCAGTTAAGTGCAACAGTGTCATATGTTCAACGGGTGGTGTTTCAAATAGTAACAGCAGTTCCTCAGTGTGTGCGTTTCTTCATAAAGCTGCCTGTTCCCCAGTGGAAACCAATGTGTGTCAGATTTTGCCCTTTTGCCATGTCTGTCACCGTTCCTCTGATGGTATTTGCGTTCATGGCCAGTTTTCATTTGCCTTTGCTGCCTTGCTCACACACTTTGTGCCAAGCGTGCCAGCATGTGACATTCACAAAGGCTCTGGGAAAAGGACAGTGGTCTACAGTTTGTGTCTGGATTCTCCATCCTGAAAACCAATCTGAGCCACGAAGCTTTGGCATAATCCTCATAAAGCTCCCATGTTATTCACAGAATGGTAACCAAGTGAGCCTTAAGCTTTGCCAAACAATGAGCTGAACACAAGCATGGTAGCAAATGCCATATGAAATTCAAGCACTGTTAGGTCAGCTGGTGCATGGAAGACATTTTTATTGAGTGACTTGCTATGCTAATCTTATTGTTCTCGAAAACAAACAGCATTATCAAACATTGGACAAGATTACTGGTGTTACTTGCTTTGTGACCTTCTCCTTATTCTTAGTGTAACAAAGACAATCCAAATAAATCTCTCAGGTGGGGTGACAGATTGCTTAAACCAACACAGGTTTTGGTGGTTGACTGTGAACACATTCCAGTCTTTTTTATACTATAATGAAAGTTTTCTGATCTTAATGTTTTCATCCTGTAAGAAACACATAACTGTTTTGCATCAGCAAGACATTTTGGGGCAAATGTTATACCACCTGAATTGTTTTATTTCCAGTATCAAACGAAATGTTGATAATTCATTTATCTACAGAATGCCACCTAATGTCTGCACATGCCAACTAAGGGCTCATTTATGTTCAATGTTAGATGCACAGACAAGGACAAAGAGAACCCTCTTTCCATACTCTTGTGCATGTTTTCTAAAAGCTTACAGAGTCAGATGAAACAGAGCAGTACCATCGAAGATCGTGGCGGCAGCGTAGCGTAGCACATTTCAAGCGAGATACAACCTAGAGGATGGGGAAGAAATTTAAATAATGGTGGAAAGGAACAAATTGCTAATGAATTGTGAGTGAAAGAATTCTCTGTCCGCATGTCAGGATGTATACAATGGACAGACCACTGCCATCTACAACGCTGCCTCTGTTTAAAGGTACAATATTATGACCTCCTCCTCTGTTGCCATGTTTGTTGTTGTATGAAACTTTTGACTCTGCTTTCCAGTGCCATCTATTGGCTGTATCTATGCAAACATAAAGCACACGCAGTATGAGAGCAGTGACTTTTAAAACATTTGAAATGGACGTATGCATTTTCGTACATTAAGGAAGTAAAAATGATCCTTCATGTGTTGTTGAACCTGCAGTAACAGACTTTTTTGCCACTTGGGGAAGGCAGAAACAAGCTGCAAACACAACACTGACATATTAACACCTTTCAAGTTGATATGGTAAAGTTTTCAGCAAATTGTTTTTCATTTAGACATCTATGAAGTAAACACAGCAACTATGGGATTCAGGACTTGGAGTTGGGTTTCTTGCCAATCAATGAATGTATGTCCAATTATCTCTTTTAGCTCTGTTTTTGGTCTCCACCAGCTCCTGGGTAAAGTGTCTGAATTTTAGACAGGTTATTTAATAAACAAATTGAATTGCATTTTTAAGTAATAAAGCATAGTATATAGTATAGTATAGGCTTTTAGGTGTGGGTCTTCAACAAGGGGGTCTGTGAGCCCTAGGTGGTCCTCAGAGTTACTGCAGGGGGGGACACCAAATTATTAGGGACCTTGGCCGAAGGTCCTAATAGGACCTTTAAGAGTCTCCTGGGCTCTTAAAGGTGATGTGCCACAAAACCTCCTGACGATCTTCGCGCCACCTAGACACACTAAAATGGCCACTATGGCCTGTAGGAATGTTGTGTCATACGGATTACTGTTAATTTATCATGTTGATCTGTTCTGTACAACATCTATTGCATGTCTGTCCATCCTGGAAGCGGGATCCCTCCTCAGTTGCTCTTCCTGAGGTTTCTACTGTTTTTTTCCCCGTTAAAGGTTTTTTTGGGGGAGTTTTTCTTCATCCACTGTGAGGGTCCTAAGGACAGAGGGATGTCGTATGCTGTAAAGCCCTGTGAGGCAAATTGTGATTTGTGATATTGGGCTTTATAAACACAACTGATTGATTGATTGATTGATTGATTGATGTGGTAGAAAGATCAAACCAAACCTGGCTTGTTCATCTCATCAAGACCTACAAATCACGTACTGACACCCCTGATCTAAATCCAACAGGAAGTGAGCTAGTGCCTCTGAAATTAACATGAGCAAATGTAGACTCACAAGTCAGTCTTTAGACGCTTTGCTTAACTAAAGACTGATGACTTTCTCTCTGATTTTGTGTTTAGATGGGCGGATACAATTTCAGAGTTTAAAAAACTCCCTATGTTGCAGAACCAATAGTAAATCTGCAGGGCGGTCCTTCGGTGGCTCGCTGAACTCTTGTGCTTGTAATCATGGTCCCACTAGAAACACGTGTAGCGGCACAAAATGGCTCAGCCGTGCTCGCAGAAAACTCCATCAAAGTTAGCGGATATTTGTCGCGTTTGCGGCGACACATTCTCGCCAACTAAAAGAAACAAACATAATCTTTTACAAGGCCATGACTCATCCGTCCGGCCGGACTATAGAGGGAATGGCCTTGTTGTTTACAAATACTTCCGGGTAGAAAACCAGCAGAGCTTTTAGCTATATATATATAGCCTATATATCACATTTTTCACATCACTGTATCACCGTTTGGACAAATCCGATGTTTGTAAAGTCTATAAACACAATGATTGAACAAACATTACTATTTCTGTGTGCACGTTTAGCTGGGCTAACCGTTAGCTGTTAGCCCTGTTAGCCCTGTTAGCTGTTAGCGGTGTCTGTAAAAGGTAATAACTCATTAAACGGTCCGTGAAAAAAATATCTTTTCCAGCGGATATCTTAGTTACAACATGATTGAGCTAGCAAAGCAGTTTTGTGTTGCTATGTGTGGTATTTATTCAGTTTTGGGAAATCACGATGTCTAGAAAGTATCAGTGGCTGCAGCTGACAGGGACAGCTAACAGCAGCAGCAAAGCTATCAGGACGTCATCTGTTAAAAGCCTCCCGTTGTCGGATACCACATGAAACTACTCCAGTTAGCTCAATAATGTTGTAACTAAGACATCCGCTGGAAAAAATATTTTCTTCACGGATGAGCACACGTTTGATAAAACGGAGTTTGATCTCTCGGCATCCATTTTCAAGCTCTGTGTGTTTGTTTCCTTGCGGACGAGAAAAGGAGGAGCGCACATTTCCGAGAAGGCGTGTCCTTTTCAAAAATGCAAGAGGCGTTGCTTTGTTGCCGGCCATTTTCGCCGGTGTGTTAAACACACTTTAGAAAGGAGTGTCCCCAGACTATCAGAAGGTGGAGACCTCTGATTGTCTGGTGGCGAGACTAGAGCAAATGTGGAGAAATTGTCAGCTGTGAGCTAGACATCTTAAACTTGCGACCAAGATCGCATTTTTGACTCTACAAACATAAAACCCTTTACGAGCGTATCTCTCTGCTGGTATGCTCAGATTGACGGACCCACAGTTTGGGAATTAAAGGGAGGAGTTCGAGACATTTTAAAGCCATCTCAATCTGCCTGCTCTCACACAGGAAAAAAGGGCACCTACTGCATGACATGGGGCCCCATTGGTGCGCAAATGGCCACTGCGGCCTGTGGGAATGTCGTAGAAAGATCAAACCAAAACTGGCTTGTTCGTCTCATCAACACCTACAAATCACATCCTGACACCCCTGACCTGAATCCAACAGGAGGTGAGCTAGTGTCTTTGAAAGTAACATGAGCAAATGTGGAGAAATGGTGGAGAGGGGTCTAAAATAGTCTAAAAGTTTTGTCTTTAACTGTCTACATGAGCTGGAGGCCGAAACAGCGTGAGTCTGAGGTCCTGCCCAATGCTGCTTGCAGCTTTAATTGTTTGTTAATGTTTTGGACGTTTTTCTTTTTTTTCTTTTGAATCCAAATATGCCTGAAAATACACATTAACATGAATCCAATATATTAGCAAATATAAATTGGCCGTCCATAAAAAAACAAAAACAAAACAAAACAAAACAAAAAAAACAAAAACAAAACATTGATGATAGGCTGTTACCCCGGATCCTTGTCAAATTAATCTGTAATGTATAAGTATATGTATCCATTAATGTTGTACTTTTAAAGCCCAGTATTATATGTGCCATATAAAGGTATGTTTATACAAGGCACTTTAGTCTACCATACACAATATTGTAGTCCCCATTAATGCCACTCAATTGTATCTATTTATTTAGTACTCAGCTGTGTCTCTCCTTTTGTTAAGGGGTCCTTGGCCTGAAAAACGCTGAAGACCAAAGCAAGGTATTTTAGTATCATTTCTAACTGACCGTGCATTATTGTGTGTGTGTGTGTGTGTGTGTGTGTGTGTGTGTGTGTGAGGGGGAAGGAATGGGATGCACAATTATGTTATATTCAAAATTGGATATATTCAAGTGAGGTAACAGTCTAAAGTAAGCAGTGTACATGGGAGGCGTGGGTAAGGAACTGATGGCTGTGGGGGCGTACTGAACAGATTTCGCCGTGGGCTCCAAAAATTCTAAAGCTGGCCCTGGTCTGAAATAACTGACTCTGCTAAATGGTTGCCTATGTTCTGCTGTTTGGTGCTGAGCAGGTACCACGCAGTGGGTTTTCAGAGCATCTTTGCTGAAATGGCAGCTTGCTGCGGCCTAAACAATATTATATGAGTGAACCAAAACAGTAACACTGAGGGGGGATATAAACAAAAACAATTAGTTCAACGTTGCTATAAAGATTTGTACAGCTGAGAGGAACCGCTTTAAATAACGGTTCAAATCAAGCAACTAAAGCAAAATGCTCAGGGGGTGTAGTTACAATACGGGACATTCCAGTCATTTCAAAATACATTTAAACAAGACAAGAAGTGACCCTGAACTGCTATGAGAACATGACCTGGAACCTCCACACACTTCCTGTATTTTTGCACTGTATAAATATCTCACTAGTTCTACCAAAGGCACTGCATACTGCTACTGGATATAAATCACTGATGCAGAACGGTTTCATACCAACATTATTCATAGGAGACAAGGTTGACTAGCTCATACACTAGAATCTGAACTGCTGAATAAAGTGAGTGAATCAGGGTTTCAGTTATGGATCCTTTTGTCTATTGTAACTCCGCTGGTTGATGCAGGCTAAAAGGAATATTGCACATTCCTTTTTTTTTTTTTAGCTACCAGAGAATTTGTGACAGACTGAACTCCTTCGCTCAGTGTATCAAAACTCGAATGGATTTGGTTTTCAAGGTGACAAATTTTTATTTTGTCTCACCAAAGTGTTTTAACATAGTACATTTAAAATTGTAGTTTTTGTTTGAAAATTCCTTTCATTCACACAAAAGCTGTCCACATTATCCAAGCTTCACACCTTTAAAAAAAACAAAACAAACAAAAAAAACACCCTCACTAAGGCTATTTCTCTTGTGACCTTTTCAGATACATACTGTACTTACAAGGCAGGAGAGAAAGCAAAGGCCAATTGGCCTCCAGATTACTGAGCCAAGACTCAAGGCACAGTGCACGAGAGTGTGGGCTATTTATTCAAGCCAGCTCTCAGTCAGCTCACATCCTTTAGGTGCTGCTTGCAGCCTGGTTATGCTCTCCGGGATGATAGCTCCTCAAGGCCATCGTCTGAGATACACAGCAGGTCGTAGCGGAGCAGAGGTGGAGTCAGCGGGGGCCGAGGGGCTGCTAGCTCGTGGGTTCAAGGTTCAGTGGTCTGCTTTTGAATGCTAAAAGAAGAAGAGTGTCTCTGGGCAGTGTGGGACTACAGGAAAAGCCAAAGAGCTGCGGTTAGTCATGCAAGTCTCTCTTTTGGTGAAATTGCTGGTTGTATGAGAGAGCATCTCAAGGCATTTTGGTCCTGTGTTGTGTTTCTGAGGGAAATACCAGCACCAGGATTTCTCCGGGGTTTCTTTATATTTTTACTGCCTCCTTATTCATTTAGTGCATCATTTTCTAGATCATCCTTACTACTGATGTTCATGACTAATTCAGTTTAAGACAGTCAGACTTATTTATCGGTCCAGAGCTAAAATTCATCAGCGCTCATTTTGCAGTGCCAGCATTTAATTGACAGTCTCATTCAGATGATCAGCATGAGAGCAGCAGAAAGAGCCTCGAGCCCAAACTTTTAATATTGCTGCTACTAAAAGTAGGAAAAAATCAAGATGTTCATTTGTGGGATTGTGGATTATTGCAAGTATAAGGCATGGTTGGTCAGGTGTGGTGTCTGGAGTGTAGATATAGAATATAGATATAGATATAAATATCAATAGATAGATAGATAGATAGATAGATAGATCAAAAGAAAAAAAATGTTGAACTGAAATCACTATAATTTTCAACAAGAACTTCAACACAAACAGAAACATGGATTGTTTGTACCAAACCCTCTAACATGACCGACAGGAGTGTATCCTAAATTAGGCCACATTCTCTAAATGACAGAATTTGTCATTCATAACCATTAACCAAATTGCTCTCATCAAATATACAGCCATATAGGTAGTGGTCGTAAAGCTATAAAGTCTATGTAATGTTGTAGAAATATAGTAGTTTGGTGGGAGGGGTGGGGGATGGGTCAGACAAGCCCAGGACTATCACCCAGGAAGCTGAACAACAACACTGACGATAATAAGGATGTTGCATAGTAGTCTAGAATGATTAGGATACCATGCCAGTGACATATGTGACATGAAGTGAGTGACATTGGTCATGTGATATGCTTAACGTTATGTGAGGAACAAAAGTACTTATTTAAAGCCAAACCATGATGTTTTTTTTTTATAAAGCTAACAACCAAGGTTTGCTGCCTAAACCTAACATTGAAATTTTATAGTGTAATGGCAGCTGTTTCACATCATTAAAAAAGTGTTTAAAACTGTGATCTTTAGGACGGTAATAAAGTGGTTTGGGGGAATGTCATATATGATGTGTTTTAAGTCAGTAGAAATCAACCTATTCTGTCATTTAGGCATAGTGTTACCACTAACATCTGAAGTGTTAAACTTGTGGTTTACGTTTTAGGTTTCGGCAACAGATCTACTTAAAAAAATAAGTACTGCACAATTTAAGATATCGTACATAACATACATATGCCGTGATGTATGTATGACCTGTGTCACATGAAGTTATGTAGTTAACAACTACATAACTCAGTGCTGAGTTTTGATTTCATAAGGGACACAAACAGCGTACTCCTGGGTGAAAGTCCTGTGTGTTTGATCTATCCATCCAGCCCGCTGACTTTGTTGCTCTTTGTTGCTCCTGTCATAATTACTACTACCACTCGCAGTCGCTGCTTAACAATAACTGTATATATGGGTTGTAATAAGCTGCCTGTACAAATGACTTGTGGTCGCATTTTGGAGGACAGTCTCACATTGTAAGTCACACTTGTGGCTCGAGGGATAGAGATGTCAGTCTGTTAGTTGATTTTTATTGTTTAATCTTATTCAAGATTTTTGGCTTGAGATGACACACTGTATGGTGGAATATTCCTATGTGATGGAATATCATATATCCTTTACACATAAACATGTTAACAGTGTCCTTGTGAAGATGTTAGCATGCTGATGTTAGCATTTAGCTTTAAGCACAGTCTCAAAGAGCCACTAGCATGGCTGTAGTGTCTTCTGTTTATATAGTTTATTTTGTGTAGGTATTCATATCCATTTTCCTTCCTTTTCTTCTGTACTATGAAACCAGAGGCCAAGGATCTGTCTCTGATGTCATGGTTTTACATCAAATCAAGACACCTTTAATCAGGCAAAGGGGAAAAAATGGATTAAAAAAAATGCTTTTACTTTCCATTTCTTCATTTCCACATGAAGTTACAGTAAAAAAAAGTAAGAGGAAGTAATTGAGACATAAAAAGATGCAGAGCCAAAGAAACTCATATCTATTCCCGACAGACAGCACATATTGTTGTTGACAATTTCACATAGTGATGATGTGAATCTATATTTCAATTCACAGCTCATAATTACTCTGCCATTATGCTGCCTTTACACTGGTGTTTGTAATAAATGCAGAGCTGCGATAATCTGTTTTAGTGTGATAGAAAGGTTCATTAATATGGAGAATACACAACGGAGTGGTATCAGTGCTGGCAAACAGAAGCACAAATATCATATTTTTTGTTTCATGGAATTTGCACTCCCCCTGCAATAACCATTATTAACTTGCTTTGGTTTATACTTTGTTTAATTTTAGAAAAGGCTGATGAAAACTGTAAAAGGTTCGCCTCTAATCAAGGTTCTCCCCCCATGTTAAACAATTATCTGATTGTCTGTGATCAAAGATTAACCTTGAGTGGAAAAAAAAGCTTCCACAAGTATCCATGTCTTTAGATAAAAAAAAAAATGTAAACCTATCATGAGTACTCTCCATTATGTCCTTCAAAAAGTCCAAAGCAATATTCACTATCCTTGAAACCCTGTATATTATCTTCCAAAATGTCCATGTGTGGATAAAAGCAGACTTTCCCATCCATTCTGCATGTATTTCAGCCAAACAAACAAACACCCTGTAATAAGCAACACAGTAAAGCCGACTAATGATGGCGAGCTGTTGTGGAACACTCAGTTGGCAAACGTGTCAGCAGACAACCACAGCCAGCCATGTACTGTCTGTAGCTTTAACCCAGAGCCTATGATGGCGCAAAAGAGCTGATGTAAAGGCTTTGGGAGCGTGCGGGAGGGAGGAACACGAGTCAGATGAGTATGCTTTCCACTATTGTTGCAATGTTATGACCGGTCTAATGAGATCTATGGAGAGTTGGGCCTCTCATTTTGTTGTATCACCCATCCACTCTCCTGCACAGGAAATCCACTGTGGAAATGTCCTCAGACACATCCACTCAGATGGATGGATGCATTTGCTGATGTTCCAGACAACAGAGCATCATTCAGTACCCTTTTTTTATGGTTTACATATAAACACAGCGGAGCCCTGTGATGATGGTACTTTGGTTATTCCCATATGTTGCAGACAAAGAGAAATGCTTGTTTTCAAAAAAGTGTCTTTACTGTCCGCTAGGAATATAAATTATTTTGTTTTTTCCTTATTCATGTAATGTAATAAATCACATCCCCAGACATTTTCCTTTTTCAAATCTCATCAAAGAAGGGATGAAATAATCCAGATCTCTCACCTCAGGAAAACCACCATTTATTCCCTCCCTCTCTCCCACACACACGCAGGTGCACACTCACACAATGCTTTTGCACTTCACAACAATGCAGCGGCCATCTCTCCTAACTCGGAGGCGACAGAACAATAGAGGAGCTCGACAACAACACAGCGGCTGCCACCGAGGTCACATCCACAACGCTACCTGCATATTTGTTAGCAGTTTAATTTTAGCGATGCCAGACCATCTGCTCGGCATTTGTAGATGGCAGAGTGAGCAGTGATTAATCAGTCAAAGTATTGCTTGCAGTGCTCCAGCTCTTCATTTCCACTTTTAAAAAAGGCAAATGAATTTGCTGCTCCTTCATCAGTCATAGGTGAATGAATCATGTGGAGGTCTGGTATGGAAATAAAAAATCCAGCCAGATGATTCCGTAACCTTCTTAGCGGGGAAAAGATGTGATGTAAATACATAGGTTAAAAAAAAAAAAGCCATTGAACCGTAAGAAATCACTTTTTTATTTGTAAGAGTTATAAAAAACTGAGGTGAAAAAATATGTCAAACCTCATAAAGTGAAAATAGACAAGTTTTTTCTGCCTTATCGTTATGAAGTGAATGTTGATTGCACAATGTAATGGCTATAGAATAATGACACTATCAGCGTTAAGAATGGTTCCCTATAAGCTTTGCTTTCAGTACACAATTCTGTCTGTCAGCAGGTGCAGTCTCCCGAGAAAATGAATGCTCGCACAAAGGAAGAGCGTCAACCTTTGCACAAACAAAACAGGGAGCGAATAGCACTTTTGTTTTCCTCAATAGCTATCAGTAGCTATCCCCAGATACCAAAGAGTATCATTGTAAGTTTTTTGCAGTTACTATTACCAGTTGTGTAATAGTAGCTGAGGAAACTGTGGAAGTTGGTTGGCCTTGGGGAAAAGGAAAAGGGATCCGGTTAAGTTGTTTGTGTGTTTCTAACAGAATTTAACCTGTCTAAGGAAAACAAAATAACAACTATTAGGCGATTGGGCCCAATTTGCCTCCACGTTCCCAGCAGATACAGTGCACGCAGAGCACTGATGGCAGCTTCATTAGAGACCCAGAGACCCACCAGAACTCCTATACAGGAATGCTACCACACCTAAGGTATTAGTTTGTGGTAAATTACTTAAAACACATCTTTTTTGGGAGGGTGTCAGTGGATTTGAACACAGATAAGACAGGGTTGCAAGACAAGTTGTTTTTGTACTGCAGTGGCACAAATTTAAGGGTGGTGGATGGATCCAACAACCACTGACTTTCACCCGGGAGGCTGGTGTTTGCTTCCCGTAAGATAGTAAAGCCAAAACCTGTTCTTTTTTCTTTGTTGGCAAAACATAGCCATGTGTGTTATTTGTTGAAGGAAAAAAGACGTCAATTTGCTGTGTTGTACCAATGAAGTATATTTATTTTGAAAGAGACTGTATGCAAACTGTACATTCCTGTGAAAACAGAGGAATATGTTGAAGAAAGACAGTGCATGTAAGAATTTGAGAATTTGACACGGCATCCTAGAACGTCAGCAACCAACGCCCCCAGGGTACCTTGCATGTCTCATTTGGACGTGGAAAGTTTGTGGCCAAATGACGACATTTGACGGGGATGGAGTGAGTATGTGTTGTTTAAAGGTATGGATTTAACACATACTTGAATCAGCATATGAAATACCCTGCATGAGTACACTTTTCATTGTAGAATGTGAATGCTCCCGTAATTCACAGAAAAAAAGAGAGAGAGAAAAAAAAAACATGACCTCAATTTGTGTCCTCAGTGGTAGCTACAGGCCTTGTAAAGACTTGAGTACGTGTGTAAAGCTGCCGTCTGTCCAGACTCAATAACTATGTCCACTTAATGTCTTACAGAAGACTGAGTTAATCACTCAAGTTGCACCCCTGATTGCAATGAACTTTCCCACTAGAACTTCCATTCTCCATGTTTTAATCAGCCCATTCTCCAGATGAAAAGGGGTGGGGGGGAATAAAAAGAAGCCTTTCATATTCTGTTCCGAAAAGGAACTCAATTAAGAGGTCCCAAAAGGGCCCTTTAATGGCTTATGAGGAAAGCAGTGATGAAAGAGACAGAGGTTATAAATATTTCAGGTAATTTTGTTATCTATTCATCTCTTCTTCCATATCTAGTCGGCGATCCGTCTCATTATCTCACAGCCGGATTGTTTTACTCACTTGCTCACATTCCTGTTGTTCCGCGACACACTTGTGTGTTTCTCGACAATGTGTTTTGTGCAGTCTTTTATTGAATTAATTTCATCTTTCATATGGTTAGTGTAACAACTTCCAATATTTTCACATAAATAAATGTCGGTTTTGCTCCTCTCTGTCACAGATTGATATCGCATTTATTTAATTTTCAGGAAAGCTTCTACATTCCTAAACAGCAGGGGTCCAGCACATGGTGTTACACGCTTTGCAAATTTGTGAGGCTGCATGCAGCTTGATTTCTATATTCCACTGATTTCTACAATTAGTCCTTAATGGACATACAGTAGGCACACTCCTAATCAGCTCAGTCTTTACACATGGCAAGGAAAACAATGTTAAAAGTAAGATCTGCTGCATTTTAGAGGTTCTTAAGTTACACCAGAGCAGCCGTACTTAAGTGCAGCAGCGGCTATTTAAAGCATATGTCATTAATTCATCACACATGTACCCATGGACCATCGTCAGTGGTGATTTCTCAGTCATTATCATCAAAGGTCAGAAAGGGAATCAGCAGGGATGAAAGGAATACTAAGAATGGTTTACTCAAGTAAAAGGAAGCTTTCTTTAAAGACATTTTATTCAAGTAAAAGAAAATTACTTGTGTAAAAATGCACTTAGTTAAAAGTAAAAAGTAGGTCAGGTGTGTACGTTACTGCGTCACATTTTCTAAAGGTTAAAACGATATATTCCTCAGCATTCTATAGATGCCACTTTGCAGCCTGTGCATGTAATTGATTAATTGTACAACAGCGTTCCTCTGTATAGCTCTGCTACAATTGACTACAGAAGAGACATAATTAAGCCACATACATTAAAGCGACACTTACCTTTCTGGAAATTTTACGCTTTTCTTTGTTTCGGGTTAAAATGCTATTAATAAACTGATGGCACACTAAAATGTTAGTGAATTCCACCAGAATTAAAAACTCATAATTATACCATTCTCATATGGTTCTAAGAAAACTCCCACCAATCGGTTAGAGTTTTCTCCTGCTCTGTCTGTCTTCCCCACGCGGAGGCCTCTGACTGATCTAACTGCTCATGTAACACCCCCCCGGTCATCACTGATCCCGGATAAGTTTCAAAACTCCGGGGTTGCGTTTGACTGTGCAGGACAGGTAACGTTATGTTTAGTTTGCTTCTAATATAACTTATAACGTTATGTGAAAACACAGCATCCAGTTGCTAATGGCTAACGTTAGCCTACTGTAGCGTAGCCTCTGAAACATTAACGTTATCTTCCTTGTGTGTAGTAACGTTAACCTTATTCTAAAACTCATCAGTCATCACTGACTCCGGTTGAGTTTTAAATCTCCGGGGTTGCGTTTGACTGTCTTGGTTGTAATGTTACACTCGCTCTCCTCTTCTGTGTATCTAACGTTACCTTGCCAACGCCTACGTCTATCATAGACATAATGAGGGCGTAATGGAGGAGGGGGGGGCGGTAGGCCTTTGGAGGGAGGTGGAGTTGTGGATGTTCAAATTTGTGCTGTGCTGTGTGAAATGCAAGAAAGGTAAGAGTTGCTTTAAATAACTAAAAGCTTCATATAAGATCAACAGCCGAATATAACATCTTCGTACTCATTTTGTTCCACAAAAAGAAATACTTCAGCTGAAGAACTCCCATCCCTCATCTGTCCATCCACACTCAACCACAAAACTGTGCAGCAATATGCACAGTGCTCACAACCATGGTGAAATGACCACAAGCACGTGACAGTAATTCGTCATTACTGTGCTGACTAATTTGGGTTTGGTAGGTGCCCATAAAGGACATAACAATTTATTGTTCTAAACTTTACTGACACTGCAATACTACAATTTTCAAATCATAGGAGGTGCAACATTTGTTGAAGGCAAAATGCGTACCATTTTCATTAAATATTAATGAAATATTGTCGTGCTGCAGAGATGTCTTGGTCTACACATCATTATTCTACAGACTTAAGAAATCATCTTTGCTTGGTACAGATCCCTGCAAAAATCATACCATAATCATTTTTAAATGTTATTAAAATGAGAATAATGATTAAAAATTTTTTTTAAAAATTAGCATTACATCCAATATCTCAAATCATATAGCACTGCTGTTTCACTCAAAAAAATAGCTGAAAAAAAATAAAAATAAAAATTAATAAATAAATAAATTGACATCTATAACAAATTGAAAAACTGAATACATCACAAAATATATATGTTTTGTTTGTTATTGTAAATAATCTGTATGAAAAACAAGCAATATGATTTTAACATATGGCTTAATCTGCGTTATCAGTTTCCATAAAGACCACAGGTATATAAGAATGTTTGCAGAAACATCCATGCATTTAGCCAGAATTTATGATGTTGACCACATTCACTTTCTTAGTTTAGTCTGTTTGCATGCTAATATTTGCCTCAGAACAGTTGAGGCTGATGGGAATTTCCTTGCCTTGCTTTTAGCATGATGAAGATGCTTGATGAAAAGTTAAAGAATTACCAAAGTTATTATAATTTATCCTGAGAGGCATATGAAAAAAACATCTGTACAAAATGTCAGTTGAAACTTTACACACAAAGCCACAGTTTCCAACCTTAATATGTAGAACCTGCTCCATAAATGCCAGTAACCAACAACATATGGCGGATTAGTTCCTACAGTGAACGCTGCACAGTGTGGTGTCGATTCCTAAGCCCTGTTGGGATTTGTAAGGAGGAGGAGAACTGGTACTTAGAGGTTGGGAGTCTTGAGGACTCTCATCCTGCCATCACTCTTCTCACCGTCCTCCGTCGTTATCACACCCAGACTCTACTGAACAACATAAAATATAATAATACCCTGAGAAAGAGATTTTGAATGTATTCCATAACATTCATGATAAAACAGTAATGCATAGCTCAGCCTTCCTGAATGATAATCATAATCCAGACAGACACATTTAAACCATGTGGTAAATAAAAAAATGAAATCTCCATTATCCAGAAAAAAGTACAGCATAATAATCTCTTTACATTCAGCACACTACAGCCGCCTGCCGCAGCTGCTAAATGACAAGGTGTTTTCACAGTGTGTTCGTGATGTTAAGAAATTTCTTTATTTAGAAATTTAAAGTTCTTTATTTTGTTGATTAAGATATCCTGCCTCCTCTTGTTACTGCACTCACAGCATCAGGCACAGAGCAAATAAATAAGCTCCGGCACAATTATCCTCAGTAGGCTGAGGAAACAGTGAAAGGCTACAAGGAAGCTTGATGTGCATAATATTTTACCTCCGAACACACCCACTGTTTTCAGTTGCGTATTACGCAATGGCAGTGTTTGTAGCAGGTCAAACCACCTGGGGACTCCGGAAATATGTTGATTTTCTGATTGCATTATGAGGAGCAGCCGGATCTGAGCAGCTGTTCTCCCAAACTAAACAGGCCTGATCACAGAGCAAATGACACGAATGACAATGAAGCAGATTTTGTGTTTGCAGGAGATAAAATACCTTGAAGCAGGTGAAAATAAACTCACCAGTACTTTGTGCTGATTACAGTGATCCAGGCACATTATATGCATATTAAATACTACTGTAGACAGCAGCGACACTGCAGTGATCCTACATCCCTGTAGGAATATCCTAGAATACTTGTATGGATTTGTTTCCATTAGGGTGATGCAGTCTAATCTTGCTTTGGCTCCTTAACTTGGCATCCAGTAAGCTAACGTAAGCCTCCCCATTCTGGTAGTGAGTCAGAACTCAGGGATCCTTTGACGCTACTCCTCTGTGGAGAGCTCTGGATGTGACTCAACAATACAACACACAGACTGTTATTTCATCTCTGTAACATGTGCAGTGGCAGATTTTTTTGGGCACTAGAGGGCAGCATGATAAGATGTGAACACAACATTGAGATATTATCACCTTCTTTTAAGTTGGAATGCCAAACTTGTTGGCCTACAGTTTTGTATTTACACATTCAGGTGATACAAAGCAACATTAGCACTCATTTGAAAGTGTGTTTTTTCCACCTAATAAATATAAGTGCAGTATTTACTCTCCGTTTTGCTTCATTTTGTCCTTTATAGTGAGATCAGCCTCTTTAGCTGGAAAAAAAACCCACTATATTAAAGAGCTAACTTTAGAGATCTTATGTTTGCAGTGTACAAGGTTTTTTCTGGAGATGAAGCTGGTGAGAGCTGTGAGGACAAACCAAAATCATTCTAGGCTGCAAAACCAAAACAAGATCAAATATGCTAACAGCTCAGCGCTAAGCAGAGCTGATCTACAGAGGCAATAGTTATCAAAGGACAAAGGCCTGAACGAAGAGTCCAATTTCAGAAAACGAGAATAGAGAGTGCACACGTCCAACAAGAATCTTGGGCAAATCTTTGCTTTTGTGATTCTAACAATATGCTTGTGAAACAAATGAGCACTTTTAAACAAAGAACCCCTCCGTAATAGCTAAAATGGATTGCTCTCATAGGAGACAAAAATGCCACACTAATTACTGAGAAAAATATGATCACTGAAGGGAGCTGCTATGCTTTGGGCCTTTTACTAAATTAGTATGTTACACAGTGGAAAGTATGCTTAATCACTGTTCACAGTGCCAGGCTGCTTGTGAAGGTGAGCCAGGCTAATGGAGGATGGTTCATCACTTGACACGCACACACACCCAGTGTTGGGGTAAAGCAAGGGATGGAAGGAGAAGAGGTGAAAGGATGGATAGATAAGTAGGTAGGTAGGTAGGTAGGTATCCACATTTCTGGATAACAGTGTGTAAAGTATTTCTTCTCAGTTACTATCTCAAAATCTTAGCTCCATATAGTATTTCATGTTTAGTGTACACTCCAATTTCAGAAACTTGAATAACCTGGAAAATTAAGTAGGAGAAGTAAATTACACAACTTTGTGGGTAAGAAAGCACAACATAAAACCATGTTGATTTTGTTCAGAATTTTCTCCCATGTTCATTTTTTTCCTTCTGCACAAGCGATACCTCCTAATGCCTCAAAAATATTTAAAGAAAACAAAGAAAAACAGTTTTTCTATATTCATCAGTTGAACATGTCAAACTGATAGAGGTAACTTACGATAAGGGCCCACAGGTCAGCATTCAATATTTTTCAGGGGTCACAAGCCACGAGGGTTGGGAGCCACTGGTGTTACATGACCTGGAGGGACCTTTCAATGAGTGGGAAAACTAATTGGTGAAAAATTAAAATGCACACCAATATGAAGTGTATTAATTCCACCATGAGCTTCAAAAGCAGCTTCAGTGCTCCTCGGCAAGTCTGTGCAACTCTACTGGAAAGATGAACAGCATTCTTACACAATATTTCTGTATTCATTTTGGGTCTATACTAGTCTATACTAACTGACAGAGACGGCTGGTATAAATGGGCTAGCAGGGCTAAGCCCTGTCAACCTTTAACAATAAAGATGAAGAACTGATTGTTTCTGGTGGAACCTATAGCAGCAACAGCACTAAAATAGTCACAAAAACACAGGATTTATCTAAATGGGCTGATTTTTTACAGCCCATACTCAGCATCCAATCATTGTTGTTGCTTTTGTGGTTACCTTCATACTGCAGTACCCCGGCTACAGCGGCAGAACGGGGCCCGGCTGCCAGCCTGCCTGCCTCATGCACCTCCCTCGCTACGTGATGGAGGTGGCCTGTGGGAGAAGGGGGCCCGGGAGCCAGCAGCCCTCCCTCTTCCCTCTAAGGTTTATACATACTATATAATGTTTTATACACAATAATAGATGGATTAGAAACCGTTTTACTAGTTTAATAGTTTCCATCCTAGACTTGGTTTTAAGGTGTAAAAAAAAGAGAGAAGACGATACCGTGATATCATACCGTCACCGCATCCCCCCAAAATAATATGGTGATATTGATTTTAGGCCATCCCGCCCAGCCCTAGGCCCAAGCCCTAACCTCTTATTAAAGGAGCATTACTCCTTTCCTTTCTTTACCTTTCCTGTCTGTGTACAGCAGAAAATAGTCAGAGTGTGTGTGTGTGTGTGTGTGTGTGTGTGTGTGTGTGTGTGTGTGCGCCCGTGTGCATACGAGCCAGCCAGCGAGCCAGCGATGGAGAGGGGGGGGGGAGCTTTTGGCATCAGAACATTTTTGTAGTTAGCCTAATTCTCTAGTTTTGTTGTAGTGCATTGTTGCTGTCACCTGGTACTGTATCTCGGTGTGATGTTACTGTTACTGCAGCTGAACTATTGATCAGTATAGGCCATAGGCCTAATGCGTTTTTTCTTTACTTTGTCACTAATCTGTAATTGGAGTAATTTTAGTAAAAAATAACCATAAATTGGGGAGAAAAAAAAGGGCAAGTTTGAGCAGGGAGGGGATAAGAGTTCATCACATCGCCAGAGGACATCACTCACTGGATATCATCTATATAATTCTTCTATATTTTTCAGCTTTTCATATCTAAGTGACAAGAAACATTGCAGAGAGAAAATAAGTGAAGGTGGTGACATGTAACAGCTGTCCCCAGATGAATTCAGAGAGGATGCGGCTGTGTTTGCATTATAAATTTGCAAAATTCTTTTATCAACATTCAATACCAGTTTCATTCTTACGGATGACAGTTGAATCTTTTTATTACCTTTTTATTTGCGTAGTTTCTTTCACTCTCTCTGAGTCATGGTGAGGTAAGACTACAAGGTGGAAAACACTTCTTCTCAGGCATTACCTGGCAAAGTGTGAAAAGTAAAACAAATCTGTCAAGAGAATGTTCTTGCTGCCTTCACATGACATAAATAATGAACATTATGTTTCTAAGTGTAACGGACGTGTAATGATGAAGCACCATTTCATCAGCAAGCAGTTCTGGGAGTCTTGTGATGGTGGGGTTTGGGATGTTGAGGGGTTATGACTGTGGAAAGGATACTGTACACCACAACAGGTTTGAACTAACTGCTCTGATTTAATATCCACGTCTCCATCTCTCAGCCTCTGTTTGATGGATCTTTATGTATGTCTATGCATATGTGACACAGAACTGTATTTACTGGTTAATAAAATCACAATGTCTTCATAAAAATTGGGTTGGAGGAAATAGAAAGTAATCTACAAAGGCCATGGTGTGTAAAATTGGATTTTCCATAGGAGCCACAGAGAGGAACAGTTGTCGATAGAGGTGGATGCACACTAGTGTGTTTATCATTTTGCCTTTTTAATGCAGACAAAAAAAGTTCATGAAGAATAATAGTCCCATATACTTTGTCATTTGCATCCATTGTTTGGGGATCATCGTTATTGGGCAACATACCACCAATACAATATCCCATTTGTCTGACTCAGCATTTTCCTGCAATTCAAATACAGTAGGTGCATTAATTCTGAACAAATGTGGCAGAGTAGCAATCATGAAGCAGACCTGTCGCAAATAAGTGTGCATTTCACAGTACATTACCATTACATTAATGCTACGATTCACTTCCATCTGCAAACACTGCAACGTAGTTTCATCAAATGATTCCAAGATTATATGCAGTCATGGATTTTATGAAGACCAACCCAAGAATTTGATTGCGACAAAGATTTTGAGCAGTGTTCAACATGTTGAATGTAAAGTTCATGGTTAAAATTTGGGCAAGATGCTTTGTTCAGGTTAGAACAACACCATACCTCCCACATAGCAAAAGATAGCACTTATAAAAAAAAAAAATAGACAACATGGTTCCCTTTTCCAGTCTGTCAGGAAACTACAGTAAGTTACTGTATGTTGTTGCACTAGATCATAAGCAAAACGACTGCATTCCTACTACTTGTTTTGTATGCATGTCCGGCATCATGATTTTTCTCTCCCTGCTAAGCGGGAGCATGACCAGTAGGTGCTATGACAACAGTACATTTTCTTGACTTCAGAGTTACTTTATAAGGAAGTTATCATTTGTCAATAAAAGCAGATATGGCACACAGCCTGTTGATATAAATGTTATTTTTAATTCAGTTTGGCCAAAGAATTTTCAGCAAAGTAGGTATAAGCCAAATCAACACATTCTCACTCTGGCCTCGACACATATCGACTTTTGGTCATGCACTTTCCACATTCACATATCACGTGCAAGGTACCCTGGGTGCGTTGGTTATTGACATTCTGGGATGTTTTGTCAAGTTCTGCCTGTTACATGCATTGTTTTTTGTTTTTTTTTCAAAGTTCAGTACAGTTTGCATACAGTCTCTTTCAAAATAAATGCGATACGTCAGTACAACACTGCGGATAGATGGTTATTTTTTTTCTCTCAACAACAAATGTATGTATTTACATTTTGCCAACACTTGCATGTGACACAACCTCCCACCCTCCCTACTTTTGCCGCCTTAACTTTCCTTGTTGTCCCACCATGTTTCCCCCTAAAGTCGCCGGTTGCTGTTAAACTATTCAGAGACCATTTCGGCCAAATACAAGAAATCACAAGGCAATGACAAAAATGTCTTTCACACACAAAGGTGAAAGACTTCCCCAGTGAACAGCACTCATGCACCCAAATGGTAAAAATGTATTGCATCCAAAATGTGATAACAACATGATGTAGCCTAACGTGCACAAACACCATAGATATATTTTAACACCAAAATACTGGATGCCAGTCCATTGCAATGGAGTTGCTTGCCAAAGGCAAAAATGTTTGTAGCTTCCAGATTTACTTCTACGGTACACGGCCCACTAAATATGTGCAGTAGGGTTTCTATCACTGGCCACGCCCACAAGTTCCCACTCAGCTGATAGACTTGACATTGTGATGATGTCACAGATTTTTAAATGTTAGCATAATAGCCTGCTAAATTAGGATGATGAACAGGGTGAAAATTATAGCTATCCTATACCATATCAGCATTGTCTTTGTGAGCATGTTGGCATTTAGTTTCAAGTGCTACTTTGCTTAAGCATAGCCTCACAAGACAGGTTATAGACTTAGTCTTGCTGCTATAAAGTTACTTTTAAAGAGTGTGAAATTAATATAGGCCCCATCTAACTGGAACTACAGTTTTTTTATGTATAAATCTGCTAATTGTAAGAGAAGTTTTTGAACCATGTGTGTAACACTAGTGGTGTGTCTCATATCACATACTTTTGTTAGTACACTTCTATGTAGTATACTATGTGCACTATGTACTCATTGGCATAGTGTGCGAATTTCAACAGGTTGTCTCAAACCAAACACGGCCGTTGTGCACTCACCGGAAATGAAACCGCAAATTAGCTAGTTAGCAAACTAGCATTAGCATTCGTGTTATCGTTCGCGGTGCCAAATCATCACAGACTGCTAAATTAACCCAATAAACATACTGCTGGCTTATACCCAACAACAGTATAGTGGTGCTTAGTGCAAAAAACTCATGCATTTGTACAATGCAGCGACGTTCACAGTCGCACAGTCTTCGGCCGCTATTTCCAGTTTGAAAAGTGGTCCCCCCCCTTCCGCTATGTAGCCAAGATGGCGACCATTGAGGGCGAAAAGTGTCCATAGTTACACACTCAACTTTTTGACCGTTTTGAGTGCACCATCCAGGTACTCATAGTGCACTGCATTTTTCCATACTTCTCAGTGTGAACGCACTTATGCACTCAAAATATTAAGTGTAAGTACCGAAGTAAGCGATTTGAGACACAGAAGTATGCGATTTGAGACACAGCATAGGAGAGCTAAAATGCACAGGGGCAGGGCTAAAACGTAGCAGGGCCAAGATGTAGCTAGATGCTACAGTGTAGGCTACTGTGGAAACACTGTTGGCTAGTGTGAAGTATTAAGTGACTGTGCTCTTGGTGTTACACAAGCAGAGGGGCATTTCACAGTCCCTGTGACTGCTTTGTTTCCCTACAGTTACAGGGAAGTATGATGGTGCCTTGCAATACAGTGATGAAAGACAGCCTTGGAAAGGTTGGTGCGTGTCCCCTGTACAACAAAGGGCAGAACTGGACCAACTGCACTTACTTGATTGGTCATTACCCAGGACCACTTCATATCCACCTGTTGAGAATGTATGCCTCCCATCAACTATGTATTCATCCTGCTCCAGTATCTTCTCCCAAAGGTGTGCTGTTCCATGATTGCACTTATACATCTGGTCGCCAAAAATGAGTTGGCTACACCCTTGTACCCTTGAGTTTGTGCCTGTAGTTTTAGGAAGATAAAACTCATAAAGATACATAGCTAAAGGGAAAAAGAGGTAAAAGATAAAAGCCTTGTCTCTGCTGTAACTCATCAATCATAGTGACACTTTACTCTCTGCTGACCCCCCGTCCCCCTTCTGGCCTCTCCTATCACTGATTGGCTGGCTATGCACGCACACGATAAAGACAGCTTATGAAATGTAAAATGTGGAAGAGCATGCTCACTGCCTGTCTGCTTGTTCAAACAGATGCCCTTTCTGTCTCACCAATTTGTAATTTGTTGTGACAAAATACCATCTCCACTTTTCCTTTCAAAGTATCGTGTCGTTTTCAAATAAATGGATACAGACGAGATCTCTGGTACAAAGGAATATAATGCAGAGATTTAATAGGGCACATGTACACAGACAGAGGTCCAGCTGGTGCAGGACCATCTGTCCAGGTGCCCTTTCTAATGCAAACTGAATCATTTTTCAGGGCTGCTCTACACACTGTATGCATAGAATAATTAATTTGATATTGCCAGAAAAGATACATTTAGTCTATATTTAAAACCAGAATCTTAATGACTGCATAGGTCTCCCTGCAGGGGTAATCTACTGACTGAAGTTGTTTGAAGAAGTTTGATGGAGAATGATTGTTCATGCAGTAATAATGAAACCACAGGCAGACATTTTATGTGAAAAGTAATGACTCATATAACATCTGAGCTATTTTAAACTTTTTTTTTAAACTCACATAAACGTCTATGTGCTATGGCATTGACTGACAGGGTCTATTCATGACCACAAAGGCTTATTCCTTCAACTAGTGGCCTAATTACTCTGTAATCTGACTCCTTTGTGCCAGGGCAAAAAATCAAACATAGCCCATCAAAGCAGACCTCAGTGAGCCATGTCTCTACTTTGGACCCCAAAAATGAATGTTCTTCTGGCACACAGTAATAATATGTCAGCCTGAATCATGACGAAAAAGATCACTGAGACCAGATACAATCAAAACTGAGATATCACGAGATTAGTCAGTTTGTACATCATAGTCCTTGAGACATAATCATATTTTTTGATCTCTATTATTAAGGGGGTTATCACCTAGATAGCAAAAGTTGTTCATTTAACATTGAGCTGTGGTAAGAAAAAGTTGCTAGGTAGTTAACGTTTAAAATTAACTTTAAATCAACATTTTTGCAGCAGTCAGTTTATATGTAAGAAAATCTCATTGACTCAACATGTTTTCAGCATTTAAATACTAAAATGTAATCAATATCGTCTTAATGTGCCTGCTGCCAACTTTCCCACCAAAATATTTCAATTTAAATGACAGCTGTGGGTAAAACATTTTAGGAGTGAGAAACATGCTTTTATTTAAATAAAGATGACAAAGACAACAACATCATCAGTATGTAATAAAGGTAAATTTGGAAAAAAGCATTATTCAGCTGCTCCAACTGCCAAACACTCTTATCATCTCTCACCCTCCAGTGGAAAACAGATCATTTGGGACCTTTTTACTGTGGAATATGCTTTCAACTAACAGCTGAAGCTGTCTTGTCATATTGGTGTATTGATTATAATATGTAATTGTGATCTGGTGAAGAGCACTCAAAAAAGTAGGCCAAGCTTGCTTGGTAACACAAACTAATACACCAGTACATCGTGCAAATACAGTACAGGCCAAAAGTTTGGACACACCTTCTCATTCAATGCGTTTTCTTTATTTTCATGACTATTTACATTGTAGATTCTCACTGAAGGCATCAAAACTATGAATGAACACATGTGGAGTTATGTACTTAACAAAAAAAGGTGAAATAACTGAAAACATGTTTTATATTCTAGTTTCTTCAAAATAGCCACCCTTTGCTCTGATTACTGCTTTGCACACTCTTGGCATTCTCTCCATGAGCTTCAAGAGGTAGTCACCTGAAATGGTTTCCACTTCACAGGTGTGCCTTATCAGGGTTAATTAGTGGAATTTCTTGCTTTATCAATGGGGTTCGGACCATCAGTTGTGTTGTGCAGAAGTCAGGTTAATACACAGCCGACAGCCCTATTGGACAACTGTTAAAATTCATATTATGGCAAGAACCAATCAGCTAACTAAAGAAAAACGAGTGGCCATCATTACTTTAAGAAATGAAGGTCAGTCAGTCCGGAAAATTGCAAAAACTTTAAATGCGTCCCCAAGTGGAGTCGCAAAAACCATCAAGCACTACAACGAAACTGGCACACATGAGGACCGACCCAGGAAAGGAAGACCAAGAGTCACCTCTGCTTCTGAGGATAAGTTCATCCGAGTCACCAGCCTCAGAAATCGCAAGTTAACAGCAGCTCAGATCAGAGACCAGATGAATGCCACACAGAGTTCTAGCAGCAGACCCATCTCTAGAACAACTGTTAAGAGGAGACTGCGCCAATCAGGCCTTCATGGTCAAATAGCTGCTAGGAAACCACTGCTAAGGAGAGGCAACAAGCAGAAGAGATTTGTTTGGGCCAAGAAACACAAGGAATGGACATTAGACCAGTGGAAATCTGTGCTTTGGTCTGATGAGTCCAAATTTGAGATCTTTGGTTCCAACCGCCGTGTCTTTGTGAGACGCAGAAAAGGTGAACGGATGGATTCCACATGCCTGGTTCCCACTGTGAAGCATGGAGGAGGAGGTGTGATGGTGTGGGGGTGTTTTGCTGGTGACACTGTTGGGGATTTATTCAAAATTGAAGGCACACTGAACCAGCATGGCTACCACAGCATCCTGCAGCGACATGCCATCCCATCCGGTTTGCGTTTAGTTGGACGATCATTTATTTTTCAACAGGACAATGACCCCAAACACACCTCCAGGCTGTGTAAGGGCTATTTGACCAAGAAGGAGAGTGACGGAGTGCTGCGGCAGATGACCTGGCCTCCACAGTCACCGGACCTGAACCCAATCGAGATGGTTTGGGGTGAGCTGGACCGCAGAGTGAAGGCAAAGGGGCCAACAAGTGCTAAACACCTCTGGGAACTCCTTCAAGACTGTTGGAAAACCATTTCAGGTGACTACCTCTTGAAGCTCATGGAGAGAATGCCAAGAGTGTGCAAAGCAGTAATCAGAGCAAAGGGTGGCTATTTTGAAGAAACTAGAATATAAAACATGTTTTCAGTTATTTCACCTTTTTTTGTTAAGTACATAACTCCACATGTGTTCATTCATAGTTCTGATGCCTTCAGTGAGAATCTACAATGTAAATAGTCATGAAAATAAAGAAAACGCATTGAATGAGAAGGTGTGTCCAAACTTTTGGCCTGTACTGTATATGACCAAAATTTTAAAGTTCTTTTGGCAATGTTCTTACAGGTAGACTTTTCGCCCAGTTCAAATGTTATCAATCACTCTATTAGATAGGCATTAGTGGATATGAGTGTTATAGACACAGGTTAGAAGGCTCTTGCTACACAGACTGGTATGTCATTACACGTCGGCTGTGGCTCAGGAGGTAGAGCAACACTAATCGAAAGATTGGTAGTTTGATCCCCGACTCCTCCAGTCTGCATGTCGAAGTATCCTTGGACAAGATACTGAACCTCAAATTGCTACTGATGGCTGTACCATTGGCATGTAGCAGGTGGCACCATGTATGGTAGCCTCAGCCACCAGCGTATGAATGTGTGTGTGAATGGGTGAATGTGACTCTTGGTGTCAAAAGCACTTTACAAATGCATACAAGTGCAGTCCATTTATTAAATGGTCATGTTTCTTGGTGTGTTGCGACATGTATATGAGCTGAATTTGTCACTGGGAGATGGAGTGGATGGTAGATGGCGTGACATCTAGGTGAGAAAACTGCTAAACTGCAGAATACTGTTTGAGAACAACAAACAATAACTGTGATTGTTTGTTAGCGAGAAATCGAGGTGTTTCCACCACCGTTTGTCCATAAGCCCTAGTCCATAACCACTCTTAAACCACAGTGCTGCTGAAACATAAAGAAACGTACAAATTTGCCAACAGACGTTTAATAATGTGATTATGGCATTCTGAACATTTGGTAGCAGGTGCCTTCTATATCTATAATATCCTCTATACCTATAACCGCTAATTACGTCTATTTAATAGAGTGATAACATTCAAAATGGTTGAATTTTTTTTATTGCAAACTTCTAACAGGATGGTATCAGGGCTAGCATTTGTATAACACCTTTCTCGTCTCCCAACCATTTAAAGCGCTTTTACACTGCATGTCACATTCAGCCATTTACACACGCACACGCACACACACACACACACACACACATTCATACACTAGAGGGCGAGGTTACCGTACAAGGTGACATCTGCACATCAGTTAACCATTTGTCGTTGTTGTTACCCATAAGCGTGTCTGATGTTAAAATGGGACCTCACTCTCACTGGCACGAGCAATATTGCAAAGAACTACAGTGAAGTTTACTGTAGTACAGCTCCTTTGTTTATTTTATATTTTTGACTAAGCAAAAATTTACTGAGAATTATATAACATTTTTAGAGTAATGAGCCCAACACTGTTGACACATGAACACCTGAATAGTGACTGAATTCAGTGATGTGATAGATTGTTTGGAATACTCATTAAACTGCTTGAATTTTAAGGTTTTAAAAATACATTTAAGTTCCCATATAATTAAAGTGAAAATGTTTTCATCCAATGTTGTGTTCTGCCCTTGAGCTTGCTGGGTTTACTATAAAGAATAGTGGAATTTCTTTTTTTTAAAGTTGAGATTCATTATGTCTTCTACAAACTGTTCTTATTTATTTATTTATTTATTTATTTTTTCTTTCAGTTTTGCCTTCTTTGGACTGCACTGCAACACAAACAAAGGTGCAGCGGAGAAAGCAGCTGAGACAAAGAGGATACAAGGCAGACAGGAATAATTAAAAGAATTTAATAAAAAGTGAAAAGTTGTATGGATCTTTATAAACAGTTGAGAACAATATGTTATAAGAATGTAAGAATAAAGATAATGTTATGAAAAGATTTCTGATAGTTCCAGTTTCAAAATGTCAACATCAACTCAATTCCAATCCCAGGAATTTTTTTATACCATGGGTGAATCATTTGATTCACTGTCAGTCATGAGTGAAAATTTGATGCCTATTCAACATTAAACATAATGAAAGCTTTCTATTTGGTTCCAATGTCAGTGATCAATGTAGATTTAATGCTTATGTCTGACAATACTTCACTGTTAAACATGTTTTGCTACCCGGGCTGTGCTGCCTTTTGTCACTGAATTTCAGTCTGAGCAAAAGTAATTTTTTTTCAACATATTGCCTAACATGTTAAAGAAGGATTTGAGGCACTAAGACACCCTGGCCTTGAGGGCTTTGAGCTGATCTTCAACTTATCAAATACTGCCATGGACACAGTGCTCCTGAGTGAATACCATCTGGCTTTTCTCTCTTTTTTTTTCCTTTAAGTCTGCTAATAGTTTTGGACAGGGTGTTCTCCATCGCTCTCTGTCTTTGTTATCGGATAGATTCATGACCTTTGCGCACTGATTGTTGAAAGGAGAGGGTGGTGGTAGGCATGCCTAACTCACAGCTTCTAACTGACCAAAGGTACAAAGGTCTGAATGAATCCACGTGGTAAGCTTTCAGAAGCCTTCATTAATAGAGAAATACACTCACTAGCGTACACTCAAGAATAAAAGCACTTTGTCTGGTGTCAGGGCTGCTGACCTTTCAATTTAGTTTGGTGTGAGATTGTAAAATTACTTCAGATTTTACATGGTCACAGTGTCGTAGGGTCATCTTGAAAATGAAACTTTAAACATTTCAGCAAACCTCTTGGGAAAACAATTTAACAAGAGTGATAGCATGAGGACCTTTTCTTTGTTAGAATGTATTTTGAGGTGAATTTACCTTAAAAAGGATCAATTCATAACCAGTCAAATATGAGGATATTATAATGTAATGGGATTTGAGCGAACCTTCCCTTTAATTTTCTGCAAAACTGTAAAGTGAAATGGCTTGAAATTGTACAGAGTCATCATCAGTGGCATTCTAATATGACTCTGTTGAAAATTCAGTAAAGATCCAAAGAAACAAAAATATGACAGTTCAAATATGAGGAAACTATCAGTGTATTCAATGTAAAATAACAATCAAATGCAAAATAACATTCCATTCTTTGGCCATAGTCAGGGTCACGGTGAACGGAAACCCACTGAAAATTTCAGCAAACCTCTGAAGGAACAAAAAATAGGATAGCTGACATGTATGACATCTATTACATTGTAAATCTAGTTAATTTTTACCCAAGCTTACCCCGCCAAAACTCTGTAGTGAAATAACATCACATCTTTTTGGCAACAGTCAGGGTCACTGTGAACTTAAACCCATTTCAAAATTTCAGCAAAGCTCCGAAGTAAAAAATATATTCATTTTATTTAAAAATGAGGACATTTTCAATGTCACAGTGTCCTTCGAGCTGACTTCCAGTGTACAGTAGTGTGCAGTGAAACTAATTAAAATTTTATAGTCATGGTCAGTGATATTTTGAGCAGTAATCCACGCTTCTCAGCAAACCTATAATGGAAACTTAAAAAATAAATAAATTTAAAAAAAAATACAAAAGTTAGATCAGGACTCAACAAAACCTATTTAATATCTTTTATAAGTAATTGTTGCTGTAATGTGAATCCTTCCTTGGGCTTCTTGGCTGCTCCAAGCACTGGTATTGTAAAAGCATTATATCAATGTGCTTCCAATCCAAGCAGTGGTTGATGTGAAGGCAGTGTTTTAGGGGGCTGCTGTTGCTTTGTGCTGTTCTGTTTTGTCTGTCTGTGCATATGTAGCCTATATATCTTAACAAAAGATATATATATATATATATATATATATATATATATATGTATATATGTATATATGCTTACATACATAAATATACAATACTCTGTGCACTCTATATATTGTTCTTCATTGCTTGAAAAAATGGATGTAAGAGTGTGTGAAGAGTGTCAATGACATAAGTCTTACGGTCAATGCGTGAGAGTTGGCAGCCCTGTGATCTGAAAAGTTTCCATGGGATCATTGAAGAAATTAGCAGAAATCAGCATGAGTGGCATATCTGAAGACTAACACCTCGTTTCCACTTACGTATGTGACTGGTCTTCGTAGATCTGTATATGACGCCTCTAGTGTCCAACGTAAGGAAGTGCATTTCTTTACAGATAAATCAGATCATGACTAAAACTACTGTAGCCATGTCCATTTTTCGCCATCCAGTAATTTGGGATACGTGCTTGGAACATTACCAGGATAAACAGGAGCAATATTACGTGGCAACAAATAAATGTATAACCATATTTAAACAGAATAACATTACTCAGATTCACCATGTGTTAAAACTAAATAAACAAGTTCTTTTTATAATCATACAAACTCACTTGACAATCAACACAGGCAACTGAATTGAGGGAAATAGCACGTTAGCTAGTTAGCAGTCTGTTAGCCAAGCTAGCACACTGTCATATGGTCTCTCTTACAGTAAATCCACTGCAAAAGTTTTTATTATGTACTCGAGGCAAACTCCAGACATTTTCGCAGGCACAATGGATATCATGGGGATTCCCATAAGAATGAATGGACTTATCTCACACACAAGTGGAAGCTAAGCGTAAAAGTCTACAGCCATGCTTGTAGCTCTGTAATGGTTTACTGGCATTATCACAGAAAACCAGCTTTTGCACACAAAATTCAAATTCAGTCTTTATTATTGTGTATGTAGTGTATTGTCACACCTTTGTGCAGATACCTATGTTGCGCCAATCGGAGTAATGGCGCGCCATAAGTTCATATTAGTTCAACTCTGAGCTGAGCTGTGCGGACCTTTGTTGACGCAGCAAATGGCTGTTTACCACTGCATGAATTGAAAAGATGGATGAAAAGCAAATTACTTGTTTCTTATTCCAGAACTGCACGATAACAAACTGATCTTATATCAAGACCACACAAATAATAAGAATTGGAATGTAGATGCAGCAATGAGGTTTGTTTCAAAAGCACTGTTTACTTCAATGAAAAATAGCTGCTAGAAACATTAGCATTGTTGCTAATCCTTTTATTGAACAAAAATATCATAGAACATTTTTTTTACCCCCCCTAAGAAAATAACACAGTAATGTTTACACAGAACACACTTTTTTCTACGTACAATTTTACAAAAGTACTTTTACTTGTGCTTGAGTAAATCTTCTTTAAAATAACAGCACTTTTACTTGAGGATAATGTTCTAGTACTCTTTCCATACCTAAAGCCATGCTGCTAGCTTGTTTTATAAAAATGCATTTACTGATGTAAAACAGATTGCCAACAAACCAAGGAATATGTTTTTGCAGACATATCTTAAAAACTGCACACATTGGTAAATGTATGTGTCCTACTGAGTGCCATCTATTTTTCAACCATTTCACTCTTGTGCTAGTGGGATCACCAGAGTTGAGTAATGACTGGGAAATATTCTCATGGGAAACGCCACAGTATTGATGGATACCATATCTTTGCTGATGCCTACAATGCCTGAGCCATATAATTTGACATACAGAGTTCAGTGGACTGTGTTGACAGTGTGTTTATGGGCAGTAATAAAACATTAATGTCTTTGTCAAGCATTTCTTTTGACACCAAAATCGGGAGCAATGCTAAAACAACGCTGTGCAGCAGCCCGTGTCATACTTAGTTGTTTAGCCAGGAAAGAATTCCGCTAACATCGCAAGAAGGTTATTTATCTTGGCCAGCCACTGCCCCGGGCTGGAAATGGCAAAGCACTTAATAGCAAACAAGTGACATCTTTTTTCAAATGATTCAACAGTCATCTAAAAACAGAGCTGACCAGTGGCCTCTGGCTATTGTTAGTGTCTAGTGTGACTTATAGCATTATGTCACTGCACCCCGCAGAGGGGCAAATACAGGCTTAGCATAAATTAAAGTCTCCCAAAATAACCATGTAGAACTTCTTGCAAAACAAAGCAGGCCAAGCAAGGCGAACTCTGTCCACAGTGAAGGCTGTATGAAGTGATATATATTTCACTCTCTGTGCTGGTATTAGTGAACAGATCAATGTAACCAACAGCACTCTTTTAAATGAGAACAATGAAAGAATTTAAATTTACCATTGCTTTAATGTGCAATAAGTAGTTCAAATGTTTAATTTCAAAATGTATTATTATAAATGAAAACTGCAGCACAATACTCTAATTATACATCAGTTAAATGTATTTGCTAATACATTAGCATACATTTGCCATAAAGTTTGGTCAGTTGAGTGTGTGTGTGTGTGTGTGTGTGTGTGTGTGCATATGACTAACTGTGCTATACTTTATTAATGACTTTCCTCTTTCTATGCATTTTAATACCGTACAATATTGCAGTATGGTGAAAAATTAAACAGGATCTTCCTGGCCAGTTGGTCCAGTGCCTGCTGACACAATCTGCCATTGGGAAGGGGAGCAGCCCATGACCCACTTAATGTTTTAGAACCGCACACCCGATGTCTGATCTAGAAGTAAAGGAATAACACTGATCCATATTCAGAGAGACATAGGGGGCTACACAATTATTTAAAGGTTGTTTCAGTCTGCAGTATGTACCTCGGATGTGTATACAGAGTATGTCGCTGCTTCTTGTCACTGTTTTCCTTTTATCGCTAGACACCAGTTTTTATTTCCTGCTCTGCCTTTTGAGGACTAATTCAGTCAATCAGCAAGAACATTTTTGCTATTCAAAATCATGTTTATTTTTCAAACTTTCCTCAAATGTTCTCCCCCATAAGGAGGATATGATCTTTAACTTTCCTTGTCTGCCCCTCTAGTATTGGCACAATTTTAACTATCGTGGTTTCAGTTCTTTAAGTTCCTTTGATGCTCATTTTCAGATTCATATGTATATTTGAGGTTGCTGTGAGAACATGTTTGTATGCTTTAATGGTCAAAGACACTTGTAGTCACCCTCTGTCTTGAGACTGTCTCTTCAAGCCCCTGTCCCCAAACAGCCCTGTTTGCTCTGATTGGTCAGCATTTTCGGGTCTTGCTGGGATGATGACTGAAATAGAGAATAGAGGCACTTTCTACCATAAAAGATAAGCAATAAAAGCTTCTAAACACAACCGGACATGTCTTGGCAGGGAAAGATCCTAAATGAGGAGAAATTTACAACATTGATGACCAAGTTTACGTTTCGTTGACGTTTGCATGTAGCTTCATGTGACAGTGTAGGCTACATAATGTAAATACTTGCAGAAGCATGCATGGAGCAGGTGACCATATATGAAATCCTGCGCACTGCACTATGACCCCATACTGTAGCCAGAGCAGAAAAAAACCTTTAGTAAACTGGGTGTTAAGAACAGTCGCAAACCTCTCAGGTATTACATTAATGTACATTTACCTCATTATTTGAAACTTTGACAAAAAATATAGAAAAGCATGATGTTAAATTTTATTCAGCTTACATGGTTAGTTTCTTGCAAACAGTCATTACTGTACCAGTAGCCTAAATCGTTTTAATAAGCCTTATTTTAATAGCAATTCCTACTGTATTAACATTAATATGAATTAATAGGAATTTAAAATGCATTTTGCCCGAATATAAGCACATATGTTGCAGGACATGCTTTGCACAGGTTTCACATTAACAAGGTTCCCTTTATTGTAAGGCAACAACCGACAGTTGGATGATTCTCACATCCACATCATCTGACAGTAATGTTCACAGATCATAGGTGTAAAAAGGGTAATAAACGTAAAGCAGAAGCAGGCCCTCCCATGAACCCAGTGAAAAGTGCAATGAAGCTACTCCAGCATGATAGTTGCTCTCATTCTGTGCCAAGCCACCACACAGTTGCAGTAAAAGATGCTCAGTATTCTTGGCAAAGATTAATAAAGGCAGATTTTTGTTGAAGCCTGATGAAATCCAAAGGCTTCCACTGAAGAGATAAGAGACCTCCTGTCACAGCAAGGTGGGCTTCACACCGTCCTACTGAAAGAATAATGCATAGGTTCCTGCAGAGATTGGAGGAAAAGATCTATGTATGTTTCTGACTTACACTGTACCAATCTACAATTCTATTTTATCCGATTGTCTTGCATACATTTTAATGATCATGTTTTATTTGTATTCATCCATATTTGTCTTTCTGTGGTGCGTGTGTATGTGTTGGAAGGATGTTTGGAGGGGTTTTGATATGGATTTTACTGTAGGGGTGAGCAAGGAAAGTGAGTGGTGCAGTGAGCAGATGGGTAGATAAGTTTGTTCTAATTTGGGAAACAAAGGGACATAGGGAAAGTGCGTTTCAGTGGAACTAGGAGGTACCCTGTGATGGAGGGTAAGACTTTGTTTCAGAGAGCATTTGTGCTCCCCTGATCTGCAGCCCCATTTGTATTGTATTTTTTCTACAGACCATGGATATACTATCATATGAAAATTTCTACAGTGACGTAGTTCAGATTACATGTATATGAGCTGAGTTTCTTATCAGGAGGAAGAAGGGGATGGTGGATGATGTGACACCTTGGTGAGACAGCTACCAAGCTGTGGACAGCAGCAGACCAATCTTTGAGATCAACAAACAACAAAAGCAGCTATTTTTTAACAGGAGGCTCAGACATTGATGGCCGTGTTTGTTGCGACATAACTGGGTATTTTAAGCCAAAAAATTTCTGTTTCCGAACCCTAACCAAGTATTTTTATGCCTAAATCTAACCATGCATTAACAACAGCTTTTTCTTAACTTGAAATTGATATCTGAGATGTAAATTTACGTATAGTTTCAATATATGTAACATATCTGAGGTTTGCAGAAAACTACGATGCCAGCAGTTATTCTGGTGATTGGGGTGTGAGCTGAACTGATCAGTCTTATTTACCCTGATCTTTGGTCAGGCAAAAGTTTGTCTTTCCAACAATAAGATATCTCAACAACCTGCTGTGCAATTTGATATGGATTGTCTTTGTCCCCAGAGCCTGACTCCTGGATGACCTTCTGTTGAGTGTAACAGTCTTGTCAAAATTGTCCTTTCACTTGCACTTTTCATGACAAGGTATATTGAAAATGAATGGCTGGATTTTCATGGTCCCAGAGAATGAATCCTTACTATCCCACTGACCCATTTAACTAAAATTTTCAGTATGCACATAAAAACAAGAACAAGGAAATATAATAAGCAGATTGTCATGAGGTTGAAGAGCACATTCATGGTCTCCAGAGGATGGTCTTTTTTCCATTTTGGGAAATTTATGAGCTTCCCTTTATAACCACCAATTAAACCAACATGGCAGCTTTACACTCAAGATACAATATGCCATAATCTAACAGGCAGATTGTCATACTTGCTGAGCACATTGATTGTTAATAGGACTTTTTCTCGAGTGCTTTCCTGAAGACAAATACTGGTAAGGCTATACGGAATTCAAAATTCTCTGTATTTCTTTTATCACTGGTGCTGTAGCTTTTATAGTTATTGCACTTATTTTGTTAACCTCACAATTTGGCCAGCATTTCTGTTGTTTTATGATGCTGCTGTGATGCTTTAACTGTTGTGATGTCCATTTCAAAAATGGCCAGTAATTGAGAAAACAAACAAACAAAACAGAATAAAAGCAAGTTAATATCAGAAAATGGAATCTGAGCTCAACATTGCCCTGACAATTTGATTGACGTTTCTTTAACATCCATGCTTACCTGTCATTACTTTTTATGTGAAGGTAAGCACCAGAACCACTGTTGACCTCTTGTGTTGAGGTCTACTGTTCACACATGCTTTACTGCTCAGAGCTGCCATGGTAATTTATGTTGTCAATTCACACCTTGATCATATAGAGCTTTGGAGACCTCACTGCATCATATTGCAGATGTTCAAGATTTGCTGCAAGACTACAAAGTATATTCTGTTGCTCATCAACACTGTACCCAAATACTATATAAAGAAAGGTAAAGAACTGTGATCACTCTCAGTTACATACTAACTGCTTGTGCTCACAGATGAGAATAAAATCTGACATTTGTCTGTAATAAATATATAAATTTTAGGTAATGAATGGGATGCATTTTGTAATTCGACTTCTATTTCCTAAAAAACCAAGCTGTTTTGCTGGGGAAATATTTTAGTCTTTCATCTGGTGTTTCATGCACCCAGTGTGTCACTCCCAGCTCTTACCTGCCCCCCCCCCCCCCACACACACACACACACACACACTATCCCCACCCCCTTGCTGTTGGTCAGGACACATTGTGACACCTCGGCTGATGTTGCCACTGATTTACACTCTAGTTGAGGGATGTGAGCAGAGTGCCTTTTACCAACAGTTGTGAATCACGGGGGCTTTTCATGTGTTCCTTTCATCTTCGCTGCACAGCAAAATGTATTCCATTAGATTACCATGATTTCCATTAGATTAGACCATTAGATCACCTTGCGGTGTATTGCACTCTTTTGCAAACACGGTCTATATGGTATGAATAGTGTTTTGTAAGCTTTATTTAAAATACAATGAATTTTTTTGCTGACTGTGGGTGTTAAGTTTCAACAATACAAAATTTGTTGCACTGATATAATGACATGCACCTCAGCCATTTATGACACTAAACTTATTTTTCTTTTGTACACACTCTCAAGCAGAGAGACACACATATACTATTTGCAGACTGAAGGATTACCAAAACAGGTGTATTATGCCAGTGTATTATATCTAAATTCTGTTAAGGCTTACAAAGCTTGTTACTAAAGGACTGCACAGAAATGATCCCCATCATTATCAATATATTTTTGGAACCTCCCTTGAAAGACAGAAAATGTTCAACAATATCTCCAAAATATAAAAGATATGTGACTAATGCATAAAGTACATTGTGAATTGCTGCAATTAACTGAAAGTTAGAAATAATTTAAGATGGCATAATTTATATATTGGTATTTTAATTGAATAAAATATTCAAACAGCCACCAAATTACAAAATAAAGGTGAAAATAGCAATTGTCAAAATCATGGCAAACATGACAAATGATGTGTCCTCCATCCACATTTTCCCTGACACATTTTAAACTGTAGTTCTGCACTCTGTTGAAATGCAGAATAAACGGAAGGTAGGAGCTGCTCTAAGACAGTGACAAATGGAGACTACCCTACCTTCAGCAAAAAGAAAAATACACATAACATTATAAATAAATACACTTTTTCTAAACACTTATCCTTAAAATGTTTCGACAGTCTCTAAGGCCTCAGATTTTAATGTATCTGAAAAAAGGAAGAAAAAAAAAAGCTTTATGCTCACAACTTTGCTATTGTATTTTACATTTTTCATATACACTCTCCACTCCACTCTCCTCATACATGTGAAGGCAACATGTGTTGTCATTCAGCGCAGTGCTTTTCATTTTTTCCTGCAGCCAGCAAAAACAATATTGTGTTCTCACTGCTTTTTAAATTACATTTTACAGGTCTGCACTAAATGCATGGGCATGAACTTTGCCACTAGATGTAGCTGAAGTACTCAGGTACCAGGAACAGAGCTCTGGAAACATGCTTGTCTTTAAAGAAAGCCTGATGCAGAAAATTTCTTTCTTTATTTATTTGTTGTTTTTTTTTTCAGTTTCACAGCAGCACTGTAAAGTGATAAAAACACAGGGTCATTGTCTTTAACAAGCATGTTTGCTTTTGCTTATTTCCTCAGCATCTCTTCAACACATTTTTTTTTCTTTTAACTGTTTTTCCACTTTAGATAAATATTATTAAGTTATTTAAAGGCTGGAATATATTTATTAAAATATAGCCCTTATACAAGTGTCCAGGAAAAACTGTCTTGGGCCCTTTTCAGATTCATATGTATTGTGAATGCTATAAGTTGTTCAGCAATCACTCTTCTGTAAATAAAGCTGATAGACATGGACCCTATATGCAACATACCTTTAAGCGACATGTACTTCTTCCAACATGATTTCCTTTCTTTCCCTGTGGCTCCCTCTCCATCCAATATTATGTCTGCATTATTCATTCTCTAGCAGATTGCAAAGAGACAGTGGGGGTGGTGGGCTAGATGTTAGCGCACTGATTATGCCATCTTTTCTTCCTTTCAAATCGCCAGCCTCTGCTCCCCAAATGTAACAATCACCAGAAGGGTGGGATAGAGACGCCGACATTTGACCTGATTTTGCACAGATCTATTACCGTTAGCTCGGTGCCTGGTTTTTACGTGCCGCATGTAACTTAAAGTGACACTTGCCTGAAGCTCCCTTGGAGGCGCGGAGCTAGGTTGGCGCTCTGAAACCACATATGACAAGCAGGGGAAGGGAGCAAGAGAGGGAGCTTGCCAGGGTAAGGGGTGTTTGTCAGAGTGCTAGTGGAAAAGGAAAAAAAAAGCTGAACGAAATAAAAAGAAATAAATTGTCTGACTCTCACTTTCCCTCTCGCTTGTCCTGAAGGTTGGTTTGTTTGACTGCATGCCTCTCTTGCTCTTGTGCTGGTTTCCTCACCTAAGCAATGTCCTTGGATAGTTAAGTTGAGCGTAGTGTCACTGCCATGAAAGAACACGCTGAAAAGGAAAAGAGAGGACGCTGGAAAAATTGAAGTTTGGCCACACATGCGGCTGAAAAGATATCATTGCTTCTTTCAATCAACAGACCACTTGACATCACCAGCAGCCTCACAATCCCTACTAGACAGATGATGATCAACCACCTGATAGGCTTATTATTGGAGCTTAGTCTTCAGTTGTTGTGATTTGTCCGAGGTGCGGTCTAAGCATTGTATCATGTTGACTGTCTCAGGCTGTTTGCTGCAATCTTTGTCTCAGCCTCTTTCAGTGGATTATAGAGCAGTCATTGTTGTTTATGTCAAATTAACTACAGCATCTCTTGCTACAATTGACCGATCCCTAAAGCCCTCCTTTGTCCACTCATGACATAGCAACCGTATCCAGGCACAGCTGGCCCGTCAAGCTTTGAATGTGTCTACATGTTGAAGCAGTGTGCATTAGACTTTAATGAAAGGGATACTCAGGAATGGATTAAACAGTGTTTGTCTGCTCTAATTTGAGCTGCGATTGTTAACATGCTCAGCTAAGTAGCTTAGCATAACTTCCTACAGTAATATCCTTCACTTAATGTACCCTCCAATTTAGAAGCATATCATAGGCTACTGTGTGGGGTTACAGGTTACATAAAAAAAAAGACCAAAAAAAATGCACATCCACTGTGTAGTACTCTCCAGTTGTGTGTAAACAGTTTAGGCTAACCTTACAGGCTGTTTGTACATATACCAAAGAAAGATTTGTGTATATCCCACATAACCAGGGAGGCTACAATCGTGTGACCAGTGCGCTGATGGGAGTAATGAAGGAAGTAGTAAGTAGTATAAAGAACCAAAGTCCGTGTAAAGAGGCAGGTTGGGGTGGTGGATGGGTCAAACACAGGACTTTCCCCCATGACGGCTGTGTTCAGAGGCATGTGAAACCAAGTGAACTGTGAGTCATTTTAAGTACTTCCTCACCATGTTTCTTTTCCCAAACCTAACTTACATTACTTTACATCAAGTGGGTAATGTTGTTCGTTGGATGCTAATTTGTTAGATATCATACGAATTATTATATGACGATACTTTGAACATTAACAGCTCTGTCCTGCTCTTTATTGGATTTGGGGGAGAGCTCCATGCAACATTACCAACAATTAAGGGAACGTTCACCCCAAAATCAGAGTGTTAGAGATATCAGCTGTATGTCTGCCCTGTCTTGAATTTAATGGAACCAGATGGCACTTGGCCTGTAGTGCTCCAAGCGCCAAGACACACACACAAAAAAAAAAAATCAACAGCAGTGTCTCTGTCCAGAAATCATGATGTGGTTACTCAAGATAATCTACAGTCCTTGTTGTGAGCAGTTTCATTTAGGAACTATTTCTCTCTACCAAACTACACCCATCAACTGCATCACCGTGCAGAAGAAAGTGTGCACACTCGTGGAAGAGATGTAAACATTGATGGTGTCCTCTTTTGCTGAGCTGTAACGTTAACTAGCCCAGTGGTACAAGGTGAGCTAGCAGTACATGCACGCCTCCTTCTGCACAGTTTGGTAGAAAGAAAATAGTACCTACATGAAACTGCTTGTCTAAGAGTAATTTAATGTCCAAAGACTTTTAACTCCAAAACACACAGGTGGCGTCACATGACGGCAGCAGCATTGACGTGAGTCAAGTGCGGCCCCCAACACACACAGAAAAAGTCACGCTGCAGGGCATCAACTGGAATTCTATTGCACACTCCACTGTGCTAGGTGGTGGTAATGTGACTAGCTGGTTGCCAACCACCAATTAGAACAAAAGACCAGGAAGAAGACGCAGGAAGAGAAAGAAACCACACAATGCAGGATGACCACGACAACCAGACCAGACCAAACAACGACAGTAAAACAAACGATAGAGGGCGCCAAAGTTCTTCTCTGCTCTTCAACAGAGCTGCTACTACTGGAGCTGGGAAGTACAAAATAGGCTTTTCTCTGAAAAAGAAGCACTTTTTCAAGGGCAGCGACGCTGGAAAATAGGACAATAGCGAGAAGTGCCACGGTGCGTCACGCTGACGCACGTCAACACGTCGCCGGTGTGGGTTTGTAAATAGAGAATAATGGGGACGTCTGTTTTGACGGCTGTCATACGGCGGCAGTGTGTTTTGGCCTTTAGAATGAAATATAAGTAGCATCTCCTTCCTTACCGTACTGTTAACATAAGGACTAACAGGCTCTATACTGTAAAAGGCCTATAACAATGCTGTCTCCTCATATACGTCTAATACATGAATTGTTTTTATTTATTCTATTTATTCAACCTTTACTTAAGTCCCATTGAGAGTGAAAATAATTTTTACAAGAGAGACCTGGCCAAGATAGCAGCCAATTCAAACACATTTAAAATGCAACAATACAACATCTAATACACAAATCCACAATAAAACAACAACTATTCAAGCATAATAATAATAATTTATTTGTATACATGTATTTGTAAGAGTTTAGCATGTCACCAAATAGCATAGTGGCCTCTCAAAATAGAAAACCATTAACCAATCATTAATCAATTAACCAATGTTTTTTCCCATGACATGCAGCTTAAGTCTAGTCTTAAAAACTAAAAAGTGAGCTTAAGACATTTTCAACCAACTCATGGAGCTAACATTAGCTTTATTAGCTACAGCTGGTAAAATCTGCCAGTGACAGTTTTACTTTTGACTGACAAAATCAATGGGTGCTGGCTAGAAACAAGATATTTAGAGTTTTTTTATCTGACTGGGGTTCATAAGAATTACATGTGAAATCTTTTATGTTTATTGCAGCCATTCAGAGCTTATAAGATGTCTTAGTGACTGGCAGCACTCAAGATTGAAATCTGCAGTTTCAGTTCACTGACTCTGAGAATCTTAGCCATCAATAATTGATTGTTGCAGAGTGACGCGACAATGACACGTGATGGATGTTAAAAATAAACTATGACAAAAAAAGTTGTTTTCCTTCTTTGCTGCAACAGTTGCATGTGAGCAAGGAATAATTGAATAAATGAATCTGCAGACTGTATAGACACTAAACAATACAGTAATTACTGCAGTTCATCTTCATTTGGGAGGACTTTACGTGGTTCAGTAGGTGTTGAGCATGTGAGAGCAAAGATGAATATTGTACGCTTTGAGGGAAGGAGTTAGAGAGGGAGGTTTTACACACACACACACACACACACACACACACTGTCAGCCACATCCAGGAGTGAGAAATTTTTCTCTTTGAAGTGTGTTCTTATGCAGCGAGCAGCATCTAAAGGCCTACGTGGCTTACTGACCTACAAGGCCAACAGGGCGGGTACATCCTGATTGTTACACACACTGCCTGTATCATTTGTATCAAGGCTCATAACATTACCAAACAGGAACAATGGGCTGTGTGTGTGTGTGTGTGTGTGTGTGTGTGTGTGTGTGTATGCTTCACCTGCTGCATTTACTGGTCCTTCACAGAGACAGTGTGTTTGAATCTGCCTCTTCTGGACACAGTTTTATTGTGTAAACTGGAGAGTGATGCTGTTTCGTGATTTCCTTCATTCTGGTTGGACCTGCTTGTACGTCAGCCTTGGAGATTTCTTTAAGTAAGTGAGCTCTATCTGACTGAGTGACAGCACAAAGTGAAGCAGAGAAGAGGGCTCCTTTAAATAGGCTCCCTTTCTGACAAGGACACTAGCCTCACGTATGTTAAAGCAGCTGTGCGTAACTTTTCGTTTTCGTTGATTATAGCGACCCTTTGGTCGAAGCGGTATGACACCCACAGCCTGGTGTCGTAAAATCTCGACTGCAACCGGCAATTACCGCATGCATTTGTTTTGGAGAGCGAGAGGATTAACTAACGTCAGGTCGGTCCAAGTAATTAGTGGAAACAGCAAAATTACTCAGTAAATTCTCCTGTCTGTTTCTGTTCTGATCTAATCTAAGCTGTTGTGTATTTTGAGCTACTAAGGCTACCGTAGTAGTGTGAGCCTCAAGTTATTCTGGGTAATGTAGTAACCGAAGCAGCCGTGTATGTTCGGTGTAAGGAGGAATAAACAGTTAACAAGTCATCTGCTGAGTCCGCATTATTATGTGAAAAGAATACTCCGACGATTTGGGAGTTATGCCCTTTCTATCATTTTCATATTGAGACAAGATGATGGATACCTTGCCGCTAGTAGGGAGTCAGTACATCTTGCGCAGAGGGATACACCGGTGAGCAACAGCTGCAGCTGGCTCTGGGACAGGTACGCTAGGTCACTCGGTAAAAGCAAACAAAGAGACGACACAGACGATATTACTCGCCAGACTGAAAGCTGTCCATCAGCTCCTGCAGGCCTGGGGCGTTTTTTCCAGTTCATCTTAGGAACATGAAAAAAAGTTTCAACCACGCCAGGATTAGTGATTGCTGCAAAGTTTTCACTCCTTGTGATGCACTCTCTGCGGCGCTTTTCCTCCTGATGATATATCTCCCCAACGATGGCAGCACCGAATCCCATTCTGTGCAGCACAATGGGAGCGGAGGATTCAGCCTCTCACCCGCTCAGCATCCAACACATGGTGTTCCTCATCTGTGTTCTCCGGCTCAAACAGGTATGGCTCTGGATCTGTGTGCGCTACAAGAAACTCTTCAAAATCGCGTTCAAAGTCGTCCATTGCAGCCACTATAGTCCGGAGATATTGCTAGGCTAAATAAACAGCTGAGTTTTGTTTACAAGCTACGTCTGTGCCTGCTCACCAGTGTATCCCTCCGCGGATCACAGTGCAGGACGTACTGACCCCCTATAAGTGCAATGCTAACCGCTGAGACCCAGCCACTGGACGTACAGACACAAAAAAATATCCATCATGTTGTCTCAATATGAAAATGATAGAGAAAGGGCATAACTCCCAAATTGTCGGAGTATTCTTACCGTTACCTGCAGCCTGCAGGTCAGTCCAAGTGATTAGTGGAAACATGCTAACATGCTAACGTTACACACAAATTAGTAGTAAAGTAAGACCTGTTCATAAATGTTCTGGTGTAGCTCTGAATTTCTTATAAACTGAGGACAACTGCCTGCTGTATATTTGTGTTCATGGTCACAGTCACAGATAATTTTAGATGATGCTCCTTCGTTATCCGCCATGACATCAAAAGTACAACCAAGTCCTCATAGATACATCTCTGGTAAAACTGTTAGGTGTTATGTGTTCAGCAATGCCCGTTGCGTACTGCTTACTCGAAGAACACTGTAAACACGGCTCCTTCTTCTTCTGTGGTTTAATCGCTGCGGGCGAGCAGAATCACTTCCGCCTCGGGTGCCGTGTTCCGGTTTGCTGACTTCCGCTGTGTGTCCGACCCGAGCGAGGCTACGCTAAATAGCCATATAGAGAAAGGCTTTGTTGTCGCTGTTGTGTTCAAATAAATATGCGGATCTTCAAGGGGGGGTGATACGAACTAGGGACAGTTTTATTAATGGTAAAAAGTTCCGCACAGCTGCTTTAATGTATTTGATGTTTTTTTTCTAATTTTTTTCCCTATGACTTTATCATTATTATTATTATTATTATTATTATTATTATTATTATTATTGTTAGTAGTAGTAGTAGTAGTAGTATTACCTTTTACCTCTGAACCTTTTAAAAATTTTGGATCCATGCCAGTTGTGGGAAAAATATTCAGATCATTCACTTTGGGTGAAAATTGCAATACCTTGAAAAATATAAATTAAAAATAAAAGTCCTGCAATTTAAATCTTGCTTCAAGGGTCAGTGTGTAGGATTTATGGCCACGTATTGGCAGAAATAGTATAATATTCACAACTGTTTTCATGAGTGTATAATCCTTAAACATCCTTTCCTTGTGTTTTCGTTACTTTAGAATGAGCCCCATACAGTATCTACATACAGAGCTGGTCCTCACAGACCCCACCAGATTGGACAATCTGAACACTGGCTATACTGGCCATTTGCATTTTCACGCTTTTGCATCAGCTACTGTAGTTCTCCTACAAGCTTGACACAAGGGAAAAGTTTCAGTTATGCAGCTTTACAGCTGGATGCCACTAAATCATATACACTAGACCTTTAAGTAAAATAATCAGACAAATAAGAAGAAAAATACTACTATTGTAAATTAATGATCCCCAGTCAGTTTTATATTATTTTTATACACATGACATTATTGAATGGTTGTTATTGATGCTTATGTCTGTAAGTAGAATTTTACTATTGTAGCTGGTCAAGCTGGTGCTACTTTGAATTCCTGTTGGTGATATCTAATAAATAGTGATGATCACATGCTTTGTATGTAAATCTGTGATCTGCAAAATAACTTCTCACCATAGCTGTCAAATAAATAAATAAATAGATAAAAATAACAATATTTCCTTTTGAAATGTAGAAAGTAAAGTAGCATAAGATAGAAAAACCTAAAGTATGGGTACCTCAAAATTGCACTTAAAGGTGCAGTGTGTATGATTTACGGGGTTATATTGGTAGAAACTGAAAATATTACTGTATTTTAAGTATGTAAGTATATTTTCCATAGTGTATAATCACCTGAAAATAAGAACGGTTTTGTTTTTGTTACCTTAAAATGAGTCTTTAATATCTACATATGGAGCGGGTCCTTGTTTATGGAGAATGTGATGTTGCACTGCCATGTTTCTACAGCAGCCCAGAACAGACAAGAGAGGGCAATTCATGTTTAATCGACCACCATAGTTAGCATGATGAGAAGACAGTTTTTGTTTTTTGTTCGTTATAAAGTGAAATGGCTTTAATCAGTGATTTTTCTGGTTTAAATCACCTCATCTATTGTTTTGCAGAGGAAGAGACCTCCACGGAAAATTTGGTTTCCTATATAAACCTCCTAAACATCTGGATCTCAATTTATGTGATTAAAAAATAAGCACAGATTTGCAGGTCCTAGGGTAGGTGAGCACACATTAGGTTACCAGAGAAAATAGGTGAGCGCAAATTTGCAACTGCTGGGCAAGTGGGCCAACTGCAACGTGCCAAACACTGTAGGAGAAACTCAGATTTGTTATATGACACTTGCTTTATTCTGTGTTTTTTATCGGTTTTAAGTTTGTTTTGGAGATTAAGAGACCTTTGTGGATATTTCAGCTCATGGTAAAAACCTCCCGAACAATGAACACTTAAGAAATTCTAATCTGTAAAAGTTTCAGTTGGTTGCGATCTGCAATCCTTACCCTTTAAAAGGGCCAAAAAGCGAAATCGTTTCACCGCTAGGTTTGCTGTTGTGCACAGTGTTGCCAACTTAGCGACTTTGTCGCTATATTTAGCGACTTTTCAGACCCCTCTAGCGACTCTTTTTCAAAAAAGCGACTAGCGACAAATCTAGCGACTTTTTCTGATGTTATTGAAGACTTCTGGAGACTCTGCTGTGAGAGCACGTATCATTCTTATTCTTCTCAACGAGCAGCGGGTGCTGCCGTGGGCTCCTCTCTCCTCTCCCCAAAGCACTCACAGACGGCCCAGTCCTCCCTCCCAGCAGCAGTCAGAGCAGGAAACGTTAACCCCTCCACGCCCAGACTGCAAGTGAATCGCGCATGCGCGGAACCACCACTGGCTGATCTATCGCTCTGATCCCGACCTGGTTTACAGTCAGGGTGGGATGTAAATGTAAAATTTTCTTTGTCTAATATAAATCACTGAAAGAAGGTTCATTTGTAATTCTAAACATATTCAGGGTGTTTTTTTACTTAGTTTTTGTATCTCCCACGACGTTATTTCTCTCTCCTACAGCAGCCATTACAATTTCATGCATATGGACAATTATGCAAATTAGGCGATGACGTCATTTAGCGACTTCTAGCGACTTTTAGGACAGCCAATAGCTACTTTTCTTACTGAGGAGTTGGCAACAGTGGTTGTGCACTACCTGTAGACCAAAACAAAGTGTGCATGAGCCACACCTCCCTCCACCTCTGCTCTCCACCCATAGCACTAGTCGGCTGCCACGCTAACGTCCCTACTCTTCTCCGTGAGCTGGAGCCGTGAGGCTCACAGGCTCCTGGAGTTAGCACTAGAGCTACTACGGCTACTGGAGTAGCTTGCAGCTATGGAGCGCTTCTACCAGCTCTTCTAGTCACTGAGCCTTGCCTCCATTTCAGCAAATATATTGCATTTATTACAGGGACCATCATCATTGAAGTAGGCAGGGGAATAGCTAAACACAGCCGCCAGGCTGCCTGCTAGGCTACATTTTACAATGCTAATTGCAAATGTTAGCTGGGCTGCCAGGCTACTCACCTAACACAACCGTAACGCCTGACCCATTGCTGGGACCGAGCCGCTAATAACTCAAGCTCCGGACATTAACCCATGCTACGATTGTAACATTAAATTTAATTGAATCGACATAGTGACGTGCTTAACGTTACTGTAACACTAATTAAAACAGACATTTGACTTTATGTTGTACCTGTCCAGGAGAAGGAGAGCTAGCTCCGAGTCAGACTGTAGCCCCTTTAGCTCTTGCAGTGCTCTCCACCTTGGAAATGCAAGGCCAATGTTAATCCGAGTTCTGTCTCTTTCTTTGTCCGACAACTTCTTCGCCAACAACCGTTGTTTCTTAAGAGGTAATGTCGGATCCTGGTAGTGATGTTACGCTTGAGCCAGTTTGCTCGACACAGTGTCGATCTTTTGAAGCGCAAGTGTTCCGAGGCAGTGTTTCGATCCCTGCTTCGGCACGCCCACGTGCCCATGTGACTACCGAGAGCGAGGCCTCGTTACAGGCAGTCTTGAGGCTTTTCCAGGTCTTCCACTTAGATGCAGTTCTGACACACAGCCAGCAGATGTCCCTCTTCTGACTGTATGAAATACTTCGAAGCAGTGTGTCATTCTTGAAGCAGGTGTGGCAAAGTGGTTCAATGCTTCGATTTCACCATCACTAGATCCTGGTCGTCTTCAGGTGGACGTTTTGTTCTGCTCTCCGCCATTTCACTTTGAAAATATGCGCTGCCATTGCTCACTGGCTGTAGCCTTTTATAGGGAGGGAGGGCCAAGGGGGCTCCGAGGCGGGGGGGGCGGGGGGGGGGGATTCACATGAACGTACATGAACACGCAGCCAGACCGCCTTGTAAACAATGGGCTGGAGATCAACACAGAGGGTGTGTGAGGTCATGCTACACTCCAGATGAAATTACACCTCTAGTTCTTCACATAGCAATTTTTTAATTCCTTCAATCTAGAAATGATGAATTTCACTTACTGCTCCTTTGAGTATATGCTCAAGTAAATGCCCTTATTAACTTCCCAACACTGCAAACAGAAGAGAAAAATACATACATCAAAAATAATCATATTGCATTAAAATATTGTTATACCAGCAGGACAACACTAAATAGGTTTTGTCACAACAGGACCTGAACAAACAGAGAATTTCTGAATCCATAATCCAGCTCAGTAATGTCTCCTGAAATGGCATGTATATTATGTTTGAATTACCTGCCACTGCAAATATACAGTAACTGTTGCTCAAGGCAAAGCGGTGTCTTTTGCAAGCTGTTGGCAGCCAGAGAGATTTTCAGCAGCATTAATGGCCTGTTAATATGTTGATCTGCTCATATCCACGAGGCATTTCCCTGCCAGAACAAATAGGCATCAAATACCGAGACTGATAGAACCCTCAAAATGACAAACCCTCTGACTGCATTTTTAGCTGTAGTCATTTATTCTAAAAGCAAAATAAATGAGAGGCTTTAAATGCTGAAAAGCCCAAAACGGGATGAAACCATTACACACAATGCAGTTAAAACCTTCCTCTGTTTTCTCTGCACCTGTCTCCACCTCACTCCCTCGTTCCCCCATGCTGTCAGGGAATAAAACATATCAGAGTGTCAATGAAGCTTGTCATGAAAATGTAAATTAGATTTGGGAATTTGATTTCCATTTTACAAATTATCTGATGCTACTAAATAATACTGGATGCTACTGAGAATTTAAGTCAGCGAAAAAAAATAAACAAGCAATTGCTGTAGCCCATACCATATGTACAGTATGTAGGGTATACAGCCCTGAGTGCACATCTGGTATCAGTAGAGGGGGACCCAACCCACTTTAGCTCCTCTAAATTCAGCGTGTTTCAACACAAGTTGGTGTGCTCTGACACTCCGGGGAACAAAGACAATGAAAATTCATCTTAATCTGGAGAATTCTCTCTGGCAGCCTCCCCACTCCCAGCCCTGTGGGGGACAATAATTAATCAAGCTAGCATTAAGTAGGTGGGGTGCAGGGGTAATAGATCAATTGAAAAGCTGATGATAAGAATCGATGGAAGAGATAACCTTGGCTGAGGTGCATAGTCTGGAAGATGGGAGGAGAGCGTGGAGGAGGGGAAGGAGGGAGGGAGCGAGGGAAGGCTGAGATGTGATGATTTGGCTCGTACGTATGATTGTCAAAAACAAAATGTGTTAAAATGTTTTTCTACAAGATAAAACTGCTGCCCCAAAGCCAGAAATGCAAACCTCACCCACACACATACATAAACACACTCCCACATTTACTTAAACTTGTGGCATTTCTTGGTCAGCATTTAGTTTCAGCACTTTATTATCAACAGATTGCAGCTAGGGGTGAAACAGCATGATTGCCTTATGGTTAGCCTGGGATAGCAGCAGAGTAAGGGGGTAAACTTGTATAGAAAATCATTGGCACAACCCCATAGGCCTTTTTCACAGGAACATTCTGACATATCACAGCATCAAACACACAGGTGCAAATAATAACATTAATGAATGCTAATGTATCAAAATGCAAGGTGCAAGGATTAGAAAATAGGAGCCAGAATTCAGTCCTTCTTGCTAGTGGGAAAAAAACTGTCCTTAAACCAGTTTGTTTTGGTGGACAAGAATCTGTATCACCTCCCAGGGGGCAAAGGCTAAAACAGATAATGAGCAGGGTGGGATGGGTCAGTTATAATTTTACCTACCCTTCTAAATGATGTGTTTGTGGCACACTGATTCAATTGATGTGGGTGGAAAGACTATGATTTTGGAGGATCTGTTGACAATGTGCTGCAGCTTTTTTTCTGACTGTCAACACTGTACACAGTGAGGAAACTTATAAAGATTACTGTATAAAACTAGAAGGATACTGTGGTTTCCTTTGAATTTTCTGGTTGTCTGAAGTCTAGCTAGACAGACACTGGTATTCTTGGAAACAGAATTTCCTTCGACCTCAAGAAAAAATCCCGTCCACACAAGCACTGTTATGAAAAATTATCTGTCCAAATAAAAATGCAATATACAATTAAAGTTCTGTCAAGACCAACAGGTTGTGATATAACCATAACCCTAAAGGCAAGCAAAGAAGAAGAAAATGTTGGCCAATCAGAAGCCTGAAAATAAAGCTATTACTAGAGCAGTGAATTCCGTTGTGCATTCTGATGCCACTGAACCTGAATATAGTGAAAGGGTAAGTGTACATTTATGTATAGACATGTAAATAGTCCTGTTTGCAAGGTTAAAGCCAGCACTATGTTTGCCATGTAGCCACTGCACGAGATGTCGTTTCATTTGTGACACCTCACAAGGGAGGTAACAACACACACTCTCAAGCCAAGAACTCGTTTTCTCTTTCTACACATCAACACTAAAAATGGATTTCTGAAATCTTCACTCTGGATGGGGTATATATATATATATATATATAAAGATATATATATGTATATATGTATATATCAGAGCATGTGAGCGGAGCGGAGTGGGTGAAAATTTCCGCTCCTTGCTCAGACCTGTCACTTTGCACCGCTCGTCCGCTCCGCTTGGTTCTGCGCATTCTTCGCTCCGCTCCGGTCCACTCCATCACAAATTTTATCCCGCTCCACTCGCTCACCACTCCGCTCAAAACAACTGCGTCGTACTACCCTAACCTGTAATCTTCTATTCACAAATAAAACGGGGTCTGCCCATTTTTCCGACAGCCCATTGTTCCGACCATATTAAACCCATTGTTCATGATGCCCTGTGGTTAAGGTCTGGTTAGGTTTAGGCACAAAAACCACTTGGTTAGGGTCAGGAAAAAATCATGGTGTGGGTTAAAATGAAAAAGAAAGTGGCAAACACATAAGCCGTGAGCCTGCTCTGCCTCAAGCCTTTCCCAGCTCCGCAGTCGCGGCGCACCGTCAAGGCAGAAATACGCCCGCCACGAGCCTTTCAGCACCGCGGAGAGCTCCCCACACAACCCGGACCCCAGAGTTAATAACAGGAGGTTATGGTGTTTCATTCTCTCCTCTCTATGACGCTTGTATCTCGACCAGTAGCCTACTTTTGTTGCGTTACTGATCCTCTATGGTACACAAATACAGTAATAATCACATATTGGAACAACGGGACGTCTGACTAATGAGAGGTCAGAACAATGAGAGGTCGGAACAATGCTACGGCACCAATAAAACATGAGCTTGGTAGATTCTCCGGGGAAGCCCTCTCCCCGCAGTTAGGGACCGTTCTACATGGTACCGCTGGCAGGGTGGAAATAGTCAAAGTGTGGAGGAGAAGGACAGGTTAAGCGGCCGACCTCCGAAGCCCTCTCGCCTCTCCCCGCAGTTAGGGACCGTTCTCCAAGGTACCGCTGCTTCTCTTCTCAGTTTCTTTTCTGAAGTACACAGTAAACTCCATAGGTGCAAAGATGCATTCTGGGTGGGGCATGAGCAACCGGAGCGAAATTGGAGCGAGAGATAAGGCTCCGTTCCACCTTTTAAAAAAATAGCCGCTCCTCGCTCAACACAAAATCCTCCTGCTCAGCTCACAGATATATATATATATATATATATATATATATACGTACAAATATATATATTTTCAAATATACCCATGTACATGTGGACAAGGCCTGAGGAAGAATAGTCTAAGCTCGGCTCTTTTGTTGAAATCATCTCAGTTAATACTTCATCTGAATGTATTGCTTAAATTTATGCCAAGAAATTTAAATGAGTCTGTGTGTACAAGAGATTTGGGTGGGGAGCTGTGCCTGAAATCAGTGGTGAGTTCCTGGATTTTGGATGTGCTGAGCAGAAGGTTGTTGTTGTGGAACTCAGTGACTGCTTGCTGCCTGCTTACTATAACTATGCTCATTGTATTTGGATATGAGGCCTGCTATGCTTGTATCATGTAGTGCCAGGAGCGGTTGTAGGTACGGATGCTTCAGAGACAGCCCTTCCTCGTTGCCTTCTCCTGCCTGATGTTTGCCTTCAGGCAGTCGTGGGGCCAGGTGTGCTGTTAGTTGCCAGTATTTCCTCGGGTATTGTTGCAATGAGATATCCCAAGACATCAATCAGGCTCTCTCTGAGGGATAGAAGCTCCTATTGAGTGCACTTCAACATACATGCATACACAAATATACATTGACAATACAAGTGCAAGACATAAAAGTCTACCGTGCTACCCAGGCAAGCTTGCCATGATGTCACTGCTGTGTCACTGAGACACTTGAGAAGAACGGACCCATTGTTAAAGCAATAGTTTGAGGCTTCGGGAAATATGTGTATTTGGTTTCTTGCTGAGACTTGGATGAGGGGTGCGATACCACTGTCATGACTGCTAAACATAAGGCTTTAGCAGGAGCTTAGCTTAGCTAACATTGACAAAGTCTTTTAGTTTTATATTAGGCACAGGGCTATTTCCAGGCTGAGGGGCAATGACTTCATGTCATCTCCACTGGTTGCATAGCAACTTCTTAATGATGATAAGCCCCCTGGATTTAACCAGGTATTCCTAAAATGTGCTTGAGCTGCCTTTTAATGGGGGTGCCCGAGAAGAAAAAAAGTAGCAGTGGTGTAATGGTGTTATTTTTTTCAAGTGGGATTTTTAAATAAAATAATTACATAAATGTTTATCTGAAATGCACTTTAGCCCCAGCCTCCCTCCCTCTTTCATGCGTGCTTCCCGACCACAGTCTAGAAGCTGAAGCAGAAAGGGTTAACACATGTTCTAATTATTTTGCATGATTAAACTCCATGTATGCTCATACAACAGTTGGCATGATATTTTACAAAAAGTGCCCTACAAATTACATTATGTACTCGATATAAAGTTACGTAGGTTTTAGGGAAGTAAAGTTAGGTTTAGGAAAAGAAACATGGTGATGACGTATCTTAAAGTTCACAATGTTCCGAACACTGGTCTCCTGGGGAAAGTCCAGTGTTTTGTGACCAATCCACCACCCCAATGTGTCTCCTTACAGAAGTACTTCCTTCTTTAGCACATTGCACATGGATACACAGCCTTTACAAATATGTCTGTTATACACAAATTACTGACTCATGATTACTCAGGATACAAATTCTGGCACATTATTTTTCACTAGAAAATGTACTAACAGCATGAGAACAGTCTGTTAAACTTGATGCTTTTATTATTACTTTAAGGGAATAAACCTGCAAATTGATCATTTACCTTGAGTTTGTGAAGAAGAAAACCTTGTTTTTCTTGCATGCTTCTATGGCAAAAGGAAAATCCTTAAAAGGTTTTCTCTTTTTTCTGTCTTTTCTTTTTTTTTTTCTTTCAGTTTTGCCGGAATGTAGAAGTGGGTGACTGGCCTAAAAAGTTTGGGAGCTTCTCGATTAAACAAGAGCAGCTGCAGTACAGATTCTGTGTGACCTTTGGACAGAGCCTGCCCCCAGTCTTTATGTTAAGCTAAGCGTGTCCTGGCTGTATAGCTTCATATTTAAAGGAAAGACATAAAAGTGGTTTTGATCTTATCGTCTAACACCTAATGTCGAACTATTCCTTCAAGTGTTCTTGAATCAGTCACATCTCCAGGCATCATTATCAAAGAATTAAAGTCCTGTGGCAATGGAGTGATGAAACTGCAAGTGTGGATGACACTCAATCATCCACAAAACTGTACAGGGTCACTTTTGTACTCAAGCAGAAATAGAATTTGGCAGGGATTTAAGTGAAGGAGCAACCCTCTTGGGGATCGCACTTTGCCATATCCACAATATAAGGATTATGCTAGGTCATGGCCTACTTCAACCTCCTCATCCTCACTGATTAGATATATGTGTATTATTTAATGTTGACACTGAGTAGAGGTGCTAGGACATAAATGACTTTGCAACAGTATATGACCATTGTGTGAATATAGGCTTGGAGTCATAGTGCTGCAATTGTTGGGCTTAGCATCAGACTTTCCTTTGTATACGAATGTAAAAACTGCCATGTCCTTGTTATACTTTTGACAACATCCTTTGTCTTACAACTTAGTTTTTCCTGACTACAGTGTCTGTATTTCCAAAGCTGTTTGGTAGCTTGTTTTTTCCTTTGATTGACTTCAGACATGTTCACAAATACTTGAGTTTGTCATTCTCAGCTCAGTCTTAATAGTGACAGAAGGTGGAACTAGAGAAAAACTGATGTTGGCAACTGACCACCTAAAAAAACCCAAAAAACGTGATAATGATGTGTAACCCCGCTGATCTCCTACTCCTACTCCTACTGATGTACATCTACTGATCTTACATCTATGCCTAAGGAACAGAAAGTGCATGGAAAAATATTTTTTAAAAAACATGTTTAATATCAAGACAGCAGCTTACATTTCAGAGCCTCATCACAGCAGAGTTTTACTTGTTGTCAGATGAGCTCTTTACGTGTTTTATTTGTAATTTCTGTCAGTTCAAAGAGTATGAGGTTCACAAACATTATTCTGGCTCTGCTGTTTCTTCAGGATTTAATACATATACCCACTATGAGTACAGAATAGAAAAGGAGCAATATTAACATACAAGTGTGAGATGCTTCTCTCAGTACTATACCACTTTGTTTACACTCAAAAGTGAAATTTGAGAAGAGAGATGGATATGGACCCAGAGACAAGGTCTTTTTTGGCGTTAATAGGACAGTGCTGTGTCCCCAGACTGTTGACTGCTGCAGCAGGGGTACTGACCATTCTTGCAAGCAGTAAAATGAGTAACCTGAGGCGTGCTGTATCTCCATCAAACCCAGGAGATTGACAAAATTATCCTTGTGTTTGGTCTTGGCCCTACACTGTTTGACACACAAATTCTGTCATGCTATTTTTACAACTGTTGTGGTTTCAACCACTGTTTCCCGTCCTTCACTATCCCATTTCTCAGTGTATGTCAGCTACAATGGGGACAATACCTAAATTTCACCTCTCAACATCAGGAGTGATGCAGAGACTCCTATTAGCTGATGTACTTTGCAGTGTTAATTTTTTGATTGTGTATGTTGGTAATTTCAAAAATAAAATGTTCAAATATCAAAAATGTGATGTGATGTCTAGCAGCAGCACCCACTCACACCCTGAGGCCCCCAACCCCCAATGTAATTTGCATATTGACTTTAACAATTTTTGAAATTTATCATATCTTACTGATGACGAAAACTCTGTCTGTGTGTCTGGGTGTGTCTGTTCCACGTTTTTCTCCTCACTGACTTGGTCAATCCATGTGAAATTTGGCACAGTGGTAGAGGGTCATGGGAGGATGCGAATGAAGCAATATTACATCAATTGGCCAAAGAAGGGCGCTAAAGCAACTGATTGAAATTCTAAACTTTGAATGGGCATATCTCATGCCCTGTATGTCATAGAGACATGAAACTTTGCACAGAGATGCCTCTCCTCATGAGAAACAAATTTGTCTCAAGAACCCATAACTTCCGGTTATGTAGATTTTCCGCCATTTTGAATTTTTTGAAAAACACTTAAAATCGATCTCTTCCTAGGAAGTTTGACCGATCTGCATGAAACTCGATGAACATAATCTAGGGACCAATATCTAAAGTTCCCTCTTGGCAAAAGTTGTAAAACTTACTAAAACTGAGCTTCTATAAGGCAATGAATATTGCGGAGGGCGTGGCTCATCACATAAAGGTGTATAACATCTCAAGGGTTTCACTGATCACCACACAACTTTGTAGGCATATGACCACACATAATCTGAGGGGACCCCTCCATTATTGACCCCATCAAACAAAATGGGGGTGCTAGAGAGTTAATTTCTTATCTAAGCCTAACTGCCATATCGATTTTTACTAAACTTGGTAGATATGTAGAACAGGACGCCTCAAGGTGACTGGAGAAATTTAACTCTAATTGGCAACTGGGTGGCGCTATAACAACAGAAAAATGCTTAAAAATGGCTAAAATGTGACCGATCGCTGTGGCTCCCCCTGTGGCCGAATGTTTGGGGTTTTTTTTTTTCAAATTTTTGGTATGACTAAGTCATGGTATGGTATGCTGTACATAATCACGGAAACTGTCAGTGTGTCATTCTGTCAGTCAGTAATTCTGTCTGTCCCACGTTTTCTACTCACTGAGGTGGTCAGTCTATGTGAAACTGCACATAGGCATTGAAGATTGGCATAGGTAGAAGGTGACAAAGCTACTTTTTCCAAACGTGTACATGGGCAACTGTGCACTCAATGGGTATAGACTACTTAACTTAAATAGGCCCACAGGCCCATTCTCAGTCACTCACAATAAGAAGCCAGCAGGTGGTCTGCAGATTAAAAGGGATTTACTTGATTTAGAAGAAACAATAAATACAAATAAATAAATATGTTCATATGTTAAATCTTTTTTGCTCTTATTCTCTGTGCATGTTTATGTTTTGTTATGTGTATAAATCTTGGTCATTTTTTATTGCACATCAAAACTGGGCATAGGTCCCTCAGAATCAAAGACACTCACTATTTGTACCAACATTTAAATGAATAGTTTGCTTTTCAAGATATATGAAAGGACTGATTCCATCCTCATGGCTGTACACTTAATATGAAGATAGTGCCAGCAGGTAGTACACTATATCTGGCTCTAAACCCACTGGCACCTCTAAAGCTCAGTAATTAAGACATTACATCTTTTTTTGTTTAGTCCAAAGAAAAATCTAAAAATAAAGATGACAATGTTTGATTTTACAAAGATATACCAATACTAGAATGTATCCACTGAACAAGATTGCTTTGTATAGTCCCACTCTACTGTGCTGTGACTATGTGCAGTGATAAGCATCTCAAGGTTGGGAGTCACTAGGGTTCGGGCAAAGAAGTCATGGTTAAGGTTAGTGCTAGCCAATTACAGCACCATAGGGTAGGACTAGGTAAAACACTCTTGTTCTGTTGATACTTTCTAGCAATCCTGGCTAGAAAGTAAACCTAGATTTTCAAGACTCTCACAGGCTGCCTCAAAATATTCTTGTCTCATTGTTTTATAGTATGACATCACTGTGGCTAAGGTCTGGTTAGGTTTAGATAGAGAAAGCACTTAGGGTTAGAGACATTTAATTTACTTGGGTTAAAATGATCACTTGAAACAAAGAAAATGTTCCAGCACAGTGGTAGAGGGTCATGGGAGGATTGCCAGCAACCTCACCGTGAGGTTGCTGGCAACCAGCACAGACTCCAGGAAGTCACTGGCCCAGTTTTTACTTTTGGAAAAAGCCAGGCTAACTGTTTCTCCCTACTTCCAAACTTTATGCTAGCCTAAGCTAACTGCCTGCTGGCATTATTTTCATATTCAGCTCAGACATGAGAGGGGATCAATCTCCTCATTTAAACTTCAGCAAGAAAATGAATACGCGTATTTCACAAATTCCTGAAACTATTCAGTTAACTATCACACAGAGGCAAATCTTTTGTGGATGAGGCAGACACTTTCATCACTCAGAGTGATTTCAAAATGCAATGCAGCAAGGTGTGCTGTGTTTTGAGTAGACACAACTGTCGCTTTTTCTTTACTAGACAACTATGGCAGTTATTGTCATTCAATATCAGTACTGCTCTCTTCCTTGCCTGGGAGCATCTCTGGTTCTAACAAAAAAATAATTTATGATAACAAATATAAATAGCACAAACTATTTTCTGGATCATGCACTCCATAGATTTCTGATGAACTATCAAAGTGAACTTTCCCACGCATGTATGAGTGCTAACATAAAGCACTACCATCATCTATATAACCACCTCTTTCCTAGCTTGATCAACATATCTCAGTTTCATGGTTTATACATTCATAATCAATGATAGGCAACAACCAGTCATCTCTGGGACTGGGAAAAGACTGAAGAATAGAGCTAAGGGGGGTCAAAAAGATGCCTCAGAGGAAGTGAATTCTCAATGATGTGCACAAGGAGGACACTGATGGGCTTTATAAGCTGCATGACAGACTGCATCAAATTTGCGTTTACTCCCCCAACTCCTACAAGCATGCTTTTTAAAGTACTATTAAATCAACATAAACAAGCCTTCAGGGATGAAAGTATAAACATGTGCAGAGGGAGCTGACAATGAAGATGCTAGAGTGTGAAGGCAATTACAGCACTAAGACAGAGGGTAAGGTACAACAGAATGACATGACAGATGAGAGTAGTGCGATAAGTTGGATAAGCAGTGGACTCATGTTGGAGATGGGTAAGGCTGATTTGACACCTCTACCCCCCGTCCTACTTCAGCCCGACTCCAACACACCAGATGGATCTAAGCGGCTGCCTTCCACCCTGCCCTCTGTTCGCCTACCACTGATCCACAGGACCTACTTCCACCTGGATGAAACTGAGGGGAATCGTGTGTTTGACTCCATGTCGCTTTAAAACCATCCAAACCACCAGCTGTGAAGTTGTGTCTGGTCTGTTTACACTAAATACTGATTACACATTTCAGTATGATTAATATGCTAATTCAATATGTGGAAGGTATGTGCTCGTAGTCACATCACATAATTAATTGCATGTTTTCCTCCCAATAGAAATGAGAAGTTCATAATTGAAAACTATTGGGCTGTATAACTTCCGTTTACAAACATCACTGATGTAAACATATCTTTTTCAAGATGAGAAAAAAACACTGACAACTGACATGTTATGTTTCTTTATTGTATGCCAATTCAGTAGTCCATTAATAGGAGACTGAAATCAGTTTCCATTTCTGTGTTTTTAATATTTGGGATGGGGCAACCACTTCAGATAACAACGTAGGATAATTTAATTTAGTTTGCAGTATATTATACACAGCCCCTCAGCATGTTGGTAATTGCCGCTCAGCACAAATTATATCTGAAGTGTACTTTTTACCCCTGTAGGGACAGACAGACCACCATCCTGTAAATCCATTATACTATTATTCTTTAGTCTGCTGTAGATAAGAAAGATGCTCACACACATTCAGGTGTTTCTTTCACCAAGAATCACTTAATTATGCACTGCTCAAAAAAAAAGTTATTCAAGTTGAAAATCTTTACTGATGTACATTGTATAATCTGTGGAGAACAAAATGACGTAACACTGATCAATGGAAACCAAAATCATCAACTCACTGAGGGCTGGATTCAAAATTACTCCAAAGATCAAAGTAAAAAATTAAAATAACAGTCTGATCCAACTTGCATGAATTTCATCCCAGCAACTCATAATGTGACTTAGTAGTGTTTATGGCCCCCGTGTGCCCATATGCACTCCCAACAATGTCAGGGCATGCTCCTGATGAGTTGGTGGATGGTGTCCTGGGGGATCTCCTCCCAGACCTGGATCAGGGCATCAGTGAGCACCTTGACAGTCTGTGGCAGTACTTGGCGGCATTGGATGCACCCTTACATAATGTCCCATAAGTGTTCAGTTGAACTTAGGGCAGGGGAATGAGAGGGCCAATCAATGGCATCAATGCCTTCATCATCCAGGAATTGCCTACACACTCCGGCCACATCAGGCCGGGTATTGTCCTGCAGCAGGAGGAACCCAGGGCCCACTGCACCACCGTGAGGTCTGACAGTCGCTCTGAAGATTTCATCCCGGTACCTAACAGCAGTCAGGATACTGTTGGCCATGACATAGAGGTCCATGCTACCCTCCAAGGATATACTGCCAAACCAGTCATGCTGGATGATGTAACAGGCAGCATGACGTTCATCACAGTGTCTCCAGACTCTTTCATGCCTGTCACATGTGCTCAGTGTAATCCTGCTCTCATCTGTAAAGAGAACGGGGCACCAGTGGTTGACCTGACAATTCTGGTGTTCTCTGGCAAATGTCAATCAAGCTGCACGGTGCTGGGCTGTGTGCACAGGTCCCACTAGAGGATGTTGAGCCCTTAAGCCACACTTATGGAGTCTGTTTCTGACAGTTTGGTCAGAAACATGCACACCAGTATACCTGCTGGTCATTTTGTAGGGCTCCTCCTGTTCCTCCTCGCACAAAGGAGCAGATACTGGTCCTGCTGCTGGGTTGATGCCGTTCCACGGCCCTGTCCAACTCTCCTTAAGTAACAGAGAGTCTCCTGGTATCTCCTACATGCTGGGAGACACAGCAAACCTTCTTGTGACTGCATGTATGGATGTGCCATCCTGGAGGAGCTGGACTACCTGTGCAACCTGATTGGGCTGCAGGTACTGCCTCATGCTACAAGCATTGACAAGGACACTAGCAGAACACCAAACTAGAGAAGAATCAGTCAGGAGGGATAAGGAGAGGACAGTTGTCTGTGGCCACTGCGTGTAAAACCATTTCTTTTTTGGGGGTTATCTGCTCTTGTGTCTCCATGCACCTGTTGTTACTTTCATTTCCACCAATGCGGGTGAAACTGATTAAGAATCACTTGTGCTCCCTAAATAGACAGATTAGTGTGTTAAGTGATTTGGTGTCATATTGTGACGATGAAGTGTTCCCGTAATTCTGTTTGTGCAGTGTATTAGTGGCTTGATTTACTCTCTTTTAAGCCATCAATGCAACTGATTTACACTGCTGTAATGGACGATAAATATCTTCACATAGAGAAGAGTATGTTCAGTGAAAAAGATTGAGATTGATTAGGCACACTACAAAGGATGTCTAAGAGGTCTACCTAGCTTTTTCTGTCCTGACAATATCTTAACCTTTGAATACTATAGAGACGCTACAAGCAAGAACATCATTACTAGAATAAGGCAGAGGTGACTGGGATGCCTTTGTCATGTGCTTCAAAGGGAAACCTCAAATGACCTGGAACAGACTGTGATGGATAAACTAACCAAGATGAACTCAACAAGGGCAAGGCTCAACATGTTGCAACAAAATAAAGAAGTGAGTACATACAGTTATTAAGCTAACTTAGTTTTAATTGCTGGGTAAAATAAAAAAGTTCTCACAAATGTTACGTAAAAAAAACCTGTGGCGTTCATTACACCAATGTCAATGTATACATCTTATTTAGGCTCAACATTATCTTCATCTGTCTAGTAAACCCTGTATTTGAATGTTCCTAACTTGAGGCTTCATACAGTATTTGTTCAAACAAAAAGCAACAGGTGAATAGGTGAAGTATAGGTGAAAATCACCTTGCAATACCTATTGTTATATATAGTCTGTAATTCCCAATGTTGTGTGTGAGTAGAATTTCTTCAGGCTGTCCACATGTAACCACATTGGAGTTAGATGGGCTTATCTCATCAGTTTGTGTCCAGGTTCCATTCAATTAGATGTAATCAGATTAAAGGTCGTACTTTTAAACCTGTATAAATTCATTTATTGGGGGGAGCATACACAAGCTAAATACAGCATTAGCATAGTATCATCTTTTAAGCTGATAAAGTGGCCTTGATGCTAACGTGTGCTTATTTGCAGCATTAGTGCACATTTGGGAACTGCCCATTGGTTCGACATCCCATTGTTCCGACCATATTAAACTCATTGTTCCGGAGTCCGTTCCGAAATCATCATGATGCCCTGTGGTTAAGGTCTGGTTAGGTTTAGGCACAAAAACCACTTGGTTAGGGTCAGGAAAAGATCATGGTGTGGGTTAAAATGAAAAAGAAAGTGGCAAACACATAAGCCGTGAGCCTGCTCCGCCTCAAGCCGGTCGCGGCGCACCATACGCCCGCTGCGAGCCGTTCAGCACCGCGGATAGTCGGACTAATGGGATGTCGAACCAATGGGCTGTCGAACCAATGACATGGACCCGCACATTTTGAGTTGTGCTTCTGGCCATCAAGTAAATGTAAGTCAAATTTTCACTCTATTTTGGTCTCCACCAACGCCACTGTGTTGACCAACTAGTTTCTAACTTTGTCTTTTTCTTCGTGCTTGATAGCGTACACCAAATTCATCAGTTTATACGCCTAAAATATCTGCCTACTGCGACAGGAAACAGCACAAATGAGAGCTCTAAGAGTGAACCAGAGTATTGCATTTGTGGGCCAGAAAAACAATACAATAAATTATGATGCTGGCACACTCTGTTAAAATGAGGGGACCTACAGAGTTGATAGGTGATAATTATCAGTTAGTTTGGTATTACGATTGACACCTTTCACACACAGTATAATTATTAACTAGACATGATAAACGTGACATATTAGTTAATATAAAAACATGGATTAAAGTCGCCTTAAATGTGCTGAACCAGATTTTTTACAAATGCCAACATTTGATTTTCTCCTACACCTTTCTGCTGCCAGCTTGTTGTTTGAACACTCACACTTTGTCACTGCTTGAATGTGCTGCTCAACAAGTCAGCCGACACTCTTTTTAGCCTTATTTTGTGACCCATACCAAGGTTTCACCTCTTCTTGGAATGAAAGTATTGTTGGATTTGGTTTTCTTTCCCAGATGTACCTGGACCAAGTGCTGCTCTGACAGTTTTTTATATTTCTTGTTGTGTGTTTTGTAAACTGTTATAAAAAGCAAGCTTCACCTTGGCTGGTATTAGGGCCAATTTTCTAAAAAAAAGTTCCCTAACACCTAACATTGTGCTATCTAAATTTTTTATTACACTAAGCATTCAGTTGGTTCAACAAGACGCCGTGTAGGTAGATCAAAGAAACCATTTAACATTTCTTCTTAGCTTCAACTACAAGGCCTCGTCCTTTGGGCCTCCTCTCTTCCTTTCCCTTATCCTGACAATTATTGTGTAGCTAACACTAAACACTCCAAATTAAAGTTTCCCTGGCAAGGAGCGCACATTCATCAACGAAGCTTGCTGAAACGTGCTGCGCTTTCAAGAGTGAATAATGCCAAAGCAATGATGCTGTAAGTGGATTTTCTGCCTGCTCCCCTGCATGGCACTCACATCAGAGAACCCATTTGAAGTGTTTAGTCTTGGAAACATTAATCCCTGTAATTTCAGGTCTGGTGTGCCTTCTCTGTCAGGTACATTAGGGCTGCAATGGAGAACCAGTAAAACAGCGAGGAAGCCCTGGTGTTGTCCGCTAGTAATTAGAATGCCATGTGTTCATCCTTACGAGGTGAAACAGCACTTGTTAAATGAAGACCTGTCGCACTTTAATTGTCTCCACTGAGAGAAAAAGAAGGAAGAGTGGCAGAGAGAGAAAGGTGTGGGAGGGAGAGAGAAAAAGAGAGACAGAGGAGGGATTTGTGTTATAATGTTACAAATGTGGTTAGTTAAAGTAGTGAGCAGAAGGCTGGGTAAGAATTACTGTGATGTCTGAAATGCATCATTGTATACAAGTCCCTTTGAAATGGATCATGCCTCTGTTTATTTGCGTAATTACCTCCGCAAGGGAGGCTGTGTCGTCGGTTCAATTTGTTTTTTGTTTTTTTTTGTCTGTTTGTTTGTTAGATAGTCAAACACTACTTAACAGATTTTAATTGAATTTGGTGGAAAGTTAGGCCATGGGCCAATAAAGAAACAGGTGATTTGTTCTTGGTGTGGATCCATATCCAGGTGTAGATCCAGGCTTTTTTTTAAGGGTTTTATTATGTTTGCAGCATTTTGCTATGTTCTTATGAGCTACTGCATGACCAAAACAAATCTAGCAGATGTCCCACAATTGTCATAGCGTGTATTTTGATCCAGATCCAGATGCATACATGTCTGTTTTCTATCTTAGATCTCAGACATTGAAGCATATGTGCACAAGCAAATGGAAACAGGCAATCTTTCACTATGGCCTCTGCTTTCAAGGCAGTATGTGCCGGCAGTCTGACCCTTAGCGATAGCCGGGTGGGGCTAACTGAAAATAATGAGCTGCGTGGGTTGTGCCCCTACCAGCCATCTCAACTGTTGGCACAGAACTATTACAGTGCAGACTTTTATCTGTAAAATAGCTGAGATCAATCAGCCCCCAGACAGATAATTTACATGAATCACCTAAAATAAATGTGTTCAGACAAAAGGTGAAGCTAATTTATGATGAGGTGTGATTGTATACAAAGTCAATGGAAAGACACGTACCCTGTGGGCTCTTCGTAAATGAAAGAAAAAAAAAGGAAAGACCAGAGGGAAATTACAGAAAGAGCCAGAAGATATGGTGAGTTTAGTCGGAGCTCACGGTGTTCGCATTCGCAGACAAGAACGCTACACTACCACACACATGGTTGGTGTGTCTGTTTCTAGCTAGCCACCAGCTAATGTCTGTACAGTTGGTACATCGGCTGTTTGGTCAAGTGATCAGATTTGTGCGAATGACACAAGGCAAATGTTTGCTAAACTCTCGGTCTGAACCAGGGATTTTATACAAAGATGGACAAAACGTGTCAACTTGCTCCCACTGTACAGAAATGTAGCCAAAATATCCCAGATAGGGCGGCTCCAATTTTGTTTAGGTGGCCTAATTTGGAATCTGCACAGTAGTGATCTCTGTGGTATCAAGTCCCTGCCCATACATAAAGTTTATTTGACATGTACTTTGATGTAAGTTTGGTCCACGTCCCCCAACATGGAGGAGGCAGGGTTTATGACCTATACTGCACCAAGCCATCGGGGGGCGATTGAGATGTTTGGGCTTTACTTTTCGGGAGCTGTTATGTCATCCATCTTTGTATATATTCTATGGTCTGACCACACCTTGAGGACAACATCATCTTAAAAGGGGAAATACATAGGGTGACCATATTTTGATTTCCAAAAAAGAGGACACTCGCCCCAGCCACGAGATAGCCTACTTAAAAGATACTCGCAGTTTACTCAAAGATGCCTTATAATTTTAATATATTTAAAGTTTATATGTATGGATAGAATATTCAGTTATCTTACAAAATAATATCTCTCAAATACAGAAATTTAGATAGGCTTCTCAGAGGTTACTCAACTTGCTTTTATTATGCCTAAAATAATAATCTTTTTACAAGTTTCAATTGTACAAAAATAAATATAAATGTAAAATAAATGTAAAATCTCTGGAATGAAATAATGATAGAAATAATGTCTCTTCTGTATTAGAAAAATCAACTTGTAAAATAATAGCTATCTTTTCACGTCTTACTGGACAAATAAATAAATAAATAAATAATATGAAATAATGTTCCAAATAATACCTCTTCTGTATTAGAAAATCCAACTTTGAGCTCCCCGGCACCTTTATTAGACACAGAATCATATGTGCCAGCTTTGCACACAGTGCACTCAGCCTCCCATATATCCCGACCGGGTCGGGACGGTAAGTTGGGAATTTTTTCTGCAGTTCATCTGTGAAGCTGCACTTGCGCTTCGGCATCTTGGAAGCTTAGAAAAGAAAAACCGGACATTATCATCAATTTATAAACACCACCCGGACGCCCCGGACAGGACGTGAAAAGTGGACATGTCCGGGCAAAAGAGGACGTTTGGTCAGCCTAGAAATACGTCAGTTTTTCCACAAAGGCACAGTTTGCGTTGGTTCAGAGGGCTCACTGTACCCCCTGGTGGCTGTAGCCATAACTGCATGTAGGGATTCAAATTTTATCTTTATTTTTTAATAACACACAACTAATAATATATTGTAATACCTTGCATTGATAAATGATGTGGACAATTATTTTCATTTGTTAACATACAAAACATACAGTTAACAGGTAACAGTTAAATTGCTAGGATGATTTTAAATTAAACATCAAACACACATTCAGAAACACAGACTCAACTTTTAACTATTTTCAACACGGAAGAATTAATAATCACAAAAGACATTCAGTGTTGGATTTATTATTATTATTGATTTGTCCTGCAAAGTCTCCAAAATGACACTGCAGTGTGAGGCTGGATTACAAAGCTTCTGAAAGTGATGCGAGTGACCGGAGCCCTCATTGGAACAGCACAACAGCAAACATTGACCTTTGGGCATAAAATGAATAGGTCCAACATGCAGTATTTCAGGGATATTTATTGTTAGTAACGTTATGTTAGAATTAAGCTATATAATGTCCACTATGTCAGATTTTTCTCATCACTCCTGTTCAACACTTGGTGGTGAGACATGCACCCAGCTCAGATGGGAAGCTCTGTTTTAGTGTTAGTATGCAGTTTATTTTCAGAAAACATTATATTCAAATCAGACATCACATTTGCTTTTCACTTGCCCTGTTGGACATCTGCATAAGGCATTCATTCCACTTGTCTGAACACAGAGTTTTGCAAGCATTAATGTTGAGCCTGGACACCAGTAGCTTGGATCTATTTGGATCTATTTTAATGTCTACTTTTCAGTTTATGAGAATGTCATTCAGTACAGGGTTCCCACATTCATAGAAAACCTGTAAAAGTCATGGAATTCTACAATATCATTTATCAGTCATGGAATCCGTAAAATCCTATAAAATTCTGTAAAAGTCATGTAATTTTGTTGTGTGTAATACAATAACTGTCATAGTAATCTTCTGTAGATAAGCTTTCACATAATGTAACATTGTGGTAAAATAACATAACATACCTCTAATATGCATCAATGCATGGCATTTTGTTTACCATCAGGTATGTTTCTTGATTTTCTCCTGATATACCGTCTCTCTCTATCCATACATGCCAGTCATCTGGGGTTAGTCTGAATAGACTTTGAATCTGATATGTTTGAATAACACTAGCAGTGGGTCAAGGAAAAGGAGCATATACCACAATCATATAATAACCATTTGGAGTAAAATGTACCACACAGTTCTATTCATGCAATAGGTTTTAAATGGTCATGGAAAATGTATTATAGGTCCTTTCAGAGTAATGGAAGTTTTGAAATTTTGTCCATGAAAATGTGTGGCAACCCTGTACTTAACCAATTCAAATCCTGTATTCATAGAAATAAACGGCCCAAACATGAATCAGGCTCACAGATTAGCTGAAAGCACCTAGAAATGTGCCATATGTGTTTAGCATAAAATGAAGGATAAATGATTTGCCCTCTCTGGTCATGTCTTTTGTACTTTTTGAATGTTTATCAAATACAAGCTGACATTTTCTAAACAACATAAGAGTACCCTTTGTCTAAATGTATGTAATGGGTTTGTGGGGACAGCACTAGCACTGCTCAAAACAAATACTTCTCTTTGTTGCTTATTGTCTAATTCTGACCTTCACTGTTAAAGATATAGATAACTGAAATGTTTTTTGTCATACATTTGTAATTACTTCAATATTTTCTGGTACAAACAAGGTATGTTGTCAGTGTTTGGCCAGGAGAAAAGGCCCATAAATACAAAGGCAGTCCGTCACTAATAGCTGGTTTAAACATTGCAGGTCTTTTAGAGTGAGTGTGTCCTTGTGTCATATGCAATTGCACTCTGCAGGACCTGGATGGTCTCCAAGTCTTGTTTCAACATGGATTGATGAGTCCTCCACTGACTGTGTGCGCGCTCACCATAACAAAGCCCTGTTTTCTAGTACAACCCAAAGATCCTTGTGCGGTCCACAAAGGAGAACCAGAGCGCTAATTAAGAGAGGGTTAAGGTCGGCAGAGTGAAGGATTGTAATGGAGCAACCTGACAGCGTGAATGTCTTCATTTTCCCTATGTGGAAGTTTAAAAAATGGAACCCATCCTTGCCACCTGGGTGTACCTTGAGCTGTCTGAAAAGAAGCGATTACCTGCTCAGAGTGTGCCGCAGAGCCCTTGGGAGATTTGATCATCAATTCATCCCAAAATCCCCAAAAGGTACCATTCATCAAAACCCAATAGTTATTTTGCTGATGAATAATTTCAGTGAAAAAAGACTGATGCATGTGAACAAAGAAACAGTTTCAATTTTTTATACTTCAGTGACCTCCTTAGCAAACAATGCCACGGGAGATGCCACAACACCTGCTAAAATATCAGCACTGGTGGGCTAAACTGTCATCAAGTAGATACAGAATATATGTATTCATATCTGCTATACAGGCTGATGAACTGATGTGTCAAAAGTCCCTAACAGATGGTTACAATGATACCAATAATGTAACCTTATGTGATCTTATGGCCTGGTCTTAAATTAAATTAGTCATCATTAACGAATAGGTGTGGCCCTAATTATTTACAGTAGTGAAGACAGCATAATAATTGGTGCTTAGATAAACTAGTGAAGCAGTTTTCTGATATAAAGCCAGGGTTGAGGGGAGATGTTGCATTTCCCTGTGAGTTGTAGACAAAAAAACCCTAAAAGGTCAATATCACTGTTTCCTGATTTGTCTATGGTTATGGTTTGGCTGAGTTTAGGCAAGCTGAGGTTTGTGGTTTTGAAAAAGTTGCTTGGTTAAAAGTGATCAATGCTTACTGATAGCATTACAGAATTTCAGCCATGACTTGTCATGTCAATATAAGACAAATTAAATGTTAAGCTATTTTTGCCTTTGTTACTTTGACACCATAGACAAGACAAAGTTACAAGGCTCACACTGGTATCAGCAGTCTATCTGAATGGGTCAGTGTCTTTTATCCAAGTGGCAACCTGCAGGGCTGAAAAATGAAGCCAATGTGGAGGTGCCACAAACTGAGGTTCCACCAATGGCCACTTGAGGCTGGCTCCTAAAGCAAGTCAGTTGCTATAGACCCCCCCCCCCCCCCCTGTTAAACTGCCCAACTTTACAGCAAAAACAAAAATGTATACAGCCTGGTACAAAAAACTTATTTGGTCTCTACAGCTAAATTACCAGCTATATAACTCCCGGCATTTTATAACTCACCCATTTAAGTTCTATTAAGGCATAGAGTTAAGCATAGTAAAGGGCCCCCTGCTTCTTCATAGCTCCACCCCTTCATCCAAATATGGTCATTTATGGCTTCAAAAATTCAAGATGGCAGCAGCCAAAATGCTGGACTAGAGGCTCCAAAACATGAGTCCACAAACCAATAGAGGATGTCATGGTGGCTATGTCTTTTATTTTTACACAGTCTATGTTTTTAGGTAATCCTCCTTCACTACTCTCCTCTCTACCACGGCTGGGAGAATACCCAGCTTTGGTGAATGGTGTTTGTAATGGGAACAAAACTGATTAAGTGATATTGACTTTTCAACATCACCACCTCCTTCATAAGGGAGCTGTCTCACATGGATGGGTCCAACGAGGCCTGAGTATTAGCAAGAAAACTAGAGTATTTGCAAAAGACAGTAATTACTTTAATGCCTGCAAGAGGTCATATGAAAAGCATAAATACTTTTTTTAGGTGTGTGAACAAACAACAAATGCAGTTGGTTCTCTGTGAGAGTCTTTGTTAGCTGCTATGTCAAGGGAGCTGCAAACACACTGGATCAGTTGTCTAGTGATTGAGAAGGGTGTTAACACATAATGACAGCCAGTCCATCTGTGGTGATCACCACCATATCCTGATTTCCAACCTGTTTTCTTCAAGTGTGGCCACAGTGGCATTAGGCCAAAGGTTGGTGTCTATGAAAAGGTTTGTGTTCTTATAAGTGGTATTTCAAGTGCGGCTTTCAGTTAATTTGGCTCAGAGACTTTAAATTATCAGTTTTACATGTGACAGTTTGTCAAGTGAGTGTATCATCCATGCATTGCAATCCATAATTTGCTAACTGAACCAGCCACCACCTGACACACTTCATGGCAGACCAGGATCCCATCAAACTGTTGCTAGGCATGCCACACACACACACACACACACACACACACACACACACACACTGCACAGACAGCAAATACTGCTGCTAAACAGGTTAGGAGACTGGGTTTTGGCCTCTTTTCCAAACTAGACATGAATACAATTCCTGTCAATTATTATTACACTGCAGAATACAGGTCACTTGCAGTGCTACTCTCTCTACATATATTATTGAACAATGTCCAATGCACAAATTATGCCTTTAAAAAAACTACTCAATCATCCTAGCAACCATATATTTACATATTAACCCCGGAACTGCCTCTATTAATTTCTGTTACCTGTGTTTTAGTTGAGTCAAGTAAAAGGTTGCGTCAGGTCATATTTGCATAGTCATTTTCAGTCATATTCAGTTACTATGGCCCGATAATACCACAAGAGCAGCACCTATGAAGTGTGGATCTGTGGATAGTAAGGAAATGGGAGGCCCCTGGGCGGAGTGTGGGACGACCAGTGTTTCTTTGTAAAAATGCCGCAGACCTGGGAGGAACCCTACTGTGGAGATTAGCTAATCAAGCCACTGGCTGAAAGAACCAGGGTGTGCAGGAAAGTCTTTTTGATTAGGAGGGTTCCTGACTGAAAGAACTCACCTAGAAGAATCTCAGTGGCAGCCGTGACAAGAGCTGCTGGAATTAACCTAAATGCTAAAAATAGAAGTTTCTTTTCTGGTCCCCTTCAGCCTAGCAAATACAGGATTGTTCCTTTACCGCTTAGGCCCATGGCTGTCTTTTCTTCGAGCTAACTGTGTGTTACTGCTAAAAAAAAAAAACTTCAGAAAAAGATGGGATGGAGTCCCACTCAACCACTGCTTCTGCCCCACACGTGTGATATTCTGATCAAGAAAGATCCTTGCTAGCCTTTGCTCTCACCCTTTGTCCTCAATTATTTTTCAATATATACATTTTTCACCACACCACTGTCTCTGAGTGTGCCTCTGCCATGAAAGCAATTGCCTGCTTAAGCTGTTGGATGATTGGATGATTGTGTAAATGGAAAGCTGCTCATAATAATACAATTTACATTACAGAAAATATCATTTTGATTTTCCGGAAGAAATTGTGTTCGGACTCGACTGAAGAAAAAGTCTCGATACGTTTTATGGAGGTCAAGGTGCTTACTCCTTTAGTAATTTGCACTGTAACTTGGAATCACTTACCAGTGAGATGTGTACCTACCTCGCTAGAGCCTGATGCTGATCCCCATACTGTCTGTCTTGTTGCTGTCTGATGGCTACAGGGATTCAAACAAATACTGCATATTGTGTAAGCAGTTGTTGATGCATGGTACAAATAACCTATTAATGTAAACCAGTACAGAATGTGTCTCTGCTAAAGTCACACAAAATGCTGTATGGTTATGTTTTGGCACCACGTATTCTGCATTAACATAGCTTAGGCTGTGTCACTACACAGCACAGCATAAAAATGGCTTAATTTAGAGTCACAAAATTACCACTCAGATGGAAGTGCAGTGAAACTCACTTGCGTTTAAACATGGCATTGACTCTGGATTTGTGCCACCACCAATTTTGCACTTGCACTCAAATAGCTCTTTGTATTTTTCCAAGTAGTTCTCATTTGAGCTCATTACTACCCAACATTTTCTAATTAAAAAAACAAACAAGACTAAGAGTCTACAGCCTTCCTAGAGGTCTCTGAGTTTGTATTTAGGCATAATTAGGCATTGTGCGTCGAGCTAAATGCTAAATGTTGGGATGATAATATGCTAATGTTTAGTAGGTATAGTGTTTGATCCTAAACCAAAGTACTGGACAAATTCAAATTTGGCAGTTCCTTCTAATTGTTGGCAAGAAGCTTAGTTGAAAACCAAAGATGTTAACCTGCTGGTGGTGCTAGATGAAAGGTCAGAGGCTCACCAATGTGATTGGGATTTAACCTCTGGGGACCATGAATGGCTGTACAAAATTCCATGGCAATCCATCCATTCCAATCAAATCAATTCATTGTCAATGAGGTTCTCCAATCTTGACAAAAATGGTGGATTAACTGACAGACCAATTCCCATCCCCAGTGCCAAGCCTGTAGCGTAGCTAAAAATATAAACTCTGCTGAACAGGACTTGATGTTCTCTGGTCCTATGATGAATATCCACTGTGCTGCCACTTTAGACATGCTCTTTTCGGGTGAGTTTTATCCAATAACATCAACACATTCAAGACTATTCTGTAATGTTTCTCAGTGTCCACAGGTGTGAAAGAAAATTAGATCCTCACATTCTAATGCTCTCTATTCTACCCTACCGATCTCTTACTATTGTGTAATCAGCCGAGAGCTACCTTCTCTAAATCACCATGTAACTATCTGTGCAGACAAGCAATTAAGCTTAGAAATTGTGCTGGAGACATGACTGCAGTGGAAAATAGTGTGAGAAACAAATGGAGGTAGAAGCGAGGGGGGTGGGAAACCACAAGTGACCTTGTGTGTTTGAAAAGTTTGAACACACAGAATCAAAGTTAATGTATTGTAGCAGTGGGAAGAAATCTGGTTAGTGCACAAACAGCCATTTGTGCCTGGAAATGGGCTGAGTGCGAGCAGATTCATAACAGAGCATGAACTCTTTTTTACAATCTCTCAACCACTGATCAATTTGTACAAAAACCTGTCCAAGGACAAAACAGTTCTTTAAATGCTGATGGTTTCCATAGCCAAGTATGAGTGTATTCACAGCAATGCTCTACAAGAAAATGAACAACATTAAATGAAATGGTGCAATTATTCTCATCAGTTCACAAATAAATGTTGCTGAGGACAGTCCAAGGAAAACGTGTAGGTGGATTTTATTTGCTCCTGTCCTTGAGTATATGTGTATACCTCATTTAAGATAAGTATAATTTTGTGTAATTTATTTCACAAATGATGCTGCTGTCTAATTTGTGGCAATTCAAGACAGATGTGAATGCAACCGCCACTCGAAAGTCAGAACCTACTCCCCCGACATTATCCATCATTACTGGGGAAAATATTCTTAACTGATGTGACTATAATATAGACACAGATCATTTGCCCTCCTAAGAGCTGTGTGCACTGCCTCAAGGTGCTTTGAAAAGACCAATATCAAAGCACTGATTGCTCAACCTCTTTTATAGCTGAAAAAGGCTGCTAATTGGCATTAAACCTAACATGTCCCTTCTATTTTGTGAGGTGTTCATGATATTTTGTCACCTCTAACAACAATGTGTCTATGCCAATAAATTAGCAGGTAAATTAACGGGTGAAACTACCTCACTGAAGGGATTTGATATAGTTAGGAGGAATATCCACTGCCCATGGCTTATGTCTGAAAAGATAAGAAAGACATGGCATTAGTGTGGTTGAAGGTTGTTCAAGGTTGTCGTTAGGCAGTAGTTAATTCGTCAGTTTTTAATAGAGGTAATGGACCTGTTTCATATCATTGACCCCAACTCCCATGTTTGTTTTGTTCTTCACCCCATTTCAAGACAAACATGGAATTCTGTTACCGTCGTGACTTTGGGTCATTTTAAGGTTTTGTCTGATTTTAAACCAACTCTTGGCTTTCAGCGTATGAAACTCCTATCACTAATTTCAGACAACAAATACAATTTTGAAACTTGAAAGGCATAATGACACACTCGCAGTGAACGCTTGTCAACGGCTCTCTGGTCCTTATCAGCGCCACTCTCCCTTCTTTCTTCTATGTCTCCCTGAAATTAAGAATGAAAGGCTTAACATTATAGTTACAAGGCAGAGTCCAGGAAAGCAGGGTTTTCATCTGATTTCAAATAAACAAAGCCTTGGCTCTTCAAAATCACGGGGTTGCTGTTGGCCAGCTTGAGCTAATTCTAATCGCCTTAGCATTGTGTATCTAAAAATAACTGTAAACTAGTCCATACCCATTGGTAGCTTTGTCACCTTCTACCTATGCCGATCCTCAATGCCTATGTGCAGTTTCACATAGATTGACCACGTCAGTGAGTAGAAAAACATGGGACAGACAGAATGACTGACTGACAGAATGACACACTGACACTTTCCATGATTATGTACAGCATACCATACCATGACTTAGTCATACCAAAAATTAGAAAGAAAGAAAAAACATTCGGCCACAGGGGGAGCCACAGCGATTGGTCGCATTTTAGCCATTTTTAAGCATTTTTCTGTTGTTATAGCGCCACTCAGTTGCCAATTAGAGTTAAATTTCTCCAGTCACCTTGAGGCGTCCTGTTCTACATCTCTACCAAGTTTAGTAAAAATCGATATGGCGGTTAGGCCTAGATAAGAAATTAGCTCTCTAGCGCCCCCACTTTGTTTGATGGGGTCAATAATGGAGGGGTCCCCTCAGATTATGTGTGGTCATATGCCTACAAAGTTGTGTGGTGATCAGTGAAACCCTTGAGATGTTATACACCTTTATGTGATGAGCCACGCCCTCCGCAATATTCATTGCCTTATAGAAGCTGAGTTTTAGTAAGTTTTCCAACTTTTGCCAAGAGGGAACTTTAGATATTGGTCCCTAGATTATGTTCACCGAGTTTCATGCAGATCGGTCAAACTTCCTAGGAAGAGATCGATTTTAAGTGTTTTTCAAAAAATTCAAAATGGCGGAAAATCTGTACAACCCGAAGTTATGGGTACTGGAGGCAAATTTGTTCCTCATGAGGAGAGGCATCTCTGCGCAAAGTTTCACGTCTCTACGACTACGACTAGAGTTTTCGTCATTATATAGTAAGATGTTTAAAATTTTGTCAATATGCTACTGTTCATTAGCTTGGTCAGATTTGGAAACCATTGGCACCAAAGTAAAAGTCATTGAGATTTATGAGCATGGTAAACAAGAGAGAGGGGAAAAAGTGGTGACTTCCTACCTTTGAGGCAGTCCTAAAATCTGAATATACATCCATTCCTTGATTGTTTATATTCCTTTAGTTTGACAGGAGATGTTTTTCATAAAAAATTAACCCTAACCCAAGTCGTAAATATTGTCGTGAAGTTCATCGCTAACTGTGTATTCTAACTTTGTTTGTCAAATAGACCACAGTTCTTCCAACATATTTTCTTGTCTTCTTACACCATGTTTTTGGGTATGCTTATTTTTGTTACCTTGTGAGCGACAAAATAAAAGTGTTTTTCACTCTGGGACAGGACAGCCCCTGGAGTACAGCAGTGCTCCAGGGCCATTGGGCTCTCTCATGTATCTTTGTGGCCACCATACTACAAACTTTGACGGCCTTTTTGTCAAAATCATAGTTTGGTGAGGGTCATTATGCAGTGTGACATATTTTGGTTAATTTGACATTTGGTAATATTTGATATCAAAGCTAAGAATCTCCTCTTTCCAACAGTGTCTGGGTCTGGACCTGGATGGAGAGGGATGGTAGTTTAGGGGAATGACCTCTCCTTCATCCTACCTCAACTGTCGTTGCACCCATTATCACTTATTTTGTACATTACTGAGATATGTACCAAAGGATTGAAATGCATTTATTTGTGCTGGTGGGAGAGTTTAAAACAGATACTGAATGTAAACACAAATATATTCACCATCTTTGGTAAGCATGTCAAAAACTTACAAATTAAACTTCTGATGAGTGGCACACATAAATGATATTAGAGCACAAGTCAAAATCTTTCACATTGCTGTATAAAATTAAGGACATCTTATATCTAGCTTCATCATATATATTGTTTCCTTGTGCCAAACGTTACCCACTATATGAAAGCATGGAAAAAAACATAAAACAAGTACAAATTCTACTGTTATTCTTCAGAGGAGAGCTATTGAAATTTTAAAAAGCACTACCTGACAAGTAACAAAGAAACCCATTTATTAAAGGCTCTAGAATCCAAAGCATTGGTAGGTTTCCAAAAAACAGTACAGAAAATGTGAAGATCAAAAACAAAATTCCTAAAATATCATAAAGTTGGTTAAAATGAGATACTGTGGAGTCAGAATTTTTTAAAAATGTTTTTTACTTTTCTATTCTTCTATTCCTATCATTTTGTGTTATTATTTACAGACTGACACACTCTTCAGTTTCACTTGAAATTAGCCATACAGGTGCACTGGACACTGGAAAATCCCCCCCCTCCACTAGGCCTAGAGACTTGAAATGTCCTCTTCCATAGCTAAATCCATTTTCATGAGGTGTGCGGTGGGAATGTGTATTGTGATGCAACAGCAGACTGGAGAAAATAATACAGCCAATTGTCTCCCCACTGCTCGTCCCATGTGAACATATTCATTCTTCAGCCCAGACTTATCACAGCTCTCCTTTGCCGGTGGCCCCAGGGCTTAAAGCCGCTGGAGCCTATAGGCCCGCAGCCTTAGTGCACCTGATTCCTCTTCTTGCCCCTGAAGACCGGAGTCCTCCATTTGTCATTGGTAAACATGCGGAAGAGCTGGTGTGTGCTTCACATGACAAAGAGGAAAGAGGGGGTTGAAAGAGTGGAGAAACAAAGAGGACACAAATATCAGCATATTTTTCAGAGATGTGAGAGTTTGTGTGCACAAAAACAAGCACACCTCTGCCAAGCGAATATGGCTTTTAATTCCACTTTCTGTTTTAGGGAAGTCTGCCAGGGAAAAGTGATGTAGATGTTATTGTAAGTCATACTGTATTCAACAATTACATGCCTTCTGTTTGATGTATTGGATTCACGTGGCTAACAGAATAAGCATATCAATATCATGTAGCGGGGAGAGGTGGAGTGATATTTATGACACGACTTTACACACAGTCATTATAAATCCATTGACCACTGTTGTAACACATACCCGTTGTGGAACCCCAGCCAATGCATTCTAAAAACATTTTTTAAATACCCATGCTCAATGGGAATGTTGATGAATTGCCTGTCTCACGCTTTGGGAAGGTGACAAGGAGAAGGGGGGGTGTAAGAGGTGGGGAAGCTAGATGCGGAAGAGCAGGAGAGAGATCCTGATGAAATTACAGGATGGATTGATTGATCTCCACGGATGCATGTTGCAATGGAGGAATGCAGTTAAAACTGATGCGTCTAGATTAGTGTCAGAGGAGCCGCTGAAGGACAATGAAAGCCATCATCAGGAGACGTGACCTTCTCAGCATATGAAGCCCCTAGCACACCAGACCGAGCTTCATGGCAGTAAACCAAGAGCTGGAGGAAATGTTGTCACTGCCAGGAGACAAAAAAGGAAAAAGAAAAGGACAATATGAGGCAGGAATGAATTTGCAGATGTTTCAATTCATATTCATTAGCATAGTTTTCCATTATGGAGTGAAAATGAATGGTTACAAGACAACTGGTAACACTGAGAGGAAGTCAGGTGGTGTGGCACAAGCTGTGCAGCATCATGCACAAATCAAGCATGCACACACACAGACAGAGAAATGTTCTCATGCTTTCCAGGAGGCATTACATTTACAGTCGTGTTAGAATTTCTATTCGCTGGCACAGTGGACTCTCCAGTTTTAGGCCAGTGGATAGTGAATGTCTGAAAAAACTGAGATCATCTGGGACAGAATGGACAAACAATGTTATAAACAGTTTATGTGCACACACTGCAGCTGACAGGACACAGTCAGGATGGCTAGCTGGCTCGGGCAGAGTATCTTTTTGTTTCTTTGGTGGTACGCCACTAAGCTAAGCCAGCCTGGTTTCACTCCCAACTTGTAACATACCAATGCCTAGTCAGTGCCCTTCAGCGGCAGACACAGACACAGAGGCACCCTTAAGGCTCATTTATACTCCTTTATGTACGAAAATAGATATGTCAGTGTCAAATGTTAAAAACGTCACTGCCCTCACGTCTGTGCATCCGTTATGATAGCAGGCGGCAGTAGCTCAGTCCATAGTTGGGTTGGGACTTGGGTTGGGAACCGGAGGGTCACCTGTTCAAGTCCCCGTCTGGACCAAATACGGAGCGTGGACTGGTGGCTGGAGAGGTGCCAGTTCACCTCCTGGGCACTGCCGAGGTGCCCTTGAGCAAGGCACCAAACCTCCCCAACTGCTTGGGGCGCGTGTCCATGGGCAGCCCCCTCACTCTGACATCTCTCCACTTAGTGCATGTATACAGTACAGGCCAAAAGTTTGGACACACCTTCTCATTCTATGCGTTTTCTTTATTTTCATGACTATTTACATTGTAGATTCTCACTGAAGGCATCAAAACTATGAATGAACACATGTGGAGTTATGTACTTAACAAAAAAAGGTGAAATAACTGAAAACATGTTTTATATTCTAGTTTCTTCAAAATAGCCACCCTTTGCTCTGATTACTGCTTTGCACACTCTTGGCATTCTCTCCATGAGCTTCAAGAGGTAGTCACCTGAAATGGTTTTCCAACAGTCTTGAAGGAGTTCCCAGAGGTGTTTAGCACTTGTTGGCCCCTTTGCCTTCACTCTGCGGTCCAGCTCACCCCAAACCATCTGGATTGGGTTCAGGTCCGGTGACTGTGGAGGCCAGGTCATCTGCCGCAGCACTCCATCACTCTCCTTCTTGGTCAAATAGCCCTTACACAGCCTGGAGGTGTGTTTGGGGTCATTGTCCTGTTGAAAAATAAATGATTGTCCAACTAAACGCAAACCAGATGGGATGGCATGTCGCTGCAGGATGCTGTGGTAGCCATGTTGGTTCAGTGTGCCTTCAATTTTGAATAAATCCCCAACAGTGTCACCAGCAAAACACCCCCACACCATCACACCTCCTCCTCCATGCTTCACAGTGGGAACCAGGCATGTGGAATCCATCCGTTCACCTTTTCTGCGTCTCACAAAGACACGGCGGTTGGAACCAAAGATCTCAAATTTGGACTCATCAGACCAAAGCACAGATTTCCACTGGTCTAATGTCCATTCCTTGTGTTTCTTGGCCCAAACAAATCTCTTCTGCTTGTTGCCTCTCCTTAGCAGTGGTTTCCTAGCAGCTATTTGACCATGAAGGCCTGATTCGCGCAGTCTCCTCTTAACAGTTGTTCTAGAGATGGGTCTGCTGCTAGAACTCTGTGTGGCATTCATCTGGTCTCTGATCTGAGCTGCTGTTAACTTGCGATTTCTGAGGCTGGTGACTCGGATGAACTTATCCTCAGAAGCAGAGGTGACTCTTGGTCTTCCTTTCCTGGGTCGGTCCTCATGTGTGCCAGTTTCGTTGTAGCACTTGATGGTTTTTGCGACTCCACTTGGGGACACATTTAAAGTTTTTGCAATTTTCCGGACTGACTGACCTTCATTTCTTAAAGTAATGATGGCCACTCGTTTTTCTTTAGTTAGCTGATTGGTTCTTGCCATAATATGAATTTTAACAGTTGTCCAATAGGGCTGTCGGCTGTGTATTAACCTGACTTCTGCACAACACAACTGATGGTCCCAACCCCATTGATAGAGCAAGAAATTCCACTAATTAACCCTGATAAGGCACACCTGTGAAGTGGAAACCATTTCAGGTGACTACCTCTTGAAGCTCATAGAGAGAATGCCAAGAGTGTGCAAAGCAGTAATCAGAGCAAAGGGTGGCTATTTTGAAGAAACTAGAATATAAAACATGTTTTCAGTTATTTCACCTTTTTTTGTTAAGTACATAACTCCACGTGTTCATTCATAGTTTTGATGCCTTCAGTGAGAATCTACAATGTAAATAGTCATGAAAATAAAGAAAACGCATTGAATGAGAAGGTGTGTCCAAACTTTTGGCCTGTACTGTAGGTCCTGTTTGTGCATGTGTGTGTGTGTATTTTGGACCTGTGTGTAATTGACAATGGAGTGAAAAAATGTAATTTCCCCTCAGGGGATTTATAAATTATGTGAAATAAAAATAAAAATGAATTAAATAAATACAGCCAGTAGATTGCATCAGAGGGCGGAGTCCAAAATTTACCGAGGCGACGGTGGAGAATATTATGATATTTTATCTTTAAATGGAAGCTACGTTGTAGACTGCCGTGGTCTGTGCAGCCATTATATACATCCCGATGTGTGGACGGAGAATTATTTTCACTATATTATGGATTTGTTCTGTTCTGCCATTATTAAAATTTCTTCGCCATCTCATACGATTGTATCTCACTTGAAATATGCTATACTTCCTCCAAAATCATTGGTCGTACTGCTATGTTTCATCCATATCTGTAGGGTTTCAAAAAAATGTGCGCAAATACAGAAGAAATGAATGCAAAGTACTCTCTCTGTCTGTATCTGTCTTCTGATCTAACGAGCATAATTAGGCACTAACTGGGGGTATGACACGTACTGGGCGGTGGCAGTTTCTGTATAAATGTGTAACTGTATTCAATAAAGAGAGAAAATCCAAATAGAGCCGGTGTTGGTGGGAGGGTGTGACTCTAGACTTTTACCTGGGAGTCATATTTTGACACCTCGGCAGAAGCCTCTTCGTTGTATCTTGACGTAGGGGGTTGGGCAGGTTTGGGCAACAAAACTACCTGGTTGGTGTTAGGAAAAGGTCGTGGTTGATGTAGGTCACATAAGTTGACTGATATGAATAACAACTCACATGAATAACAAGTGACAAATGACTCACAAGAATAATGAGTGACTAACGACTCGTGACAAAATAACTCAGTAGTGACATTTACATCCAATCCACCCTGAAAGCATTTTTAGAAGCGTGTTTGACGTCCGTCAACACATTCATCTCACGAAATAGATACACTTCCATTTTATTAATTGTATAAATCCACATTGACTCAAGTCTATTTTTGTCACGTTTAATGAAGGTTAATCTGCTTAGACAGCTGTTTAAATTACACAAATATCCTGCTATAGCCCATATGCGTTTTGAACTTTTTAACTGTGTCTGACTGATGAAGGTACCCTCCTTGTCTATGAGCTTGCCTGTTACAATGTAGGCACGTTCTCCTTACTCGCTATGGTGGGAAGTAAAATAAAATCAGTGAATCAGTGCAAAAGAAAACAAACCAAAAAAACCCCTTTTGTTTTCTTCCCATTGAGTCGAAATAAAAACTAGTTTTGTTTAGTAAATTTCAGTCAGTCAGCTTGGTGAAGACAGGTTGGTGCTGTCCACTCAGCTCCATATAGGAGCTGCTGTTGACAGATGGCTGAGATGTTTACGGAAGATGGAATCAGTTTGGATTGGACAAAAGGATGCTCATGTCATGCTTCCAGTGGGGATGCCCTCTTAATTCACCAACACAAACACCGGTCTCCTGGGTCAATGTCATTGTCCTTGTTGGACCCATCCACCTATACTCCCGCCCACTCTAAGCAAACTCTCATGCTCTTTATGCTACATCTGTTAGTCTGACTGTCTAACAAGACGTAGGTGGGTTTACATAAAGGGTGCATTTTGTGTCTGCATCTAACACCAAGGCCCACTGACCAATTAGTGCTTTTTTGATGCCCTGGGAGTGAGACCTGGCTGTGAAAAGTGTGACAATAACAGTCTTAGCCAAAGCATAGGCTGAAAAAAGACCCACACTGATCACTGAGCTCTGCAGACGGTTTGTGGCTTTTGACAAGGTATCTCTGGCTACAACAGTTAAAACCATAGGAGCTAACAGTGCACAGATTCTAATTTGTCTATGACTGTCATGTAGCAAACTAGCAAATGCTAGCTAGCTAGCTGTCTGCTGATGTGCTCTGTCAGCATGAGCAGAATAACCAGTGAGTGGACTTTGAGATTATTCTCCTTATGAAACTGATTATTAAAAAAATAGACAATTTTCAAATCTGTGTTAAAATAGTAGTCAGCAGACTACATCAGCATTGATACAGGATCTGCTTGCTGTAATCTTTCCTCCTGTACTGATCATGAAGGGATCCCTTCCCTAAAGCATTTCAAACTATTGGGGGACAAAATATACAGCTCTTCCTCTGTGTAAAAATGTATTCAAAAACTTCATCTGAAGCCAATATGAGGCTTCAAATCAAACAGATATTGTCAAAAGTTACTTCTGAGAATGAAATTCCCTCTCAATGTTTCCTTGTTCAGATTTGAAATGAAAAGCTTTGACAGTGAAACTCTGGTGCATGCATACAATTTGATCTCTTATCATTATAATCTTATACATCAATCTCACAATTTGCTGCTACAAAATAGATGTGTATTAATTATTTAGATGGTTTGGAAGGGACAAAACTTGTGAAATGATAGCTTTTCTTTTGTCTTGAACCAAAATGCATTTATGTGACTTGTACTGTTTGCGGTCTAAAACCACACGCTGAAATGATCATTTGCTGAGAATGGTGTGACATGAAAAGCAGCTGCACTGGGATTTGTTGGTTTTAAGGAAAACAGAATATCTTGACATGTTGTGTTATCAAGTATCACAAAACATATACTGCAGCTACCACACTGCTGCTGTATAATATGATATGATATTAAAAAGAGATTGCCTTTGGAAGTTATAGGGTTTATAAACTGGTGTGTGTTCTGTCTGAAGATCAGATTTATTGTGAATAAACATAACATATCAATACTTAAATGGCAGAAAAAAAGAGAAAAGAAAAGCTGACAAGTATTTCATCAGTGAAGAACTGACATTGAGGAACTAACATGATATACATTATATTAGAATATGCATCAACTTTTGCATGAGGTCTCTCTGTGTCAGAACCCTTGTTAATTTTGTTTGTTGCTTTATATTTTTTAAGTATATGGAAAGACAGAATGTATGTAATGAAAAATGGAATATACAGAAAGAAACATCTGAATATATAGAATGAAACTTGAATATCTGGAATAAAACTAGATGTATGAAGTTATATATATATATATACAAACTTGAATATCTGGAATAAAATTAGATGTATGAAGCTATATATATATACAAACTTGAATATCTGGAATAAAACTAGATGTATAAAGTTATATATATATATACAAATTTGAATATCTGGAATAAAATTAGATGTATGAAGCTATATATATAGAAATGTGAATATCTGGAATAAAACTAGATGTATGAAGTTATATATATATATATATACAAACTTGAATATCTGGAATAAAATTAGATGTATGAAGCTATATATATATACAAACTTGAATATCTGGAATAAAACTAGATGTATAAAGTTATATATATATATACAAATTTGAATATCTGGAATAAAATTAGATGTATGAAGCTATATATTCAAACTTGAATACCTGGAATAAAACTAGATGTATGAAGCTATATATATACAAACTTGAATACCTGGAATAAAACTAGATGTATGAAGCTATATATTCAAACTTGAATACCTGGAATAAAACTAGATGTATGAAGCTATATATATACAAACTTGAATACCTGGAATAAAACTAGATGTATGAAGCTATATATATATACAAACTTGAATATCTGGAATAAAACTAGATGTGTGAAGCTTATTGCGAAAATTAGGCCTATCCTGACCCGAAAAGATGCAGAAAAATTGGTCCACGCTTTTGTTACCTCTAGACTGGATTACTGTAACTCTCTATTATCAGGTAGCTCTAGTAAGTCCTTAAAAACTCTCCAGCTAATTCAGAATGCAGCAGCACGAGTACTGACAGGAACTAAGAAACGAGATCATATTTCTCCTGTTTTAGCTTCTCTGCACTGGCTCCCTGTAAAATCCAGAATTGAATTTAAAATCCTACTGTTAACTTATAAAGCTCTAAATGGTCAAGCTCCGTCATATCTTAGAGAGCTCATAGTGCCATATTATCCCACCAGAACTCTGAGCTCTGAGAATGCAGGGTTACTCGTGGTCCCTAAAGTCTCCAAAAGTAGATCAGGAGCCAGAGCCTTCAGCTATCAGGCTCCTCTCCTGTGGAATCATCTTCCTGTTACGGTCCGGGAGGCAGACACCGTCTCCACATTTAAGACTAGACTTAAGACTTTCCTCTTTGATAAAGCTTATTAGTTAGGCTTATAAGCTTATAAGCTAGTTAGGGCTGGCTCAGGCTTGCCCTGTACCAGCCCCTAGTTAGGCTGACTTAGGCCTAGTCTGCCGGAGGACCCCCTATAATACACTGGGCACCTTCTCTCCTTCTCTCTCTCTCTCTCTCTCTCTCTCTCTCTCGTATTCTATTACTGCATCTTGCTAACTCGGCCATTCTGCATGTCACTAATTCGGCTTCTTCTCCGGAGCCTTTGTGCTCCACTGTCTCTCAGATTAACTCATATCGCAGCAGTGCCTGGACAGCGTGACGTGTGTGGTTGTGCTGCTGCCATGGTCCTGCCAGATGCCTCCTGCTGCTGCTGCCGTCATTAGTCATTAGTCATACTTCTACTGTTATTATACACATATGACTATTATCACACATGTATACTGCCAGATATTAATATATACTTTCAACATATTGTACCACAGTAGCCAGAACTATAACTATAATATTATTACTTTCAATAATGTTGTTTTAAGCAACTGTCATTACCTGCATCTCTCTCTCTCTCTCTCTCTCTCTCTCTCTCTCTGTCTCATTGTGTCATGCGGATTACTGTTAATTTATTATGCTGATCTGTTCTGTACGACATCTATTGCACGTCTGTCCGTCCTGGAAGAGGGATCCCTCCTCAGTTGCTCTTCCTGAGGTTTCTACCGGGTTTTTTTTCCCGTTAAAGGGGTTTTTTTGGGGAGTTTTTCCTTATCCGCTGTGAGGGTCCTAAGGACAGAGGGATGTTGTATGCTGTAAAGCCCTGTGAGGCAAATTGTGATTTGTGATATTGGGCTTTATAAATAAAATTGATTGAAATTGATTGATATATATAGAAACTTGAATACCTGGAATAAAACTAGATGTATGAAGCTATATATTCAAACTTTCATTCTACATATTCTAGTTTCATTCCATATATCTAAGTTTAATTTTCATTATTCTAGTTTCATTCTATGTATCTAAGTTTAATTTGAATTATTCTAGTTTTATTTTATATATTCAAGTTTAATTTTAATTATTCTAGTTTCATTCTATATATTCAAGTTTAATTTTAATAATTCTAGTTTTATTCTATATATTCAAGTTTAATTTTAATTATTCTAGTTTTATTCTATATATTCAAGTTTAATTTTAATTATTCTAGTTTTATTTTATACACTCAAGTTTCAATCCATATTCTAGTTGTGTACTATATATTGTAGTGTCATTCCTTATACTCAATTTAGTTACATATATTCCAGTTTTATTCTATATATATTCTAGTTGCATTCCATAAATCTAAGTTTTATTTTAATTATTCTCTTCATTCTAAAGTTTCACTCTGTATATCTAAAGATCTGTATATCTATCCATTCATATATAAATGCAGTCCATTTTGCAATTTTCCAGGATTTCCCTTCTACAGTGCGGCATCAACTTTTTTATGACATTGACTTTATTATCGGTGCGGTCACTCATTTAAATGAATAAATAATCTGAGACCTAGGAAACCTCAGATCACCTATGTTTATGGAACATGCACTTCTGATGTTACTTTGATGATTCACAAGCTTCATCACACCACAGCCAAGGACAACTTTCCTAGACATCAGATGTGTATCCTGGTATAACAGCCAGGACAACCCCTGCTAGCTCAGAAAATGTAATATTCATTAATGCATTCATTTCACTGCTGTGAAATGCTCTCAAGCCCTGTGGTTTTGTGAGTTTAGGAGAGAATAGTGATTAGTGAGAGGGGGGGCTGTGCTGATTCTGTGCTTTGTAAAGGCTTTTCATTGCCTCATAGAGAAATCCATTGCCACTCCCCTACTCTTCACTGTACCCCAGCTGCCAGTGGCCTTACCGAATCTGAACAGCAAATTAATCTCAATGGAAGTGGTTGATGAGAACTACAAAAACAGCAAGATTAATTATAAGTTGTGGTATTATATTGTCCTCCTGTACGAATCGTATTGATGTATAATCATGTTTGATAATTTGTTAAGTATCCCTTTTGGTGGGTATTAATGGTTAACCAGTTTGAAATTCATGTGAGCAAGGGAATATTATCAAAAATCTCTCAGAAGTACCTTGCATTTGAATATCTTCCTCATGTGATCCTTTGATCCACTGTATCTCATCAACTAAAAAAAAAAAAAAGACAGAAAAAAACAAGCAATTGGACAACCCTTAGCTCACAATCAAAGCAGTCCTGAGAAAACCCATATGACAAAAGATAAGGGCCTGCGGACTAGCCAGCCTCCCTTTAATTCTCAGGGCTTACCTAGCTGCTCTGTTTGAAGTCCGATATTTGACGTACACCTGATAATCCCTCATTCAACATTCGCGGGTGTTTTTTAAGAGTGCTCTCTCCGCCCTGCTCTCGCTTCTCTCGAACATTTCTTTGCTCATTTTCACTGAGATCCCAGGGCTGATGTCTGCCACTGATAAAGCCTGATCCGCAGTAATTACACAGGGTAAGGGAATTGGATCTGTCTCTGGCTCTAAACTGTGATTTCTACTTCGCCTCGTCCCCCATGCTGCGCCTTTTCTGGTGATGAGACTCATTACAATGCCTGATGCAGATCCCCTTTTGTCCTAAGCAGCACTGTAATCACCCAGAACGCTCTTACATTTTAACTTCCATTCATGTATCGGGGCTGCATTTCATCAGTGCTAATTAGTCAGAGGCTGTGGCTCTCACCTCGAAAAACAAGCTCTGATGGACAACAACTGAGGTAAGCCGAAAAAGAGCAAACAGTCTACAGCATTGCTTTTGGCGCTGTAAGGCTGTACGTTGGCACAGTGTTGCTTTGAGCTGAATGCTAACATGCTCAGTATGCTAACATGTCTACAATGACAGTGTTGACATGCTGATGTTTAGCAGGTATGTTGATAATGTTTACCATCTAAGTTTAGCTAAGGCTGATGGAAATGTCATTAGTCAATACCTCCAGGATTTCACAAGCTGTTTTTGGATTTTTATGGTCTGGAATGCTTGATTTCACAGCAGCTTTTGTAAAAAATAAATAAATGCAATGCACGTTGCAATGTTAATAGCTGTGTTTTTTTCAATGACATTGCCAGAGCAAGTAAAATGTGCAGAGTTGTGATGCTGTCTTAGATTCTGAGCCTATTATTTAACCCGGTCTCATTCCGAAGTCGTCAAATAGCGGCACTTGGGCAGTGACTTCCGGCGCCAGACACTGACAAAAAAAGCAGTCCTATCACATCAGCATGATATGCTGCCATTTGCCGTTATTGTTTAACGGTGCCTAGCGGCTTTAGTGGGAAACGTGGTGGGACAGCAGCTAAAGTTAAGGGGGCAAAACGTGTGAATGGGGTGGGTGGTAGTTGAGTCTTAAAACCACTGACCTTGACTCTGGAGGCCGGTGTTCACTTCCACTTTGAATGTAAGGCCAGACCCTGTTATTTTTCTCTAAACCCAACCATGTGCTTTTGTTGCCTGAACCCAACTATGTACATGTTGGCTAAATGTAACCATGGAGTGTTAGGGGCGTAAAGTTGAGGGGCCAGTGGCCCCTTCCCTACTTTCTTTATTCCTTCTTCAGGCACCCTTGCTTAGAATGCACCCTTCAAACTCGGCCTTCTTTGTGATCTCAACTACACACCTATCAAGTTTTGTGACTGAATCTCACACAGTTGTGACACTTATGGCACTGACAAAATCTGTTTACACACATACAGACAGACACCTGGCACGCAAAAACCACTTCTGTGGCAGTTTTCCGCTACAATACATGTCTCTGGGACCACAGCTTTGGTTGACACACACGCACGCACGCACGCACGCACACACACACGCACACACACACACACACAGAGCCTCACAAGGTGAATCTGCAAGTATTGTAGGAAAAGTCAATGAAATATGTTCTTAGCAAATGTTTTGCAGATACATTCTGTATGCACATTTTGCTTAATTCTCTTGGTTTAAAAAAAAAAAGTTAAAAACAAAAAAAGGAATTTGGATGCAATTACAGTTCTCCCTAAAATTTAAATTAGTAGAATATGAGGACACTTTCTAGGAGAAAGAGGAAGACAGTAGTAAAATAAAACTTGGGAAAAGAGGAATCGAGGTTCAAATCAGGAAAAGTGGTGCATTTGACAGAGAGGAAGCTAAGACTGATGAATGAAACCGCGTAGGAGAAAAGGGTTCATGTTAAGGAGATGGGGACTGGCAGAGAAAGGAGACACATCTTAGTCTAATGGTGTAACAGCCACACACACACTCACACACAACATTCTCTGCAAACTTTTTTTTCTCATAGACAGCCTAAAATATAGTCAGGAAACACATTTTAAGGGAAATAATGTGGTTATTGAAAAAAAGGGGGGAAAAAAACAAAAAAAACATATTTTCAGGCCATAATTGCAACCACAACACCAAACGTGCGACACTGTGGAGGAACATCCCCAAACAAACCTTATTTACACCAGCAACGAGTCTCCGGAGAGGAGATGAGCCACTGAGATATCATTTGACATCCACTGCAGCGCTGGATCCAAAGTCATTATAATTGGAAAGGCAGGAGAAAGTTTGTCAGAAAGCGCACTCACGAGGGAGGTACTCGTACCCATTGTGTCAATCTTTTACCATGGTGACGCCGGTACAAATTTGTCTTTGTATTGAAAGGTTTATTTGTACATGAATTATACATTAATTCCCCTTTTTCTGAAGTCACACAGGCATTGACAGTGTGCAGCACTAAGTGACAAGTCATACCATAATTGGCATCCTGGCTATTGTTTATACAGTTTGATCCATTCGGTAGAAGTGAAATTGTACGTTAGGCTCATATTGTTTGGACAGGCATTCACACTTTCCTCTATAATTTTAGAGAGCCATGAAGACATTTGGCATTAGGAAGTCATCCATTACTGCTAATAAGAGATTTAAGTGATTTACATTGAAAGTGTATAATGTTGGCTACAATTTCCACATCAGGACCACTGCACAGCCTCACAGATCGTCTTAGGAAGGTCTCTGAGGACAAATCAAGTCGACCTGGATAATATCTACTCCGAATCTGCCTGTATGACGGACCCATTAGACTCTACTCCTTCCTATGCAATGTCAGCTGTGAATGTGTGAGTGTGAAAGACTTCCAGCGAGCACAGGAGAGAAGGGAAAGAAAGGAAACATTGACTTTAATCTGCTCAATTGAGCTGCTGTGATTTGGATGTTGATTAAACTGCTGCCAGATGACCTGGGTTTTTTGCTGGGTGACCGGTGCAGCGCTACAGCTGTTGCTTTTATGCTAAACCCCTCCGTGGAGACGCTGTTGATTGTGGGATTAGCGCACAGATCTCCTCCCCTGTTCATAGCCTTCACCTCAGCTGTGTTTCATGACAATCTAGACAGCTCTGGACCTCAGATCTCTCCTTTAGACATCATTAGGGAATAGTCAATACAACGACCTAATCGCTAGGAACGTGTGCACTTGTCAATGAAGGGCCTGTGGATAGGTGGGGTTCTTTGGGCAAAATACAGCCAGTGTTAAAAACATCAAAAGCATGTGGGCATGTATTCTGACTGTGCAGCTCTGCATTTTAGCTTTCGACTGCTGTTCCTATGGTCTGGCTCCACAGTCTGTGGGCCACCATTGCACATAATACACAAGGTGAAGTCATCAAATACTGTCACTTTGTCAGTGTATTCGGCATCGTGGCAGTAGTTCGTAACTTGGCCAGAACAAACGTTTTGCGGTGTTATGATACACCGCCATCGGCCGGATTTCACCTTTCATGGCAGTATGAAACGCAGATGGGCAACGTTAGTTCATAACGTGGCTGGACTGAACCTTTCATCACGGTGTTATGATACCCCACTGGCCGGCCTGATGGTATCTGTTGTGGCAGTATGAAATGCAGACAGGCTTTTGTTGCATCTAACACAGTGGTTTTGTCGATGTCCTGGCATAGGTTGTGGCATCCTGGAACATCAATAGCAGACACAATAGAATCCCTGGCATGTAATACGAAGATGTGAAAGGCCACTGACAAAGTAGCGATATGTGACGACTTGGGATGAGAGTGTGTTGAATACACTTACTGAGAGTCAGCTAACTGAACAATTAACGCAAGAGAACTATCAAGTGAAAGCTAGCTAGTGAGAGTTAGCCATGGCCAGCCAAAGCTAAAGCGTAAACTAAATTTACTGATTTTTACCCTACAGTAGCTGTTATCTGGAATTGATATCATCTTTTAAAAGTGCATGGCAGAATCAGTTCCTTTTTTGTGATTTTTAATACATGCAGCAATTACTAAGCAACACTATCAGTCATTTAGAGCCACATTTACTTAACATTAGTCCAGTATTCACTCTCTTTTAGCTCTGTTTTTGGTCTCCGCCAACTCCTGAAGGAAATATTTGGCTTTTTATTGTGCTTAATGCCCCAGTTTGTTTAACAGCTAGTCTCTAACTTTGCTGTTTGGTGCTGAACAGAGCATGTGAGAGGAGTGGAGGGGTGAGAATTTTTACTCCTTGCTCTCTAAGCTTTTCATTTCTTCTGCTTCCCCACTCAAAGCTGCTCCAGCCATTCAATATCGTTCACTGCTCACTCAGTTTCTTTTTTGAAGTACTTTGTCAACTCCTTTGTCAAGCTTGTAGCAGCAGATTTTTGATAGAAAATAGTGTGTTTATGCAATACGCCGATGCATTCTTGGTTGGGCATGCTTCCAATTCATGTTGTAAACAGTACCAGAGCAAAATCGGAGCAGGATGGAGCGGGGGACAAGGCGATGCTCCAACTTTTTAAAAATCTGCTCAGCTCTCCACCCAAAATCCTTCCTCTCACGCTCCCTGCTCACTCGTATTCCACTCTGGTGCTGAGCAGTTAGGGTACAGTGGATTTTTAGAGCTTGTTCTCTGAAAAAAGCTGCCTGCTATGACCAAAAATAACACTCGGAGAGCTGTAGGAGTGAACCAAAACAGTGAAGTTGTGGGCCGGACAGCTAAACACTGAGCTGAAACTCAATCTCACTGAGAGGAGCAGCAGATTCAGATGATAATCTGCAGCTTTATTGCATTCAGCACTACAAGCACATTGTCTCATTACTTTCACATTGTTATTTAAGAAATTGTCATGTGGAATATATTCAGTATAGCCCATTTAATGAAATGAAGCTGAACATAACCTCAATCAGTGGCAATTTCAGTTAAATCAATCACATTTTGCTGCAGCGTCTGTGAGCCAATCATCTTGTTGCTGCTAAAGTTTAAAGGGACAGTTCACTAAAGACAAAATACAGTTTGTTCTCACCTGTAGTGCTATTTATCAATCTTGATTGTTTTAGTGTGTTGGAGATATCAGTGGTGGAGATGTTTGCCTTCTCTTGAATATAATGGAACTAGGTGACACTTGCCTTGTGGTGCTCAAAGCAAATGTCTGTTGCAGGATCTAATTGAGTGGTTTCACGTCAGAACTCTTTTCCTTTCTTCACCAATATGGATTCAGGTATGTTTGATTTTGAGGCGTTCTGTCCCTTTAAGACTGTTACATTCTCTGCTCCTGTCAGCTGTCATTTCATTGTCAGATTTAATTAATCCCCACTCTGCCCCATTCACCTCCAGTTCTCATCACAACCACTCTTCCCATTTGGCCTTCCAGTAAGCTCATCAGATTTCAGGCTCCACATCTCACCTCATCTCATCCCAGATCTTCAGCCATTGCTCCTCTCCGCCACTACCACCAGTGTCTGGACTCTATCAAAGGGATAATCCTGTACAGCTCATGGCATCACTACCCCCTTAAAGCACACCATCACAATGGGTCTAATTGCCAAAGACTCCTCTCATATTTCTTCAACTTTCCTATTGTGCACTATGTCAATAAATTACTTTTATTACTCTTTAAGCATCTCTTTCAATTAAGTCTCTCCCGATTGAACCGATATCTTGGTAATTCAGTTATTCCACACAACTAAATGAGGCAGTAGCTAAATTCAATCATGGTGGAGTAAGAGCCCAGCTAGACTCCTGCTGAAAGTAACTAGCCTAGCAGAGTAGTAGTGGCTGTTATCTCAGCTTTTTACTCTTGTAGTATTAAAGGATTGGACGATCTTAAGATAATTTTAAATCACAAATTTAAATGTATTACATTGGAAATTATTTTTATTTTATACATTTACATGTTAATATTCAGAATAAATGGACAGACAGGAACTTTAAAATAAGGTTTCCTTAAACAAATGGGTGAAAATGGAGACGAAAGCTGTAGGAACATATTTTGCCTGCAGATACTGCTTTGTCCCTCCACATGAACAAATTACAACCTTTCTACTGCATCTGTGTACAGTTCGCCAGCCAGACTGAAAACTCTGGATCCCTTTTTCCTCAGTTGCAGTGGCTCAGCAGTTGCTGCTCTCTGCCTTTGTAGTATGGCCTGATTAAGACCTGGAGGTCATACTTATTTACTTAAAACTGTCTTTGGCACCATACAAACCCAGTATTTTCCTTCCAAGGCACACTGCCATTCACACAAACAAAGACTGTTTGAGCCAGTTTCCGAGTTGTGTGTACTTCATACAACTAAGTTTTACCAACAGATAACCTGGCCTTCCAAGTGTGTGAACAGATAATGAATGACCTTGCGTAATGCAAATTGGTAACTCCTTTATTAAGCCTAATCTAATTAAGATCCCCCTTCACACATTATTAAGAGAAGCCAATAAACAAATGCGAGGTATAAGAGATTTGGCATGGGAGCATAGTCATAAACACGTCTTTAATTTCACAGCAACACAGCAGTGTTGATTGCCGCCATGCTGCTGGCCATATGTCCTTGAAAATAGATAGTAACTGAATAATTGTGTACTTATTAGTTTTAAATTACACACATGAAGTGAGTGATTTGCAAGTGGTTTCATCTATACAATAAGCTCAAAAACAGAAATCGTCCATTGATAAGCCTCCACAGGGCCTGCTCTAGCATTTTTGGAGCCCTGGGCAAAATCTGTAAAAGGCGCCACCACATCCCACCCCATGTTGCTTGGCTGGGATTGGGAAACAAGGTCACACTGCCTGGGATACCCCCAGGGATGGGACTGGTATTACCTAGCTACCTAAGCTTATAACTAAAGCTAGCTTTGATATTAACAAAAGTGTCATTATACATACCTTTTTATTTGGTTTTCTTTTCATCCCCTTTTTTCTTCCACTTTCTCCACAGTGCACCAGGCAGCTTGTATCTCTTCATTAGTAATAATAATAAAAAAAAACAACCATCTTTCAGAATCTCACATTTTCAGCTGTCACTGTGTCACCTGTTGTGCTCTACTGTCAAAATTTTGTTAATGCACTTGCAGCAAGCCCATTCCTCACACACCAGTCTTTCTTACCCCTCAGATGCTGCTGATGATCTGATAGTTCAAACAAAGATGCTCTGAACCATTTCAAAGTCTTGCGTTGTTACTCAGGGGATCTGCGGCACTGCTGGTAGGTGGCACAAAACACCACAAGACAGTTGCACCCAAGTTCATATCCGGATTCTCTTTTATGCCTTGGCATCCACATCACCCAACTAAGAGTGAGAGGGTAAGACTTGATACAAATGCACTATTACTACTGCAGTGGGGCCACACTGTTGCACCAAAACAGTGCAGGGCATAAAAACAGAAGTATAAGCAAATCACAGATTACCTTCTAATGTCACATCTCTGCATTTTGCACATTCTTTTTTTTATGACTTTGTGCTAGGAACTGACTTGGCCAGTATGTTTTTGGGTTATCTGTACCTTCGTCCCATTCTCATAAATGGGATAGCTCAGGCACAAATGTCCAGCTGGATTCAAAGATGAACTGAGTAGATTTTGGCGGTCAAAGATCACTGTGACATCACAAAACCTATTTTTGGTCATAACTCAAGAATATACACACAAACTCTGACAAAGCTATTCACAAATATCTAATAGGATAAAATGATGAAATGATGACATTTTATATCCAAAAATGTGACATCACAATGTTCTGCAAAAACACTTTTTGCCCCATTATTCAACACCATAACTCAGGAACAGAACAAGAGACATTTGTGGAATACTGAATTGGCGACGCTTATCTGGCAACTTATTTGCAGCAACGTCCATATTTTAAGGATTGTCGAGAGTCTGGACAGACATGGATATAAACTGCAACCTGATGGCTTGGCTGAGGCACACAACCATGAGGCGGTAATTCAAATCTCTTCATTTTGTTTTTCTTTCTTTCTTGGCAGCACAGCACCCCTCCACATGGTGGCGCTCTAAGTGACTGCCCATACAGCCTATGCCAAGAGCCAATCCTAAGGCCACAATATTGTTCATTATCTGAATACAAGACAGATGAGTGTCCCTTTAAAATAAACAACACACAGCAAAACTTTGGATGAGTGTCATAAAAATAAAGAGATGCACAGTAGCTTCCTTCTTCTCCTTGTGACTGTCATTTTCCTCAGTACCCACTCTCCCGCCCGCCTCCTCTTCTCCCACCTCACTTTGGAGGAGGGCCTCCCCCATGATGCCTCCAGATTGCACTTGTAACAATGTGACTGGGCCCCGATGCAGGGATCCACATTTTCATATCTGAGGCCAATGATAGATGAGGCAATCTGAACAAGTTGTGCTGAGAGATACATCAGGAGGCAGACAGGCCCAGATAAAGGAAAAAGACGACTGGGCCCCCATTGTCACCCGTCCACCGCTCCACGGATATATAGTGGCTCCCCCGGGACCAATAACTCACATACATATTCAAAAGGTACAACTGCAGTGTGCCACCCGGGGACAGATGCTAAAGCAGCTAAACTGAGAAGCCATCCAGGATTCTGTTGGCTCGGCTTTCCTCGACCAGCCTCCCAACACTTAACCACAGGCTCGATGACCCACCCTCCTTAGGCACACTGTTGACTGAATTATAGCCTGTTGGTGGTTATGTGGCTGCTTGTACAGTAATGTTTTGCTAAACATGCAGTTTTACGAGGAAGCTGACACTGTCATCGACTTCCATCCTCCAGAGCAATTTTAAATCCTGAATGCTAGTGATGAATATGAATAATTTATAGTCCAAAGAGACTGTCATTTAATAGAGCTATTGGTGATTTGACCTAACAAATTAATCAATGTCTAATCTAATTTATTAAACACACTGCAGGGTCAAACCCCGTTTCACCCATTCATCTTTGTCAGAAAGTGTAAGTGCTGAGAAAAAGGAAACTGTTAAGCCCTTTTATCTTGTCTCAGTGGTGTTGAGAAAGCTTTTTTTTTCTAAATGTAGTCAGCTCAGTTACAACTTAATTAAGGCACACTGAGGCTACCACTGAGAGAACAACATTAACTTACTTTAAACAAGACTAGGCAAGCTCAGTTCAGCTGGACAGACTTCTCTCTTTTTCTCCTGTCAGTGAGGTTTGGTAAAACATTTGCTTTGTGCCCAAAACGTGCCAAAAAGAGTGTGGTTTGGAATTTGGCTTGAAGCGAGGCCGGTTCTATGCAGGGGCAAGAGGGGGCAATGCCCCCTTAAACAAATGTCTTGCCCCCTCAAATCAAATCCGCCAAAAAAGGCACAAAACTGAAAAGTTTTCTCATCTGTCTCCACTCCACTCCATACTGTGTGCTGGCTGTGTGTGATCTACTGTCTGCAGTCGACAGAGACCCTCCCCCCAGTAAACACCCAATCACTGTTTAGTATGCAAATGAGCTAAGATGCATCAGCATCAGGTTTCACAGTCTCAGTGAAGCAGAATGCAGCAGTGAAGTGAAGCTCCGTTAAACTCGTCGTAGCGTCTCGTGCCTTGAGATACTTAATATATACTGTAGTTAACAACAAAAAACAAAAGTAAATATAGCAGTGTGAGCACAGAGATGAGAGATGAGTGCCTGCTGCATGTCACATACTGAGGGCAAATGCCCTGTGTGTGCCAGACCCCTACATAAAGCCCCGCCTAGCCTCTAGTTCTGCACGCTGTTTTTGATAATCACAGCAATTTTTACAAAGCTTTTATTAACTTTTAACTCCTGCAGCTTTCAGCAGCTCGAAGGAGAGTGGAGTGAAGAGAAATCTGTTAAATTGCTAACAAAAAACAAAAAACAACAAAAAAATGACAAAAAACAAAATAAAACAAAACAAAAAAGTATAAAATGTTCTGCTCTAGCCTATATCTGTTGTGTTTGTTAGTTCTGTTAGTTTGATAAGTTTTTTTTTTTTTATAAGACTAGCTTTGGTAAATACTGGCTATAGTGAGGTTATTGTAATTATTAGGTTCAAATTTATTTTTAATATGTCTAGATGCCTAATGGCCATCCAATAAGATAAATGTTAAGACGCTGGTTGTGCCTGGATGAAGGATATTTTTATTTTATTTTTTCTTAATTTTTATTTTATTTTTTGTTTATTTTATTTTTCAGTTTTCCTCTCTGAGGGATTGCCACCTTATTGTGGTCAGGGGGGTTTGTGTGCCTCAGTGACCCTAAGAGCTATACCAGCAGGAGCTTAGTCTTCAGGTGGGACACCCAAGTTGGACAGGTCTTAGGGTAGTGCATTCCATTTCTTTAGGTTGGGGGTTGGACACACAGCTAACAACAACCCAATTCCATGTAGAAAACACCGTTATCAACAACAAAATAAGCGGCGAGCACATTTGAAACCACGGTGACACCCTCTATAGGGCACTCACACAGCATCCCCACATCCTGCGAGTGAGTGAGTGAGTGAGTGAGTGAGTGAGTGACGTTTATTTGTCACCTCTACCTATGGCAAAAATGTGCTGGAGCATGATGCCCCCTTCACATTTATGACTGCCCCCTCATATGTGCCTGCCTAGAACCAGGCTTGGCTTAAAGTGCCCTTCATCAATACATTCTGCAGTACAGGGGTTACCAGCATGAATGTGAGTGGTCATAAGAGGAGAGGAACCAGGAAGAAGAACATTTTTCTGCCACACAAAATCACATTTACTTTCATGTTATTTCTTTCTGGTGAATTTCAAGGTAATTATCCCTTCACAGTTCTCTAAAAATAAAACAAGGATCAATTTTTGGTTACACTGATTGCAAGGGATGAGGAGAGGTCATTAGTGGTTATTACTAGTTTTAATGGAAAAGTACAAATGTGATCTCAACTGTGTACCAATCAAGCCCCAAAGAACAAGTGTTGCTATCCAAGGTATTCTCAAATATTGACATGTTCTGATGCCTTCAGTGATGCTGAAAGGCCCTTTCATGTCTCTATAAGACAGAAGACTGTCTCCTGTGTGAAACTCATTGTAAGACGTAGTTCAAGTTGCCAAATGGTTGCGGTTAGGTTTACAAAAGACATCATGTTTTTGGTGAAAATAAGTTCATAATGTGACCAAAATACGTAATGTTAGTGACATCAGTACATGAGGGATGTCCGTTATGTAACATTACATTAAAATGGCCTTGACTTTGTGTCACAGTGACATGTTTTGGTTTCACACGGGACATGAACAGTGTTCTCCTGGGTAAAAGTTTGTTTGATCCATTCGCAACTCTTCCAACTTGCCCTACATGGACTTTCTCACTCTCTATACTACATCAGTTTGCTTTGAGCGTCAAATATGGCCAGGAATGGGTTTATATTGAAAGTTGAAAGCCTGGTGCATCTCACAGAGACACCAAAGAGTGCCTTTGACCTCAGTATCACAAGCTGATAGGCATGACAAAGCATTAGTATTTGTCAACCTGGGAATGAGAACAGGCAGGGTTATTTCGGCATAGTGGCCAAAGGTGGAACTGCAGGCTACATGACACTTTGGCTCCCATAAAAATGTATTTGATAAGAAATGTCTTTAAAAGTATTTCAAAAATCCTGAGCACCACAACAATTCATAAAGTCTTCTTGAAGTCATGATTTAAACTCTCCAGTTCATCAGTAGTTAAACAACACCAGCCATGTCAAGCTGTATTTGTGGTGTCGTGTGTGTGGGCAGGCTGCGATCCTCAGCCAGACACACACTGGTGCTCATGCATTATGGACACCTGAGTAGGAAACATGAAACAGAAGCTTAATGTTTGTAACTCCACATTAGATTGTAAACAGTCTTTGGCGCCTGCAGCTTAATTTGCTTGTGCCTCTTATTTCTTTTTCTCCACTGTCTCAATACCTTTTATGCACGGTTGGATATAGTGAAAAGTTGTGAAAACCAAGTCAATAATAGCATATGGTCATAATGATGTATTAAGTTGTAGTAGGTATACAGTGAAATGTATAAGGAAGCCAATTACTCATTTCCAGAGGGACTCGGACAGAATATATAAGGACAATTTGTCATGCGTTATTGCCTCCAGTTCACAGTATGCCTCATGTGCATTTCAACAATGGGGTGTAAGTCATTACATTGCATTCAGTATTCGTAACCAGCAGGCTTGGCAGTCTAAAAAAGTCACTAATTACCCTGACGCTACAGTAGTTCATGAACAAACACTAAATCTGCAGCTTGAGGTGTTCAACAAAATGGTTGCAGAAACACTGTTTCACTAATAGTCCATTGTGGGTAATACAAAAGAAATGGCCAGAAAGTAAACTTTTGGGGAAAAAAAGTCACTTTCTCCAGGCTTCCAGACTAGCTTAAAGACAGAGCCAAGACCCACACCACATTTCTTGGTACATAAAAAATTCGTGAACTGCTCAGTTAACTAATTTTAGCAAGTTCACTGATAAATTCTTTAAACCTGCTCTTAAGTTTGAAATGTACTGTGAGAGACTCCCAAGAGCCCCAGCACATGCAATAGCGCAGCAGGCTTTTCAAATCAATACGCACTTTATACTGCATTACCATGCAATGATAATGTAACTTTGACAAAAATGATGTTGACTGTGACGGATTGCCTGTCTTAAGCAAGTCTGCAAGATGATGTTCATACAGTGCTGAAAAAAGACATGCACAGACAGTCTGAGCCCACCATTTGTGAGGCCCCCCACTCCTTTTCCTGGGACCAGATGTATAAACAGTATGTCTGCAAAACAAAGAAAAACTATGAATATTCCATTCTGGCCCACATTTGGATGTCAGATAGTACATGTCCAAAACAGACTAAATATCTTGATTTCCAGACCACTTATAACCTCACTATGAGCAACATTTACATGTTTTCATAAGATTTTTGATAATGTCTATAATAGGCTTTGTGCAAGACTGTGAAGCCCTCAAAAATTAATGCCGTGACACATAAGCCTCGCTTCCTGCAAACACTTACAGTATGGTGTCTTTGGTATCAGATGTAACCCTTCAGACATGGTACCTAGACCCTAGGTCCGCTTAGCGTTTCCACCACAAACAGTACTCCTAAATGTGGGCAGGGTTGTTGTCACTCACTGCTCCGTCCAGCACTCACTGTATTTCCTCCTTTATCAGTCTGCACATTTTTTATCATCCACAGAGCCAGATTGCACGCTGACATTTTCAGAGCAAAACAGAACAGACTGGAATGAGAGTCTCTCTCCATGGGATATTTAAAAATAGAAAGTTTGTGCATTTACTACTTCTAAGGCAAGCTCAGGGTTTAATGTTGCTACAGCCCACAGAAACAACACTTGGTGGGTTTTCAAAGTGAGGATTAGAATATATGCGGCTCACATAATCTGGTCAAAATCAATATATATTTTTAAACGCTTGAAGATCCACTCATTACTAACAGTGTATATCATACATGAGAGACAATGCTGAAAGTTGTCATACTGAAATTTAAGGTGTGCTGATCGATTTTACGTTGTCAACTCATATGAGTAAGGTAAGGTACAAAAATACTGAACTGAACTGTACCATATCGTGCTGCTTGGGGGAAACGCACTATAGAGACCAACACCCCCCCCCCTTTTTTTTTTTTTAGCAAGTCAATGCTGCACTGTAAAATCCGATTAGTTATCATTACTTAAAAAAAAGCATGCAAACCGATTGCACTTAAAAAAACAAGTAAAGACAAATAGGTATTTTAAGTTGTACTAACTTGTGCTTCTTTAGTAGAGTACACTTAAACATGAGTTAAAGCAACTAAAACAATCAAGTAGAGTGTACTTGATAACTTACTTTAGATGTACTCTCAACTTAGTAAAGACTACTCAGAATTACTATTTTAATCTACTAAATTATTGCATGTGAAATTTACTGTGTAGTCCATACAACACACTTATCTAAGTTGGACTAACTTATGTGACATTCCCTGTAACTTAGTATTTTTAAGTTATATTTACTTGATCAGCACTCTGACTTTCTTGCTAAAACCATGCAAACCGATTGCCTCAAAAAAAGCAAGTGTCACTTCAGTAACCTAAGCGCTTCAAATATCTATACATGAATGAAAAACAGATTCCAATCTCCTAAAATAATCCAGTTAATACAGTTCAACATAATAAATCAAGGTAATAACACAGTTAAAATTTCAATTATATCCATTTTTTTTATTTTTCTTCCTTTTATATCAACACGTCAACAATACATTGAATTGTTGAATTTCCAGCATCAGAATAATTTCAGAACAAAAATGATCCATCTGATTTTGAGGTGCTTATTTTAAACAGTGAGGTAGCGGTAAGACAAGCTTAAGTGTGGTACAGTAGGTGGTTTAGAAAAAGACACAAAGGTCTGCACAAGGTGGAAAAAGGAACAAAGGTCTTAAAATGGGGCTGAGCCACACAAGATGACACTGGTTTACATTCATTACATTACAAAAAGTCACAGAGCACACTTTAGTTTCAGGTCCGTTAACAAATTATGCCACTCTAAAATCGTATTGTGCTGGTTTAAAACAATTTTAAGAGGCTGTGTGCAGCTATTGTCATGGCAAAGACTGGCTTCTATACACCACAATTTAAATGACAGTATAAAAAATAAGCTCAACCACTACTACATTTTTGGGACCATACCAACAGGTACAACTATCCAGCAACAATATACTGATCTTTTTTCCATCAAATAAAAACATTTAGTATAACAGCCCAAACAAGAGGCAAAGTGCCTCAGGTAGGTTCTGGAGATCATCCATTACAATACCTCCTTCAACAATGATGGCACTAGACACTGGGTCAAGGTGGAGCTGATTCGGAGAGAGTTGCACATCTTCAGGGACTACAGTCAGCACCCCCACAGATACTTGTGCCCAGGTCTCATCACTGTCACAACCCTGTAATGAAGCCAAACAAAAACATTACAACAGAAATGTTGTGCATTGTCAATTCTAAATTGTCACCGTGTCATCTGTCCTGCCGACACTGCCTTCCAGCCTTACGCATCAAGTTTTCACTTGACCACAAGTGAAAATCCACAAGTTGTTGATAATAGTTTTATCAACATAAGTAGGCCTAAAACATTTTATGATCAGTTTACAGGTGTCTAATAAAGAACATGAAAGAAGTCTTCCTCACATCCAATTAAGCATTATTACATGAGAGGGTGTGCTTTACCGTCATTATTGTCACGACAGTGATGCGGTCAGGAACGAGGCGCTTGCGCCGAGTTCCATGGAATGTAAAAAGTATTGTATTATTATATCAGTGGGAAAATTATATTGTTAAATGCAATTATTTTTGGGACAATATATTCAACAAAAGTAGTTATCATGATCCGTCATGGCACTTGGGTCTGTGCAACCTTTAAAAAATGTTTGTTTGTTTTTTAAATCAAAGTGGCACAGGACATCCAAAACGTTGTTGACCCCTGCCTTACACCAAATCTATATCAATCTAAAAAAAACATTTAAGGGGGTGTCAGTGGCTTAGTGGATGGAGCAGGCGCCTCATGTACAAGGCTGTGGCCCTTTGCTGCATGTCAGTCCCTCTGTCTCTCCCCCTTTCATGCTTGTCTGTCCTATCGATTAAAGGCTAAAATGCCCCAAAAAATATCTTAAAAAAAGAAAAAAAAAAGAAAAAAAAAAGATTTTTTGAGGTATTTCTGCTAGGGTTGTCACGATACTAAAATTTCAAACTCGATATCGATACCCAGGAAAATATTCAATACTCGATACCATTTTCAATACAGCAGCAAAAAATTAAGAGGCATGTCATTTTTTAAATGAAGATCAGAACAGTAACATCAATGATAACAACAAAAAATCCCCCCAAAATAAATAACAACCAGAAACAAGACAAAACTGGCTGCTCTGATCCTCCTGCAGCCGCGCTGGCCATATTACAGCAACAGAAATGTGTGCATGCATGCACAGCGACGACAACAAGCTGGGTTGCAGCGAGGGCTCTGTGCCTGCCAGAGGCTGCCTGCACAGTGCGTGTCCGTCGGACCCGTCGCGCACACCCGTCAGGCGCTGAGATGGCGTGCACTGTTAGTATCGATACTTTTGTAAATTGGTATTGTATCCAGATACAGCGTTTGAGTATCGATACTTTTCAGAGTATCGATACTTTTGACAACCCTAATTTCTGCTTTACTTGATAGTGACAGTAGAGAGACAGAAAAGGCAGGTGAGAGAGAGGAGGTGACATGCACCAAAGCGCCCCAGCTGCTGTGGTTTGGACTCAGCCTTGATATGTGATACATCTCTACCAGGTGAACTACTAGACAAACCAAATGCATCTGCATTTAAAACTTAGATTTTTATTTATTTATTTATTTTTTTTTAAGTCAAATATGCAAGGTCAGGAGAGCCCTGTTGGCTCATCTGGTAGAGCGTGTATCACATATTAAGGCTGTGTCCTTACCGCAGCGACCCTGGGTTTGAATCCGACCTGGAACATTTGCTAGGTGTCATCCTCTCTCTCTCTCCCCCTGAATTTCCTGTCTCTCTCCACTGGATCATTCAAAATAAAGCAGAAACCACTAAAAATATATGTACATGGTCTTGTATTTAAATAACTCAGTTTTGGAGATGAAAGGTGTATTCCTCTCACTTCACAGGTGCTAGGCTGGTAACCCTGTTGGCATACACCGAACTGTTAGTTAGCAAGCAGCCCATAATGTTTGTACTGAACTCATGGATATATATTTGGCATTACATTTTTTTTATCTCACTCTCAGTGAGATACTGATAAATACAAAGCTAATTCCCCCAGAACTGTATGTGCTCCTTTAAGATGTAACTTTGAGAACTTACGAAGCAGGTGTTGTAGAAGTTGGGGAACTGGGGTCATCACTAGGGCTGTCAACGAATATTCTAAATTCGAATTTAAATTCGAATTTGAAAAAAAAAAAAATGGACCTTCGAATGTGAAAACTGATATTTGATTGTGGAGAGAGAGAGAAAAAAAAAACACCACCGCAACTGTCCTCTTTGCGAGTAGGCGTTGGCATCAGACGCGCATTTCTCCACGCTGGTCGACAAGCGGTTCTGCTCCCAGCTGTTGTCTCCGTCACTCGGCTTGACACATTCGCTTGCGGCTCGCGCAGAAAATAGACCAGACACCGAAACGATCACTGCAGGGCGCGAGCCGGTCACGGTCCGGTGCTTTGAGGCTATTCGCAGCGCTTCCGCGGGCGGTGTGGCCACGGGTCAGAGAGGGGGGGCGAGCGAGAGGTCCGCGGTCGTTTATAACGTAATGTTATAGATAATTGTTTTATGTGTTTTAATGTGTAGGTATGTAAATGTTTTCAAAGACGTTTATGTTGAAATAAAAATACCTACAAGTAGTTACGTTTCCTTGTATTAATACATATACATGGATGTTTCCTTGTATTAGTTTGCCCTCTTGTGGACATAATGCGGAAAAAAAAATATTCGAATGGTTCGAACCTATGAGTTATTTTTAGAAGGAATATTCGAACGTCATTTTTGAGCAATTTTGACAGCCCTAGTCATCACCAAGTAGAACAGGGAGGCCTCGGAGTACAATGGTGCACATTGCCATTACATCTGGTTTCTAGAAGTGGATGATGAACAAATTAAGCTCAAGATAATGCAGCATTCAAAAGTTACAGTACAAAAATGTTTGTTAAAGTCTATATGAAACAAGTGTCACCACACTGTTTGACAGTGCAGCAAACAGTTACTGATTGGAGAATTGATTTTTAAGAAAAAATCCAAAGTTTTAACAGCGAATAGCAACATAAGCTCTATAGGGGTTGTAGGTTGTACTTATATTGTATCTTATACTGTATACTGTATATTTCTTGGGACAATCCATCTCAGTTCATCAGTGGAGGTGAGTTGGACACCTGTGATCATCATTAAGACACAGCTCTTGCATACATCACAGTCTCAGGAAGACTGTTCTTCCAGGCCAAAAACTAGCTTCACACCATTAGAATGCACCCTGCGGAGGTCTGCCCGGACCAAAAGTGGACATCCACAAGCCCTGTGCGCGCAAAGCTCAGATTTTTTACGACCGCGTGGACTCCGCTCCACGCACCAGCGACTGCTCGGCATGTATTTTTCACATCGATGCGCAAGAATTCTGGGTAATGTAGTGTGTTTCACGGACATTTTTACAGTAAACTACAACGCGGAAGTGCCCTCGACTATGGAAGCCCGAATGACTGCGGACATCCGTTCCGCTTATAGTACGCGCAAGTATGTCCGGGCCTTTACTGTTATGGCTGTTACAAGTAAGAAAGATAGTTCAGAACAGATACTGTACTGTTAAGTTGAAGCACTGATATTTCAAGAGTGTTAGTGAACTGTTAAGTTAAAGTGCTGGTATTTCCTGACTGTCGGTGACCACATCATGTTCAGTGACGCTGTAGCTAGCCCTTCGCTCCTCCCCCTCCCCCTTGTCCTCTCCTGTCCACTTCTGTCACTGAGTGTGTGTGTCGCTGGGTCGAAACTACTTGAAGAAAAAGAGGATTAAGTGCTATTTTCGGACTTTACGTTGTATTTACGTTGTAAATATACTAATAAACACTCACACTGTGTCAGATTACGTTTAAATGTGCTGTGCAATTGTGTCGCTCTGAAACTTTTCCGCTGCAGCTGCAGCATCTCATCTCATCTCATGGTGTCTCGCCTGGATCAGCAGCAATCATAATGAATGCAAATTAAAGCCACTGGCTTATAAAAGGGGCCGGCTCTTATTTATTAAAAATTGTTTTAGACCCGGCTACTAAAAGAGGCCGGCTGCTAATAGGTGCCCGGTTTTAAATTGAGGAAATATGGTAATAGCATTATAACCATGAGAAAGGTAGCACCCCGCCCCCCAAAAAAAATACTACTGGTGCCTCTCCAGCCATGTCCCATCTTCTCCCCTCTAACCACTGTTGTTGCAAAAAAAGCAGACAAAACAACAATCACTATTTGAAGTCACCTTACCATGAGAAATAAAGACAGAAGAAGCCTTCCATAGACTTACCCCTGAATCAATTTGTTGCACCAACTCAGTCAGGGTCTCTCCCACACTTCCTCTCTTGGACTTGAAGATCGTGACAAAGCGTGGTGTGTGGCGGTCCAGGGCATCAAAAAAGTCCATCTGTAGGTTTGTGGTGACTGTCCTGTTGAACTCTGCAAACACCTACAACACAAAATAAAGAATGAGCCGATTTCTCACTCATTGTTGGTCACAGGTCGCTTAACGTGACTTACAGAGTGCACCGATGAACGAGTCCTCTCCTTGTCCCTCTCCAGCTATGATAAGCTGTGAGGCTATAGACCGGTGCGCAACATCAGATTTTCAGCAACTGCAGTCAAATTAACACAGAGCAAATGACTCCTCTAGTCCATGTAAATTTAACTACGGCCGTGTGGTGGATTGCGGCAGCCCTAACGTTTAATGTACACACCCCAACTGTTGCTTTCACTCACGTAACTTATTTTTCCTTCACCCACGCTGTATTGAAGGCAAAAATGTGTACCGCTGGCTACCGTTTAACGTTACACCCAACACATAAATGACGCAGCTTCACAGTTAGCTTTACTGTTAGCTTTTACAAGCAAGTTAACTTACTGTTGCTGTAGCCTCTTGTCACTCTTCACCATTTCTCCAAGGGAGACAGTGACAGTGCATTACGAACCTCATTTAACCTCGTCTCTACATCAAACACATTCATGCTGCGTTCAATGAAAATCGTAATTTCCACGTTACAAATTTCTAAAGTCCGACCAAAATGCCTTCGTTGTCAACTTGGGGGAAACAGAAAACTCATGCTAAAACATTTCAAATGTGGGACGTTCAAAGTTAGGGAATAGTTAAAATAGGTTTTAAGCAGATCACGGGATGATGGTGGGGAAACCGCCAAAATATGCCTGAACCATGGCCTGAACAGGCTCTGCTAGTTGCATATTAGCCGTTCCTGTTTGTCAGCTAGCGTTAGCTAGCTAATGCTAACGTAGTCATAGCAGGCATTAAAACACATTAACAGACAAACTTGCTTGATAACTTACCTTATTATTCTTCAAAAGAGTCGAGTCGAGTCGAAATCCAGGGTCTCTGAAAGGTCGCTGAAGGGTCTCTTCAGCAGATCAACATGCTGCCCTGTCTGTGTGCTGGTGGGAGACTCTATTGCGCATGCGCACTTCATCCTTTTTGAATTTAACGGTTCTCATCCCACCTCCTCACCCCAGCCTCTCTTGCTACTCATTGTTGCAAGTGAGGTGAGGTTAACTCAAAATAAAGTAATCTTCACTCTAAACACTAAGTATTTTGCTTTTTTTTTTTTACCATGCAAGTAACTGTTACTTCATAAATACCAGTAATAACTGCATTTTGTTGATAACCTAGTAAAGTTAACTAATTTATGTATGTCAGGGCAGCTATTGGATTTTACAGTGTGTGTTTAGCTAGCTTTAGCAGCTTTTTAGGCTCCAAACATTGATGTTTTTTTGGGACCCACCACTGTGTTTCCACTGGGGATAGTGCCATGAAAGGCATTTGTTTATTACTGGGACATCGCTATGTTTTCAGCAGGAATTGTGCCCCCTAAAAATGGGTATTTTAAGCCCCAACATCCTCTTTTCCTAATCATAACCAAGTAGCTTTTGTGCCTAAACCTAACCACACATTAACCACAGCACTGTTGAAACGTGAAGAAACATTTAGTTTCACAATAACATATGAATGTAACAATCTGTGGTTTGCAGAAACATACAATGCCAACATTTGTTCTGGCGATACAGTAAAGAAAAGCCACAAATAAATAAGTCGAGAAACTGCTTCAGTACAGGACACGAGGGGTCACTGACTGATTAGATGAGTATCAGGTGGGGGTTTCTGGCCCGACTTTTGAGGTGCATGGAGAAGGGAAACAGGTCTAAAGAGGTGACAACTCTAGCAACACCTGTAGCAGGCGTATAAAGCAATAAAGTTGTTCTTTATCCTACAAGTGTTGCTGGAGTTTTGACCTGATTTAGATCAGTATGAAAGAGCTCTTGACACTTTCTCAGTGTTTAAACGGGTCAAATGCGGCTTTCTTAAAGTAACCTCGGTCTTGTTGCACTAACAGAAGACAAGCTCTTCCTTTTGTGCTGTACCTTTCAAACTCTTTTTTTGTATACCGAGCAGTGCAATAGATGAAAATGCTCTCCCTGACCTGTCAGAGTGCTCAGTTTGAATGTTTTTAATTGACACCTTTGAGTACATTCATTTCCTTTAAAGCATACTGTCTTGGAGTACAGTTGGGGCTAGTCAATGCCTCCAGACTTGCTGCCTTGACAGACAAGGCCTGACGGCAGAGAAAAAGCCATCAAATTAGAAAATGAAAAAGCCATCCACCTTAAACTCTTTGGTTCTTCCCCAGTACCTTTTATAGTAATTACAAAATATACAATTGAGTTGCAGCCATCAAACGATTTTTCTGCCAGTACTATCATGGAATGATATTCTAATTTTATGCTCCACTACCCTGAAAGACAGCAACAAATAAAAAGAAAGCTTCTAATATTCTCTATATGATTATGATATTGTTTTGAGTGGACACTGCTGGAGAAAATAACAGTAATAATTACATCATATTTAAACAGAATCATTCTAAGCATGTTGCATGGTGACAGCATAATTATTATGTCAGAGAAGTTTATTTATAATGATGCATGGTAAGTGGAACGCATAATGCACCATGAATGCATTAAAAATTAGAGATATGGTTATAGTGGTGTCTATTTATTATTTTTTACAGCAATGACAGTTTAAATATAACAACACATCAGACTGCCCTGCAAGAGACCTCGGCTATTTGACTGTGATGTTATCTAGAGCTGCATTTTTACTGGCTTATTCCTTTAAAACACAACTTTATCGTTTTTAATATCAAAGTTAAAACTTTTCTTTTAGTAGGTCCTATTAAAGTTATTAAGCCACACTAGCCTCGAAACTCTTCAGTGTTGGCAAATTCTTTATTACTTTTAAAACCCATGAAGACTTTCTTTTTTTCTTTGATTGGATGCCTGTGGTGTAAAATGTGCCTCGAGTGCTTGAGTTTTCTCTCTTGATCTCCTGTGTCTTTCTCTGTGTAACCTGATATAAGCGCCACCTGACTCCTCAAAATCTGGCTAGGTAAGTAACCCCTTGACTGTGTCAGTGTCTTGTCAGTGTGGTGTTGTACTGGTCTGTTATACAGTGGGCTCACCACAGCCAACTTAAAGTGACACAGCTCAGTAGCTTTTGTAAGCCAGCACACTAAAACATTCATGCAGAGAGCATATTGATATGAATATGCTACACTTGTACTGAGCACTGACCTCAACAACCTACCTCAGGTATGAACTGGCAAAGTTAGGCGCTTGTAACCCTGTACCCTGTCAACCCAACTGACAGACTCTCTGCAAATCTTTGTTAATGTGTGGCACAAAAACCATTTGGTTATGGTTAGGAAAAGATGTTTTTTGCTCAAAATACCCACACAGTCACTGCTGGAATGTCACTGGAAATGTTGCGATGAGTCACTTAAAAGTGCACAGGTTTGGTAGCACTAATGCCGCTGAAAATGTCATGATGTCTCACTGAAAACTACTAGGGTTTGTTTGTTGGTCTGAAACAGTGGTCTACAGCTTGGCAGCCTTCTCAGGTGTTGCACCATTCACCACAAAATGAACCCGGAGCACGGACAGAAGGCTCCGTCCGTATCCGGATCCGTATTTAACGTTGAGCATAAATGGGCCTTTACACTTGCTTTCCATTTTAAAGAAATATTCCGACAATTTGGGGTTTATACGTATTTGCTTGCTTGCCGAGAGTTGAATAAGAAGATTATATACAGTTAATATGAAGCTACAGAAAACAGGTGATTACAAAAATCCTCTAACCTCTTAGGCACTTGTTACCGTAAGGTTGCTAGGCCACCAGCTGAGAATCCATGAAGTCGATGCACCCATCCAAGAAATAGGCCAGCACATAAACCCCATCAAACCCCATTTTAATGGTATAAACGAAAGGGGATTGCAGAGGTGCTGGTAGGTGGCTAAGCTAACTGTCTGCTGGCTGTAGCTTTACATTTAACAAACAGGTACAAGGAAGGTATGGATCTTATTATCTGACTCTGCAAAAAGCCATTAAGTATATTTCCCAAAATATCACACCGCTGCTTTAAGGCTCTGAGTGTGGCACCCGTGTGTCTCCTAATTTCACAAAGGGACACTTTAAAATTGCAAACAAAATGAGTGTCTCTGTCCACATGTTTGCATGGGCCCTCACATGCTGACCATTCTGCAGTTTCAACTACAGCTAAAGTGATACATTAGTGGACACACACCAAGTGGACACATTATCATGGACCCTTATTATTGCCACAAAGCAACCAGCTAAAAGCTATATTACTGATACCCCTTATTAAATCTGTTTCAGGCACAAAGGGGGAGATGTAGATGGAGAGCAGCAGACAGTTACAGAAGGATTTTTAAGCTCTGAGACAAATCAGATGTGCAGCGTGCAAAAGGGGTCTTCAGCTGAGGATACAGATGAGTTGCAGCTGCCTTCTCAAATCTGTTTGTGTATTCACTGTGCATTGGAATAATTTTATTGTCTGTAATATATTCAAAGTATTCCACAAAAATATTCCTCAAGTTCCATTTACATAAAGATTTGGTTGGACAATATTTAAATGTTTTCTATTTATGCAACAATAAGGCATTTTCTGTCTGTATATTTTACAGTTAGATATATTTTTTACTCAAACCATTTTGACAATGCTCTCATCAATATTATTTCCAGACAATATCTCTCTTCAGCAAAAAATATCTACAAAACTTACTGAATGCTACCCACCCAGTACCAAACAACAGACACAGTTAGCAACTAAAGAGGCAGATATTTCCCTCAGACCAAAAATTGAGCTAAAAGAAGAGTTGATATTGGACAAAGTGGGCACAATCACAACTTCAAATGAGTGCCAACATTGTTTTGTGTCTGTTAATATCCTCACCATATCAACTTTATATAGTGATAATATGTCAGTGTTGTGCTTACAGCTTGTTTCCACTGCCCCCAAGTGGCCAAAGAAAGTAATTGTAGGCCTAACTTTAACAATACCATGACTGACCCTCGCTTATTTTCCATAACTAAGATTGTGGGACACAGGTATAAATTCACATTTTACCTACGTTAGGCTGGTTTGTTGCTATAATCAGTTGGAACCTTCACTGAGTCAGTGTAGTGCCACAGTTTAGTGCTTTTTTTTTTTCTTTTTTCCCCCCCTCGGCACAGTCACATTTAAAACACAAACAAGTTTTCTTGTTTTTTTTTAGCATAATCAGTAGCTTTGGTAATTTGGTTATTCATTGGTATTTTAAATAGATACATAATATCTGTGCCCTTGTGTATTACTGCTTAAAAAACAGTTTCCATTTGTTTTGTTGTTGAAACTAAATACAGTAGAGACCACTTCTAGTGATCATGTCTGGGTCAAATTGATTACTAGAAGCAAATTATTATGTCTTTATTTGTCATGCAGATTTCAGTCTAATTGACATTTCTTACATGGATATAAAGTAATGAAATGGACAGCTTTGCTATTGACTCAATTTTATTGACTGCTTCAAAGTCCAGAAAAGCTGTTTCAAATGCTTTTCAAATACTGTACAAATTACATCAGGCTACTGTACTGTGTATAATTCAGATACACTATCATTCACTCAAGGCCGTACAGCGTGATCAGGCATTATCAATCTACTTGACGAGGGTGGCTACAACCACAGGTTCTTTCCTTACATGCATTTGTTTTCTGTGTCCATCACTAGTAGCCATGACCTCTCATTCTTGTTGTTTGAGTAGACTTTGCCAGTTTCGCTGCTGCATCACGTTGGCTCATTGGTAGTTTGTCATAAATTTCAAGGAGAGAAAATGACTTTTTTTGACATCATAATTTCCACCAGTCTTGCGCTACATTTCCACCAGATTTGGCAAGGACGCTAGGGGACGTGCTGCTCCACTCAGCTGGCTGCTTGATGGGCTTCCCACTGATGATGTACCCTGTCATGGAATACACTCGACTGGATAAATGTGCTGCTGGTAGGATGGTCCCTGGTTCTCTGCTTGTTATTCCAAACACAAAACACCATGACTGCTTTCTCATGAACTTTGTTATTCCATCCAAACAGTCCACCAAAATGAATTTCTGAAAACATTTGAGACGAGAAATAGGCAAGGTCACTACTGAATATTGTTTCACTTTAGAACTACATTGCCTAGTTTTGTGATCCAAGTGGACTGCACTGGACTGACTCAATTGCATAAAGCTGAATCTACTCTACTTAATGCAAATACACACCAGTGAATACACTACACCCCCTTCTCCAAATTTGCCGCAACACTCCCACAATGCACTGCGCAACTGCTTCTCTGTAGGAAATGAGGAGAAAACACTGAGACACCGTCCACCACCAGATCTGGTGGAAATGTGCCGTCAGGTAGCCAGCTGGAAACAAACAGGTTACCACAAGGCAAAACATTATGGGAGTAACCGTCATCACCATAAGCAGTTTCCACTGTATTGCTGTTCCAGTGACATTGCATCTTACATTTGTAAAACAGCAGTGCTGCGGGTTGTATCAACATTAGATTAAAAATGTATACAAATTCACAACAAGTTTTATGAACACAGAATAAGTATTCCTGTAAGACTCTAATTAAATAGAAATTTAAATGTGTTTATTTTCTCTCTTGCTTTTATAGCAGAGCAGAGTCCTGGAGCACAGCTCAGGTTCAAATGAGGGGGAAAAAAGGCACAGGGAGGAAACGGCACAGGGGGAGAAGTGTGAACCTTTAGCTCTGGTTGCAGCCCAGTCTCAGAGGCTGCCAATGTGAAAAGGCTTGGTTGTGAATTCCCCACTGAGATGGGCTCGGTCCAGAGGGAATGCGAGCCAATCTCCAGCCTGCTTTCCTACCTGAGAACAGCTGCAGCTTCCATCTGCCAGCTCTTCATGGTGGCTACCTGAGGGAAGCGCGCTACACCCCTCCATTTCAGGAGGCTGCTTTGTTATGACAGAGAGGAATTTCAGGGTTTGATTAAATCAGTAGGCCTCCTTCCCTGGTTGACTGTAAATATGTGTGCATGTCCTTTCTAGTGAAATGCACACTGACACGGGGAAAAAAATTGCAGACACACAGTCAGCACTTTTCCTATACACTTCAGAAATTATCTTCATCAGGGTAAGGTCATAATTAGAGTAAGCAGAGCCCAGACTTCAGCCAAATCTTTCCAAGTAATGGGGCGTGTGAACACCTTAGTCAGATTTCTTCAGGCCTTTCAAACAGCTTGTGTTGGTCAACAGATGCAGTAGACCGGATGTCATGTTTATGCAGCAAACACCATGGTGACAGGACAGGCAAGTGGTAGACAGATTATTCACAGAATCCAAGAATGTGCTACTTTGTGAAGGCTTATTCCTCTGACTAATTAAGGTAATGTGTGCTGAGTTGAATTTATGCATATTTAAGCGATTGTTTTGCATTGACATAAGGTTCATTTGTACAGTATGATATTCTTACTGTGTGTAACTGTCAGTATTCCAAATTTTGTAATATTCTGCAAAATCTGCTCATGGCATGTAGTTGTCCTGTCTATAATGTTGCTGTTTGATTATAACAGATAAAGGCCCTTACTTTGTATTGGATGGATTGCCTTGACAGTTTGTACATTCATGGTAAGCAAAGGATGAATTTTGGTGATGCCCCCCCCTTCTGCTGTCATGTGATCAATACTTGTGAACTAACTCAACATCACCTCAGTAGACTGAGAATGAATCAAAGGAAATCGATTATATTTCCCATGAAGTTATACAAGGTACAGCTCCAGTGACATGCAATCATGTCAGCTCCTTCCACTTGTGCACTGCATCTTAGTTAACCTTTTAACCAGCCTTTTTTTGTCTCCTCTAACAATGAGGGCTGTGGCTTTTAAGGTGTCCATTTTTCCAGGTGGTTCCGGTAATCCATGGTTTCTGGTTGTGGAATGATTTAACTGTAGTTTGAGTTAGGGTTAGGGTTACAGGTTTTTTTCTGTTGTTTTGCAAATCCAATCCATCACAGACTCAGTGATTTTTTTAATGTCTTTGGTGATGTTGACAGTAGCGTCCTTGAATGTGTTAGTTTATGTAGACATGTTGACTTCAACAAGATGGCCGCATGGTAGCTGCTCCTGAACACAGGCTGCGACTTCACTCTGCAGCCACCTCTGAACGGTACATAGCAGTTATCCAGATTATCTGTGACACAGGGCAGGCAGGAACAGGACAGCACCTCACAATCCCACTGTCACATCTGTCCTTATTCACCATAAAGCCCCTTCCCTTCTCTTGCCAATGTCCTCTGGCATATAGATAAAGAGTTATCTGGTTGGATGCTATCTGGTATTACAGGATTTCACTATGTTTGGGTGAAATAAATAATATTACATCCAGTGTATTATCCAATGTTTGGACAATGGCTAGGAGGATGCTAGTTCAGCAGACAGATCCATGCAATCTGGGTCACAGATCCTCCATGCTTTCCATGGTGCCTCCAATGTAGATATGACTGCAGAGATAGATGTATGATCTTGATTGTGCATGTGGTCGTGATTGTAGCTGGTAGGCTACCCAACCTCTCCATCTTTTCCTAGATACTGATGTTTAAATTTGAAAATCCTGACCTGGCCAGCTAGCAGGGTCACCAGAGAGGAGAGTTTACGGACTGGTGAGTTGATTTCCGCATCCTGATAAGCAAACCGCAGAAACCATCAGATCCCACTTATGCCAATAGTGACAGTGCTTAAAAACAAAAATGCCATTTTTTGTTGTCATATCTTATTGACAATGGGCAAAACACTCTCAGGAGCATGGACCAGTTATGTTCAGCATCAAGGTCAGTGGAGTTAAGCATAATGTAAAACAAGCAAGCTAAGTAGAAAGGACATCTGTTCCTGTGTGTAAGGTTAAATATTCTTGGATTAATAGACAAATTATGTGGCATGTAACCAGGTACGATAAAAGGTGGACAACACAAGGTCAAGGACAACAGACAAGCATGACAAGTTGCTTGACACTGACATCCCTCCCACCAGTTTATGGATTTTGTCACTCATACATGTGTTTATGTAATGTTTGGCTTCTGAGAGTATTACAACAGAACATTGACCTTGGTTTTATTTCAGTAAAACTAACAAAACTCATCAAAATACATAACATTGATCCCCAAAGCCATCAAAGAACAAGGTCAGATGACACTGACAGTACAAACTTAATCTTAACTACGATAGTACCGTTGCACACACCCACTCACACATCCAGCCGAAGTTTTCAAATAATGAGGTGATTCTAAATATCCCCTGTGTCTTAAATGTCATATTGCTCTGTAGTCCTTTTTTCTCTGAATATCAATTGCATACTCCCCCCAGACAAAGAAAACCCGACTCATGTCTTTGACTAGATTGCCATTCATCAGGGGTTGTGGTGACATTACTTACCTAAATGAGTCGCCGCTAATTGCAATGAATTACCCCTGTGTTTGATACATTAGTGCAGCCTCGGTGCACACAGACGGTTCTGCATTCTGTTATGCTGACCACCCCTGAGGGATTGAAGAACAAAGTTAAGTGTGTTTTTATTGCACTGGTGTAACATTCACATTTGACAATTAGTGTCTGAGGCACACATACACACACGCACACACACACACACACACACATAGGATTTTGTTCTACTTTCTGGCACCATGCAATGGAATGTTAATAAGTGCATTATTTATTTATTTAACTTGGGTTTCTTGGAAATAAGATTTAATTTAAAAGCCTTTATCCACGACGATCATACTATGCATCACAGTCCCAAACCCAAACATTTTAGTCACAGAGACATCTGTAAACTGTGTCAGGCATTGCTGTTACCAGTTTTTGTCTGGTTTTCACAGACATCTGTTGTCTGTTGCTCTGATTAAGAAGGGTCATTTTGATTAAAGTCAATATACAGCTGATGCTACATCAAAGATGGTGCAGGATTTCTTTCTTGTTCAAAGAGTAAGGTCAGCAACATTGTGTTGTGCTACCACATATGGCTGAAAGCTATGCTGCAACACTGCTGGTGCAGGTACAAAGACTGGCCACCAGTGGCAGCGCTGAGCACAATACTGCTGGATGTAGAGGGTCTTGCTGTCCCCCTCAGATTGTGCTCTTCAGTGGACTGGAGCCTGGAGTACACCCAGGACAGGTCGCCAGACTATCGCAGTGCACAAACATTCACACTCACATTCACACCTGTGGACAATTTAGAGTCACCAGTTAAACTATTCCCAACCTGCATGTCATTGGACTGTGGGAGGAAGCCGGAGTACCCGGAGAAAACCCACGCTGACATGGAGAGAACATGCAAACTCCGCACAGAAGGGCTCCCTCCTGGGATTGAGCTAGGAACCGTCTTGCTGTGAGGTGACAGTGCTAACCACTACACCCCCGTGCGGCAGCCCCTGTCAATCAAATTTTTTCTAACTCTGCACTGAAACTGAACTGGGACCACTGGGAGCATGAAGTTTGCAAGAGGAAAATATATTTTTCACATCAAAATCATATTTTGTACTTGTGATGTGAATGACAACTGTCAGAGCCCTTCAGTTTTGTTGTTGTTGTACATCCAAGGGAGTTGCACTCTCTGGTGACCTCACTGGTAGCTACCTTACCTAGAAAGCCAAAGAATAAAGAAAGCCAAACAGGTGTTTTTGGCCAGCGATTGATCCAGGTAGTGGACACAGTCAGGGCTGTTTCAAGACACTCTGGGGGCCCCAGGCAAGAGGCACTTTGGTGCTAGTAGGGGGCCCCATTAGGGGGATTCCAACGTGTTGTCGTTGTTGCACTGTCTATAGGGGTTCAATCATATTATCATTGATATGGACCAATGTCAGCCGTCTCTGGGGGCCCCCTTCCAACTCGGGGCCCTAGGCAATTGCCTAGATTGCCTGTCCGGTTGCGACGGCCCTGGACACAGTGCACTTAATAGTTTTCAACTGTGAGTGGAACATAGAATTAATAACATGAAGATGAGCTATAAGTGATTTGTTTTGATACTTTGTACCATTTTGAGCCACATAGAAAGTTAAAGTTGTGTTTTGGGTTAAACTTTATATAAATTACTTTCTATTTTGTAGCCATTAAGGCATAAACGTCATCAACATCACCAAGAAAAGCAAAATCAACAGCGAGTAAAACAACAAACATAATGGGCTCTAGTTCGCAGACCGGGCGCAGCGGAGGCGCAGTGCACCTGCGCTTCGCCAATTGGGTGTGGCCAGGCAGATTTTGCAAGTTTGGCACACCGTGCGCGCTGGCGCAGCTACTCCTCTTTCGCACCTCCGTCCCTCCTACCGGCGCAAGTCGGAAAGAGGGAGGAGAGAAGGCGTGGAGTGGGTTTTACACACATCACACCAATCAAATGAGCCCCTCTCCTCGCCCTTAAATGTGCCGTGCAAAGGTGTAATGAGAGTTTACTCAATTCGCCATGGCAGAAGAGAGCAGCAGAGTCGGACAGCCAAACTTCTCCCAGGAGGAAACTGATGTTTTCAAATTTAAACATCAGTATCTAGGAAAAGATGGAGATGTCCAAGCTCGCAGTGTCCGAATATACGGAACTGCGAGCAGACCTCCACGGGCTGATGATGCAAAGGTAGCCTGGGAGGAGGTCACCACAATTGTAAATCAATGTTGCGTTTCTCTCGTGCACTCTCTCTCTTTCTCTCTCGCAGTCTCACTCTGTTTCTTTTCTTTTGACTTTTCTAAGATGACAGATACTGAATATATACTCCCTATCTGATGCTGTGGCTGTTTGTGGTTGGCTGAGAGGGATGTGAACTCAATAGTTTGCAGCTGTTTAATCAAATCAGGTTGGGTTTCCATTACGCGTGCCAAACGTGCCAAACGTGCCAAATGGTGCCAATCCCCTTTGATCTGACATCAGATGTGACGGAACAGTCGATATAGAGATACATTTATGTGCTGATTGCAGATAGTTGCATTGAATAGTGTTTTTTTGGGTATTTATTGCATTGTTAATGTGCCTGATATTCTGGAAACCTGCCTGTGAGGTTTTGGTGACGTGTGCACACTGTCCGCCGGTCAGCCAAACTTCGGCTTACACCAGCTGCGCTCCGCCTGCGCTGACAGTAGACCTGGTTTCAGCTGGCGAGCTTTTAGCGCACCTTCGGCGAAGCCTTTTGGCACGAAACTGTCACTGCGCCAAGCTGGATCTGTCGACACCTCCCCCTGCTGCGCCACCACACCCATCTCAGCGCACCTCAGTCTGCCAAACTACCAAACTGAGCGCGCCTCGGGTTGCGCTGCTCGAAACTAGCTCTGCGCGGGGTTCGCCACCCTGCACCACCCTGCACTGCGCCGGGAAACTAGAGCCCAATGTGTCCAACATGCTGAATGTCTACATTAAAGAGGTGAAACTTAAAACTACAATGACTGTAATGAAACATGGAATTGTTTTTCAACTTACCGTTATCAGGGCCCTTTGCTGCCCATTATCTCATGATTACCCATCAGCTATTGTCTGACAACAATAAAGTATAAGGGGGAACCACCAATAGCTTATGAGATCCAGTGTAGCTAACAGATATGCGGGTCAAAACTTCCTCTTCTGCAAGCCATTCATTTTTTAGTTTTACTGCCAACTTAAGACAGGTTCAGACAACATATTGACCAATCTACAGATATCTGCATTTGAATACAGATAGATTAGAAAAAAAGCTGACAACAAGCTAAATCGTAATCAGATGATAGCCAGTGGTTTCCGAGATTGCATTTCGGCCAATGTATTTCACCTCTTATGCTCTTTGCATGGACTGTTTACCTGCAAGCAACCAAAGCCTGCTCAAACATGATTGGCTGATACTACTTGAACTACAAACAGAAACCAGAATGCTTCCAATACCAAAATCTTGTTCTGTTGCCTACTGTTTCTTTACACACACACACACGCAAATATCCATTTACAGAGATGAATTATCATGAAAATAAAGTTTCACATTTGGATAAAATAACTGTTCTAGACTTCCCACCCACACTGTTTTGGTAGTTACACCCAATCCTGTCAAGCAAAGAGCTTTGTTGCAGTGTTCCAGAGGTTAATATTGCATCAACAAAAATGGTCTGCCAAAATAGTGACAATAACACAGACCCAGTACTCTTCCCTTTGAATAATAAGTGTCCGAGATTTCTTCCCCTGGTTGAGAGAGATCTGTTCAATATCGGAGTGACTCACTTGCATGGAGCAGGAAGCATCATGGGAGATTTCATCCTTATATGAAACTGCACTGCAATGTTCTGCCTTTTTCACTTGTCATTTTCTTTCTCGACATATCCCTTCCCTTAACAACAAGTTAATAAATATGTTACTGCTTTTGTTGTATATGCGTCAATGCCTGTGACAGGTATCACTGCAATTGAACGTGGGTGTTGAAAGTATTTGGCGTTTTCTTGTACTATATTGTAAAAATGTCCCATATTACCATTAGGAATAGGTTTTATTGGACTTTTGGAGGCAACAAGAAGCATATCTGTTTTGGTCAATGTGTCATCTTAGTTATGACTTTATTAACACAAAGATGGAGAGATATTTGAAATCATATGTGTTTATTTATTAGGCATTGATTTTCTCAATATAGTACATGTACTGCTAAAAATTAGGAGATGTATGATGACTTTCTGAATATACTAAATGTGCTTTGAATGTTTTTTTTTCATTATGAAACCTTAACAAATAAATAAATAAATGGGAATACAATGAGATGACATTTAAAAAAGACTTATAGTCACATTGTGGACCACATGACTCTATTTCTTAAGACATCCCCCCAGACGCCCAGGTTAGATGACTCCTGATCAGCTGCTTACTAACAGCAGGGCCTCATTGATTGTTAATCGTTTAATACCACAAACAGAGGGGGGATGGTTGTGAACAACAACATGATGAATAATGAAACTATGACCGACCCACCGGGGGAAGGAAAGCACCCTCCTGTCACACCTACAGTATAAGCTGAGACACAGGATGACTCCTTTAGGAGGAGAACCCGGAGTCCCAAAGGGCAAGCAACAAGAGATGCCACACCATCAGACAGGTTGTAAACAAATCCACAGTTAAATCCCATTATTAAAACCACATTAGTAGTAAAAGGTCAGCTCGTTTGAGATGTCCATCTCAGCTGTCTATTCAGCTGGAAAATGGCGTGCAAGTTTTAACAAGTAGTTCAAGTATGGTGAATCCAAGGTGAACTAGAAAGTATCTGCAAAATGTAATAGATGATAACAGATGGTACCATAATGTACAACAGTTAAACCACTGACAGGTGAAGTTAGTAACATTGATCATGCAGTGTTCTCCTGGGGAATCTTGGGTTCTGCCATTTATGTTGATGCCACTTGACAAGCACCACCCAACCAAACACCATTTCTGGAATGGCCTGAGGAATGTGATAAAGCGCTCAAGGCATTGACCTGGCCACCAAATTCCCCAGATCCCAATCTATTCAAGTATCAGTGAGAAGTACCTGAACAGGTTCAATCCATGGAGGCCCCATCTCGCAACCCACAGGACTCAAAGAATCTGCCACGAATGCCCTGGTACCAGACACACCAGGTAATCTAAGGAGGCCCCACTGTGGATCAGACTTGGCTGTGAAACTGTTGTGGCATGAACACAGGACCTCTGGGGCACCAGCATGTCCCACGGATGCTCGATCTGATCAAGATCTGGGAAATTTGGAAGCCAGGTCGATGCCTTGAGCTATTTGTGATGTTCCTCTGCCATTCCTGAGAGGTTTCATGGTGTGGCATGGCATGTTGTTCTGCTGAGGGGTTGGGGGTGGGGTGGGGGCACTGCCATCCTGGATTGCCATTGCTGTGAAAGTGCGCACTAGGTCTGTGACTGTGTTTGGGTGGGAAGTGCATGTCAAGTGGCATCCACATGATATCAGGAGTTGGGTTTCCCAGCAGAACATTACATTGTAGCGAAATGATCAATGTTATTCCCTCCACCTCAGTAATTTTAATGTTGTGGCTGATCAGGGTATGTTTGTGTTCATTTTTAAATAAAAAAAATAGTTTAAATTTTATGAAATATAGATTTCTTTATAAGAGACCAGCTTACTGCCCATGTTGATGAGTATAAATCTTGTAACTGCCCCCTTCTGTTACTTTGAGTGTCAGTATTGGTGGGGTCATGATAGTCAGATCAAGGAAATACATTCCAGTCAATGGATATTACAGGCACCACTATTATTATTATTTCATCCTTAAGATCTTCTCTATCACCACAAATTCCTTTTTTTCATTTGATTGACAAAACTTATAATTATGAAAATGACAATGCATTTGTCCTTATTCTATTTCCAGTTGGTTTTGTGACAGACAATTTGTGTCAAGAAATATTTTTCATCATGGTTTCCATAAATAAATTGACCACTGCTTATAAGTTTTCTCTTGTTTTCTAGTGAGCAGCTGAAGCTTTTCAAATGACAAGGTCTCAGACCCTAAGCGCTAGACCAGACCAGACTAAATGGTGAAGGGTCAGAGTCATCCTTCAGTAGCTACACCAGCCTCCCTCAGCTTCTATCTCAGCCTTCACAGTGGAGACCAGGGAGCTGTACTGGCCGTTGAAACATTCTTCTAATTTACGTCTGCCAGCACCAGGAAATTGAAGTCAAAGGTTCACTGCATCTTGTGCCACAAAAAATGATCTGCTAAGGACCAGTGTGTAAAGGAGAGAGGGCAAATTAACCTGGACACTTATAAATGGGACACAAAGGGGTGTGAGTGGGCTCTAAAAAATTCATGAAACACAGTGAAGTTGGCGTTAAAGTGGCTGCAAGTGGCCACAATAGATTAAAACCCAGTGATTTCTCAAGTGCCGTGTACTTTGGTGCATTAATATATGTCTATATACCTACCTGTTGTGACTTTTTCTGCTGTCAACCTCTAGCTTTTCCTTTTCGCCTAAGAGCATATTCAGAGAGAGTTTTATTCCAAATCTCTGAACAAGGAACTTAACAGGAAAATCATCAGTGGAAAAGGAAAAAGAATAAAAAATCTCATTTGAATTGCTTTCTTTGTATAATGCTTATTTTCTAAACCACAAAAAAACATAAAACACTTCCAGTAAAAACAGAACAGACACCACTTCTGTTTAGGAGCCCTTCAGGCAATATGAGTGCTGGAAATTTAAAAAACATTTAACAGAGAAGTCTAAACAAAATCTAAAATACTTGAAAATGGCTTTTGTTAAAGGGATACTTTGCTGATTTTCAACCAGCTTTGTATCATAATGATGTGGGTAGTATGCATAAATGAATTCTGGTTAATTTCCCTCCATCTTGCCAGCTCCCTGCTCATCTCCCAACGAAAATCCACTGGCTCTCAGGCTGTTGCTCCTGCATTTTTATTTGCCCACCGCCACGGATGTTTTTTTTGTTTGTTTTGTTTTGTTTATTCTGGTCATAGCATCACTATCAAATATTTTTCGGTCCTCTACTGCATAGACAGACTAATTTTATGTAAAGACCATCTTTCCAGCGGTGAAACAATTCTTTAAATATAGTGACAGAACTAACAATTATCACCATTATCGCTTAATTTTAATTTTCTTGATTAATCCATCCATTATTTTGTCTATGGAATGTCTAAAAGAATGAAAAATGCCCATCATTTCCCAGAGGCTGAGGTGATGTCTTTAAATGTCTTGTTTTGTCCAATTAACAGTCCAGTACCCAAGGATGTTTACTTTACAATGACGATTAATATCGTACAAACATGAGAGTGGTTTCAATTCTCTCATATAACTCTTGGCAAGGAAGCAAACAAGCACATTTCCCAAAAATGTCAAAACTATTTTATAACTTTCTGTGACTCTGAATATAAATCAAAAAGGCTAAATGTGCAAATGTTGCATTTCTAGTTTTCAGATCAGTCATTTAATTAATTAATCTTGACTTATTGTGTAACAGTAATAAAATCATGAACTTACTACGTTGGCTGCAATTCTCTATATGAGTGCTGCCACTAAAGCTGGACTAATAAAAGTATTTATGACAAATATGTGTTGATATTTCCCCCTCTGTCTTGTAGGATATTGCATGCTGTGGCCTTTACCTGGCCTCATTTTCCCTCCCCTCCTGTCTGCCTCTTTAGCTTGGCTACCGGCCCAAAGTGGCTTGTAATCCTTGATCTCTGAGGCTCAGTGAATTACCACACACCTAAAAACAGCCGACTCAATAACCGGGAGATTATCAGGACTTCTGACGATGTCAGCAGCAACAGCAGCTGCTGCAGCTTGGGGATGGAGGCCAATCATTGAATGCAGAGAACTTCACAGCTTGAACACTTACCAAAGACCCCTTCCACTAAATCAAACCATTCCTATAGAGCAGCCAGGGACGTGATGATGTTCTGGATGGTACTGTTAAGGCAGCTTAAAACTGAAATACATTTCAGCACTGCAGAGTTATGTGTGTTTAAATTCTATCTTTGATCTTTAACCAGTCAAGAAATGATTGACAGACGCTCTCCTTCCTTTGAAACAGATATATGAACCCTTCCTGCACCTAACTGCGTGAACTCCCATTTTTACTGCCTTTACTTTTAAGCTCATATCAGTCATTATAAAGGCTCCATACACATGCTCTATCTTTTTTTTTTCAGGACAATCTGGGCTAACCAGATTTGCCATCATTCCATGTCCTTCTGTGTGCCTGTATTTTATATTGATTTTTATATCAATGAAAAAAACAAATCTGTGTGCCTAAATTCTTACATTTTTACATGTATCTCAGCATAGCAAGTTGGAAGAAGACATATTCTGCCATATATGAAGAGGGAAGACTCTCTGGATTCTGGCAATATAAGAACCATGATGCTGGGACATTCTGTCACTTCACAGTTGTCCAAAACATGTGGTTTGTGCCAGGCGGACATGATTGCCAGTATTTTTTCATTATTGCAAGAAATTCCACAGACTCATTCACAAGTCAAAAATGTGATTTATCTGAAAGAAACATGCAATATTTACATCTAAAATCATAGAAAAATAGTCAACCAAGTGCAATGATGTCCTCCAAGATAATATTTGCCACTTTGTTTGCAGTAAACAAAGTTTGTTGTTGTTTTTCAGTTTCAGTTATATACTGGGGGCATTTTGGGCATTGGGGGGGGCACGTGTCCCCCTCAATGTATATGGTGACTACGGCCCTGTCATGCATGCATAATTAGGCTGCTGTTGTCTGGGTGCGCAAAGGTGAAGTGGCTGGTCTTGTCATACAAAGTTTGATGGAGTGTCAACTGGACAATATGGAGATATTTGCATCTTGAAAGCCGGACTACAAATGTGGATAGACAAGGAGAAACACACGCAAGCCTAAGACGTGGTAAAATACGATATTCCTCACCATATGAAGTGACTGATAACAAGATCTGTATAAACTGGGTTGTAAAGAAATTCGTCAGGTTTTTATTTTGTAGTCAATCAATCTGTATTTATAGCATGATGGGATGACAGCACAATGATGTGTGTGGTATCACTGGAAAGCTCTGCTCCTGCACTTTCATGTGATATGTGTGGCTTCTCGCTATGACGTGGAGAAAATCAATAGAGAAGAACAGGTGTGAATTTGGACGCACTATGCGTTGTTCGGGCCCATAGGGTTAAAGGGGAAATATCCAAGTGTTGCTCTGAAACTGTGTAAGTGTGGTTTCTGTAAATCCTAAGTGAGAACTATATAATGCAGGTGATAAATCATGTTTAAATTTAGATCTATATAACAACATTTGAGTCATTGGTCATCTGACTGACCTTCTGGTTTCCTGATTGGTTTAACTTTGGTTGCCAGGCTCAAGCAGTTCACACTGAATCAAGGCAAATATCTAAGCTCGTCTTTATTGTTTTCGCACTATCAGTGCACTGCTATTTGATCTAACAACTTGTCCAAACTGGCTGTGCAGGTAAGTATCAGCACCATATAAGCATCAGTCCTCCATCAGTGTCTTCCTTGCATCAGTTCAGCCACAGTAACTGCTGAGCCCTGTTTGACAGAACACATAGCATGGCACAATCATATTCTTACAGGTCCAAGTAGTGAAAAAAAAACAGTGTATAAATGTTAGAGAGAAAACAGTGCAGTGTCAATACAATGGCTGGCTGGTTAATATGGAAGCACACTGGTTTTGTCAGACAGAGGACTGAAAACTGCAGCTGAAATGCACACAGTGTACACCAGGGGTCCAATTTGATTTGTAAGCATATTTTTGTAGAAGAAAAAATGGCAGCAGTGAGAGACAGAGTGATCTTTGTTAAAATATATGCTGCATCTGGATCAGACTCTGTAGTGTGTGTGTGTGTGTGTGTGTGTGTGTGTGCGTGCCTGTGTGTGCAAGTATGATGCAATCTGCTCCAAGTAATCACCTGAGTACTTTCCTCAGCAATAGAATGATTAAGAATAATTTTGTCTGATGGCGACCACTTGAGATGTAGCCTCTAGATTTACTGGGCAAAAAACGCTTTCTCTCTGGTTCTGCAATTTTAAAACTTAATTTCATGCCTTTCCAAAATAGTAGACTCTTGACTCAGTGCAGCACATAAATCTCTACCTCCCCTTTTCTTACCGGCCCCTCAGGTCTGCACAGACCAGGGAGATCTGCCAGGTAGGAATAAAACGGTCCACATATTATAGCTAACTGTATTTTATGAACAGACTTCTACAAAGTTAACTACTAGAGATGTGTCAGAATCCAAAAAACTTTATTTATGTCATTGATTACCTTTAGTTTATGTCAAGTTATATTAAATTACCAACAAAAAGCAAATTCCTGCTGATGTTCTTACTTTTGCTTTGACCACATCACACCTTTATGATTTGTGGGAAGGTCTGTAATAGCATTTTATATTGATATTGGACATCTCCAGAGGATTACTCTCAATTACTTTGGTGATCCCCTGACTTTTTCTCTGTTGCCATCAAGAGATTAACCTTTCTGGCTTAGAACAAAGGTTCTAGAACTGCGAGGCACAACTCCCCAGGGGCGCTAGCATGGCTGTAGGATCTTGGTCTTCTTTCCTGCTGAAGTATTGAAACTACTGGATGGATTGCCATGGCATTTTGCAAATCTATGGTCTGCAAAAGACAAACTCTCATTGCCAAGCCTCTGATTTACATCTTGCGCCAACATGGGGTTGACATTTTTTTTGATTTTGACTGAAATATCTTAAAAATCACTCCAAATTGAATGACTTTATATATCTGCACATATATAGTCAAGATCCCCAGAGGATGAATCCTAATGACTTTACTGATCCCCTGGGAGCAATTTAACAGAGTTGGTGACATACAGTATATCATTACTCTCAGTATCTCTTGAAAGCTTTGAATAGTGCTACAATTGCACACACACACACACACACACACACACACACACACACACAAAATGTTGCTTTTTATATTAATTTTGTATTTATTTTGCTTTTGACTGACATGTACAGTATGCACCCCATGCATCTGCATGTACCACTTTGTGTTTTTGCAACTTCCCTGCACAACCACTGGTGAGGATGTGTCATTGTTTTTGAATAGGCTACTGCTGCAAACTGAAAGGGAACATGCTATTGACCCATGTTCTGTTTTGTTAAGGCCTTTACAAACCAAGAGGCGTGAAAAATAAATGACACGGAAATGCAAAATAGTTACCTGTGCATCAAAGAATTTCACATCAAAACTATTCATATCAGCAGTCAATGCGTTTACATGACATTAGCAAAAACCAATGTCCAACTTAGAACAGACTTTTAAATACATGTAAACATGTTAGTCCGACTGGAATTGTACTAAATCCAGTTTCTCAAAGTCAGATTTACACACCCAGATAATGCCATTGGGAGTCGATTTATTCCTGACAATCATACAGTCAATCAGACCCAAACTGACAGAGGTGCTCAGCACATACTCCACAGTTTACACAGTAGCAAAATATGAGCTTAACTTGTTATAAGAATAATCATGCCTTGTCATAACAAAATACATTGTTGTGTTATTACAAGAAATATACATTTGCTGTCATTACACAAAAAGGTCGAGAGAGAAGATATTTTAAAACAAAATAATTGTATTTATTAGATAAAGTTATCTGTCATGCTTGGTATGAGAAACATTTTTAGTTGTCAGTAAGCACAGTAAATGAAACCAAGTGATCCTTTACCTTTTGAAGACGAGGCACTCTGCCCCTGTGCGCTTGAAGTTGGCTGTGAGAATATTGTTATTTGCTCTTTTGCTGTGGGTGGTCAATAAATGGAAAATATCAGTGCTTGTGGCACGGACACAAACACCAATATTCAGCATATGTTCTAATATTTCAAAGATATTCAACCTGTAAGGTAGTCTGTTTCTTACAGTTCAGCATTGGTGGCCAAAATGTTTTGCAGCTCTACACTTTAAAACTGAAGAAAACCACAGTAAAGGGGAAAGTAAAGGAAGAGAATAAGAGCTTATGTACATATACAAATACATATATATATATATATATGTATTCAATCATATTAAAGTATTTTGCTATTTTGTGGCTGCTGATTTTCTGACAGGCCTTGTGATTCACAAAATACTTTCTGTTGGGAAATTGAGCATCGTCTTGAGCATTCAGTGCACACAGACATCATTAGAAATAGGATTTATCGATCCAATGAACAGTGTAAGACAGCTCACATGAGGAAATGCAGCTTGTAAAGCAGTGGTTTTGTTGCAAAACAGTTTGCCGATGATTGTCAGTCAATGCGTCAGTCTAAGTTCTTTAAACTGCACCATCCATGTCTCAATCTTACTCTTCATGTTTGTCTGTTCATTCCTCAACAAGCAGCTCGACAGCATCGTCTCTTCTTATTTCCCTTAGAGGATCCTGGTTCTGCACGCTTGAAGAATCACCTTACGCTGTGAAAACACTAACCTGGGTGAACTTGTCTGTCAGTCAGAAAAATAGACTCTTAGGAGATATTACGCTTCTATACCTGGCTGCTCATTGACTTGGAGCTGTCAGTCTGGATCCAGCTGCTTCGCATTTCATTCCAATTTATCACAGGGGCACTCACCCATCCTCTCACATATATTGACTGTTCTTCTCTCAACTGATAGAGACAAGGAGATGATTTTATCTGTATATTTACAGCAAGATTAAAAACCTTTGCTTCATTAAATTATTAAATATGCCTGAGAGTTGTCTGCAACCATGCACCACTTTAATATGTTGCCATGACAAAAGGTTGATTGAGGGATACTTCAGAAGGAAACAAGCTTTTCGGGCAGCATATACACAAAGATGTATGGGCGGAGATGTTTGCAAGGCTGTTTCTTTTATACTTGTATGAACAACAGGTATTGCTGTGTATAACGGGTGTTCTGACCTGGCAAGAGTTGGTTCAATAAGTCCACATTTGGGACAGTTGCCACCTGTATTTACCCATCACTCCCAACTCTTTAAATACTGATGCTTGGTCAGTGGCCCTATATGTCATACTATGACTCTCCAGGCACAATCTGGTGCCGGTTTTGGATGTTCATCGATGACGTGTCAATTTACGCTACATGCACTGTGTCTTTAAACTTAAACTTAAACTTCAGTTTTCACAGGAAATGTGCAGTTTCCGTGCATTAAATGCATGCAGTCTCTTTTCAAAGTAAACGTAAAATGAAGGTGAAAAGCTTAATTTTTAGGTTAACTTTCTTAGGTTTAGGCAACAAAAGCACGTGATTATGTGTTGCTCTATATACTATGGCAACTGCTTGGAACGTCAAAAATGCATGCTGCCAATAAAGGGTGCCTCTGTCCATTAGTATCTAACGCTGAGGACCACTGACCAAGTGTCTGTATTTGATGAGTTGGGATTGAGACTGGGTTGACCCACAACACCCTTCTCTGCATAGGTTCACAGAGACGTTTACGTGATTCTTCACAAAGGTATAGTTCCAGTTTAAGAGCACAGCTCTCTGCCAGTGGAATACCATGAAGCTGAACCAAAATATAGTGCCACTTTCTGGATATACCTACCTAAGGTAGGCAGGTAAGGTGGATGCCACTTTCGTTTACTATGCAGTCGCAAACACTGGTGTGCAATTGTATCTTCTCCTTTATTGGTGGGCATTGAAGAGGCACATTGGAATGGAGAGAGGGGGAGGTATGACATGCATCAGAGGTCCAACAGCTGGATTTAAATTAAGGACATTAGGTTTATATGGCATGCACTGTAACCATTTGGCTACCAAGGCGCTTCTTTCTTTGTATCTAATGGCTTGCAGGCTCTACACATTTACATTTACAGTGCTCTGCAATTGGCAGAATTAGAAGTTAAGAGCTCAAGCTGGGTATCAGTATGTGATAGGGCTGAGTATTGTTTAAACAATTATGCCGCTTGTACCAAAAGCACTACCCTTGAAGGATACTAGTAGAGTACTTCATTTGATACCCACAATGTGAATGGAGTGTTATTTTTTTGAATTATTTTTTTTTAATGTTTGGGTGGCAAATCGGCATGCTGAACCGCTTACATCATCAGAACACCACACTTGACTTTACCACAAACTGTATGTGTTGTAGTTGCTGCTGCTGCTGGAGTGAACGTGCTGTGGACAGCTTTGAGAGTCCTCCTGGCTGCACACATAAGCCCCTTTTACACTGCCAGATTTTCCACGAATGTCTGGACGATTTGCCAGCAAGCTGCGAGCTTGAGGCGCCCAATTTTCCGCCTCGGAGGGTAGTCATATGGGCAGAACCCTTTTAGTTTAAACAGACAGAGGCAGTGGGAGGGGCTGTTGAAGACTTGTGGGAGGAGCTGTTGATGACCCCGCATGTGCAACCCACTGGCGGTGGATAAACAGGAAACAGCTGATAGCAGGAATTAGCGAGCAGCTAGTAGCAAGAGGGAAACACAAACCTGACAGACACTGTAAAGATGAGCAACTGAGGAGGCAAGGAATTGCGCGCCCTCCTTCCACTCGCAAACGAAGAGGCCATTAACCGTCAGATGACAGGAATGGTAAAGAACAGGCCGACTTACAGTACAGGCCAAAAGTTTGGACACACCTTCTCATTCAATGCGTTTTCTTTATTTTCATGACTATTTACATTGTAGATTCTCACTGAAGGCATCAAAACTATGAATGAACACACGTGGAGTTATGTACTTAACAAAAAAAGGTGAAATAACTGAAAACATGTTTTATATTCTAGTTTCTTCAAAATAGCCACCCTTTGCTCTGATTACTGCTTTGCACACTCTTGGCATTCTCTCGATGAGCTTCAAGAAGTAGTCACCTGAAATGGTTTTCCAACAGTCTTGAAGGAGTTCCCAGAGGTGTTTAGCACTTGTTGGCCCCTTTGCCTTCACTCTGCGGTCCAGCTCACCCCAAACCATCTCGATTGGGTTCAGGTCCGGTGACTGTGGAGGCCAGGTCATCTGCCGCAGCACTCCATCACTCTCCTTCTTGGTCAAATAGCCCTTACACAGCCTGGAGGTGTGTTTGGGGTCATTGTCCTGTTGAAAAATAAATGATCGTCCAACTAAACGCAAACCGGATGGGATGGCATGTCGCTGCAGGATGCTGTGGTAGCCATGCTGGTTCAGTGTGCCTTCAATTTTGAATAAATCCCCAACAGTGTCACCAGCAAAACACCCCCACACCATCACACCTCCTCCTCCATGCTTCACAGTGGGAACCAGGCATGTGGAATCCATCCGTTCACCTTTTCTGCGTCTCACAAAGACACGGCGGTTGGAACCAAAGATCTCAAATTTGGACTCATCAGACCAAAGCACAGATTTCCACTGGTCTAATGTCCATTCCTTGTGTTTCTTGGCCCAAACAAATCTCTTCTGCTTGTTGCCTCTCCTTAGCAGTGGTTTCCTAGCAGCTATTTGACCATGAAGGCCTGATTGGCGCAGTCTCCTCTTAACAGTTGTTCTAGAGATGGGTCTGCTGCTAGAACTCTGTGTGGCATTCATCTGGTCTCTGATCTGAGCTGCTGTTAACTTGCCATTTCTGAGGCTGGTGACTCGGATGAACTTATCCTCAGAAGCAGAGGTGACTCTTGGTCTTCCTTTCCTGGGTCGGTCCTCATGTGTGCCAGTTTTGTTGTAGCGCTTGATGGTTTTTGCGACTCCACTTGGGGACACATTTAAAGTTTTTGCAATTTTCCGGACTGACTGACCTTCATTTCTTAAAGTAATGATGGCCACTCGTTTTTCTTTAGTTAGCTGATTGGTTCTTGCCATAATATGAATTTTAACAGTTGTCCAATAGGGCTGTCGGTTGTGTATTAACCTGACTTCTGCACAACACAACTGATGGTCCCAACCCCATTGATAAAGCAAGAAATTCCACTAATTAACCCTGATAAGGCACACCTGTGAAGTGGAAACCATTTCAGGTGACTACCTCTTGAAGCTCATGGAGAGAATGCCAAGAGTGTGCAAAGCAGTAATCAGAGCAAAGGGTGGCTATTTTGAAGAAACTAGAATATAAAACATGTTTTCAGTTATTTCACCTTTTTTTGTTAAGTACATAACTCCACATGTGTTCATTCATAGTTTTGATGCCTTCAGTGAGAATCTACAATGTAAATAGTCATGAAAATAAAGAAAACGCATTGAATGAGAAGGTGTGTCCAAACTTTTGGCCTGTACTGTACAAGAGAATCGCCGTCTGACTACTGCCACCTGACTAGTCGCGGCTTCCCTCCCACGTCACTGTTTAGGTTACACGCTGAGCTACACCTTTTGTTACTTGCTCACTCCCCCCATTACCCTGAAAAAGGTGCATTCTGTATAAACAAAAGTAGGTAGGCGGCATTTTGCTGCACTCCACGATTTTGTTTTTAAAGACTGATTGGGCTTTCCTGCCAATTTGCACAATTCCTATCTATAGTGGCAGGGCTATCTGTTAGCATCGCATGGCAAAAGTTACTTAATGGTTATTAGGGGTTTAACATGGAGTCAGGCAGTTCGGTGTCATTTTGTGGTGTTGTAAGTTAGCTGCTGCTGCTGCTTTGTTAGCTTTGTTAGCAGACACTGAACTCAGAGCAGCAGAGCAGCTTAAAAAAAAAAGGCAGCAACAAAGTTTGTAGGGACTATTTGTCGGCATCAGTGTTGCATGCTGCTGTGTTAGCTTGTGCTAACCGGGCAGTTGCTGAATTGACTGTTGGCTGAGGAGAGCAGCTCTGGAAACATGAGCAACAGAAAGTTTGCTGATCCAGCAAGGAGTCAGGAGAGATCCACGTCATAAAACAGGATCGAATGCAGGTATTGTTTGATTGGAGATGTTTCAGTACTTTGTGGTACCAGGTTATTTCAGTCGAAGCCTTATCTGGTACTGATACCCAGCCCTAAAGAAATCATACTCTGGGAGCTGCAAACAGGTTTTTAGTCTTTTTTTTTTTTTTTAAAGATTATTTTTATTGGCTTTTTGCCTGTATTGACAGGAGAGAGGGTGAAATGGGGAGACAGAGAGAGAGTGGGGACTGACATGCAGCAAAGGGTCACGAGTTTTTAGTCTTTTTATCATTTGACAAAATGTATGAAGCTGTCAATGCAATAAGTAAAAAAAAAAAAAAAAAAAAGGTGGATAAAATAATAAAATATAGCCCTAAGTTAGAAACATTCCGTGATTTACATCAAGGAATACCTGATCAAGGAATTAAAGAAAGCATTAAATACCAACTTTTGAGACGTTTATATATATACATACTGATATGGACACATTGGTACTCAGAATATACTGATATAAAACAGTAAATGATTCAATATTTATCCACCAGAACTTTATTTCAGGCAGTATGAAGAAGGCTTTGATGTTGGAACATAAATATGCATTGGGGAAAGGTGGTCCATGGCTTCAGTACTTCTAAAATCCTGGCTATGATCCTGTTCGGCATTTCCTTTTTTTTCATTTCTTAGTGATATTATCACAACGCCAGGTGATCAATTTACACCTTATTTCTTTAGTGGCCAGTAGGACTGCCATTCCACCTCTGCACATGGCAGCTGTAAAATCAGGCAAGTTTGAACAAAACTGTCATTTGTTTAATTGGGCCCGTACTGAAGTTTTAGCCTTTCCTTACTGTGTGTCTGACACAAACACTTTAAGAGTGTTACTGGAATCTGTTGAGAAGTTATAAACATTTTTTTAGAGAAATCTTACCCAGTCTCTTTTGAAAATCAGTGCATAACTTTTCTCTGATATTCTGCTGGCAGACATGCAACAGATGGTGCAGGGGGTAAATAAAAGGAAGGTAAATATTTAGTTCAGTGATTCTCTTTGGTACAGAAGCACTGCTGTTAAAGCTGGGGTAGGCAGGTTTATTTTGTTGTCATAGAGCAAAAATCCCACAATAAACTTTCAATAAACAACAGCATTGTAATTCAAGTGGTGTGACAAAAAGTAGACTTCTGCACCTTCTCTTGGCTCTGTTTTCAGGCTTTAAAAAAAATCAGCATCCCTTCATATGGTGAAAGCCTGATTCAACAGTGGAGAATTCCACAGAGAAAGCTGTTATTCCAGCATTGGCAACAACTGCCTACACTGCAAAGCAACCCCCCCCAAAAAAGGACTTACCAAAAAGAGAGCCTAAAAAGGAATCTGACAATAAACATAACAAACTGTGTGTCGATATCAGTGAAGCATTTTGGAGATGAAGAGAAAAATGGTGCAGCCTTTTGCTAACAGCCTGTAGCTTTGAGTTCAACGTTAGCTAGAGTCTCAAAGAATATTGTGTCGTCTGTCTCACTTCCTGGCTTTACAGGCCACCTTGTCAGGAACAGAGCGGGCCCCAGCTCTGAAGATGGATCCCAGTCAGCGGCCAAAACCAAGTAAAGGGAAACAACCCGCCAGATTAGCAAACTTTCTGTTGCTGCCATCACACAGGTCAGACTGGGCACCACAACTGGCTTTCAGCCCTATGTGGCACCCTACACTGGGGGGGTTCTGCTGGACAAATTCAAGCCACTACAGCTGCCGACCAAAGGTCAGTGTGCAGGGCTACTGCCCGCTCCTCACCTGGGGGAAGTTGTCCACAGTGGTGGGGAGCAGGGCGGAGGGGTCATGGGATGGCAAACTATCTAACTTTTGTCTCATTTGTGGTCTGATAAACAGAGAGAGAGAGAGAGAGAGAGAGAGAGAGAGAGAGAGCAGGGCAAGGAGGAGGTGAGCAAATATGCTGTGTACAGCTCCACAGTGATATTAGATTAAATAAAGCAGTGTATGGGAAACACTGGGATACCATAGAAAGCGCTTGCATATGGCCGTGGTTGTCTGGTAGGAGAGGCTGGGACAGAAAGGGGTGAGTTGCAGGAAGGGGGTATATTTTCGCAAAAACTGCCTTTTTTCTGTCTACCCCAGCTTTAAGTCACTTTGGTGTTTGTAGATATTCCTAAGCAAACAAACATTTTCCTCAATTTAACCACACGTGCAGGTTTACAATACTTTGAACAGAAGATTATCCAGATAAAGGAATGGCAACGGATGTGACCTTATCAGTGAAAGTGGAAAGAGATAACAAAAAAGTCTTTAGTTTATCACAAAGAAGAAGAAAAAGACTAGAGTCAGACTAACATCATTATCCCTTTTAAACCTTTAATCTTTTTAAAATATTTGCAAATATCTCAGCAAAGAATGCTTTCTTCTTTTTATTATTTTGAAGTTGTCTTTTGTTGGCTTTATGTATTAATGAAATTCATCATTTTAGATAACTTTTCTTGGTAAAATGTGGACTCTTTTTTAGGTACTTAGAAAAGTAAATGCACAGTGTGAATTTTAATGAACACCTGACAAGGTTGAAATAGTGTTATATCGCACCAGACAGCAGTTGAGAATAAGAAAATTTACACTGACTTACATCAAATTGTTCTCTGTGGTTTTCAGTGTTTATCACCAACACACATTGTATGTTGACGTCTGACAAACATTTAAATGTATTTTCTTGCTTAAAAACATTTGTAAAGCACATACAGAGCAGCTGTGGCTCAGGAGGCAGTGCGGGTTGTCCACTAAATGGAAGTTCCTTGACTCCCTGACTCCACATGTTGATGTGTCCTTGGGCAAGATACTGACCCCCAAATTGCTCCTGGTGGCCCATTGGTGTGTTTGTTTGTGCATATGTTTAACTGATGAGTAGATGGCACCTTGTATGGTAGCCCAGTCTGTGTTCACTCCCAACTCGTCAAATACTGCCGCTTTGTCAGTGATGTTACAATCATACACCGACGCACAAAGGCACCTTTTGCAGAGGTATGACATGTACCAGGCATATATATATATATATATATATATATATATATATATATATATTTTTTTTTTTTTTTTTGATGAAGACAGTATGCATTGAAAAGCAGAAACTGTACATTTCTTGAAATAAGAATATGCTGGGAAGTCTCGGCCACCTGTGTTTGAATGTGTGTGTGAATGGATGAATGAGGCATGCAGTGTAAAAGCTCTTTGAGTAGTCAGAAGTCTAGAAAAGGCACCATACAAATGCAAGTCTATTAACCCAGTCCAAATCCAATTTAAACAACTATTTTAAATCCTGCATTGCTGACCTGCATGTATTCATGCTAGTACTCTTCTTCCCTGCCTTTGTTGGCACATTGCTACATTGCTTTGCATGTTAATTGCTACCAACTGTCGATCAGCAGAGTAGCATGAAACCAAACTAGAACCCTGTAATAAAACCAGTGCTTCATAGCACTGCGAATGTTCGAAATTTTCACTTTACTTTTAACTTCACATGATGCCACACAAACCTACAGTACAACGGTGACACAGATGGACAGACATCCTACTGCAGTTAGACGTGAAGCAGCCAACACATTTTCATATTTTATGTAAATTGGGCATACAAATTGGGTTGATTATATTAAATTTGGTTTTCATTCAAACAGATTTTTAATCACTATATCTCAGTCAACTACAGCTGATTGTCTCTCCATGATTAACATTTCCCTGCTTTGATTTCAGTCCAGCCTTAATTACTTTTGGCAAACAACAGACACTATGAGATAATAAGAAACAAATGTACTGCATGTGAGTCTGACTAGCTGATGCTGCCATCCTGACTGGAAGGTGTTGGTGGTTCCCATATTGTATCCCAAGAAGGGCTCCTGATAGTAAAAAAAAAAAAGAAAAAGCTCTGTGTGTGGTCAGATCAATAGATAGGCTCTTACGGGACTAATATTACCTAACTGTGAAAATTGAGTAATATTACTAGCTGTGCTATAGGAAAGCTCTATTGATTGTGTGGTCAATATCAAAGAGCAAATATCAAGGGCTGCACATGAAGCTCCTCAATGATGGACTATCCTGTTTTTACCAACCATTTAAAAGGAGAGAAAATTCAATAGCAATCTAAAGCTAGTATCAATTTCCGGCAGTTGATGTGTTTCTGTTGTTCACAAATGTACACTGTCTTAAGTATTAGATTTCTGCTGCACTTAAAGGAAAAATACAATCACTGACATCTATTTTGGAACTTCTTTTTTAATTCAATACAAATCGAGGTACTAATGTTACATTGAAGAACCACATCACGTTTTTATCATTTCAGCCTTTGACTATTACATGTCTTCATGACACAACTTTGGTTGCTATCGGATGTTTGAATTTGGCATATCCAAACAATTTGGCAGGTGTCTTCATTTCAAAACTCACCAATGGGAGCTTTCAAGTCCTAGAGGACAGGTGCCCACACTACAGCACTGATTGACAGACTCCAGCAAAGAGGAACTAAGTTAAGAAGCCTGTAGACAGGAACACATTGAATTCATAGATGATGAGGATGCAGTTTCTTGGACACAGGCACAGACATGATAGACAAACAGTGACACAAACACCAGTCTCATGGGTTTTAACTCCTGTGCTTGATGGACCCATGCACCTTCCCACCCACACAGTCGAAGCAGACTTTCTTGCTCTTTATACTATGTCTAATGCTCTAACTGTCTAATATTGATGCGAAAGGGTTTTGTCTTAAACTGATGCTTATAAGTGAATTGTGCGACCATATGTGACACTGAGGGACACTGCCCCAGCGACATTTTTTGATGCTCTGGGGATGAGACCAGGCTACTGAGATATTTCAGTTTAGACCAAAATGACAGACCAACACATTCTCATCCCGACCTTGTTGTATGTCAACATTTGGTCGTGGACTTTCCATGACGTTTTTTTCTTCCAACAACAAATGCACATGGTTACGTTTAGCCAACACATGCACATGGTTGGGTTTAGGAAAAAAATAACAAGATTTGGTTTTATATTCAAAGGGTAAAGTTGGGTGAAAGTCAGTGGTAATTGGACCCATTCACCATCCCCCACCCTACTTAGAATGTTTAAACCCCCTTAACTTTTGTTGTTGTCCCGCCGGGTTTCCCCCGACGCCGCCGGCTGCCCTTAAACTATAGAGGTGACAGGCCTGTGTATCATGCTGACATGAAAGGACAGCTTTTTTTGTCAGTCTTTGACGCTGGAAGTCACTGCCCAAGCACTGGTTTTTGAGCATCAGCATCCGTAGTCTGAGCCATGATAGGCATGTGAGCAAGTGGAGCACCCAAACCGCCACTCAGACTTTTGAGAGCAAACGTGTTTTCCGTTTTTTTCTCATAAGAATTTTGGACAATGTCCACACAACCTGGTGCACACATCTGAAGTTGCCCTTTCACACATGTAACACACAATAGTGGATTTTCCATATCAGACGCATTCTTACCTACTGGAAATACTCTGCTTGGTATAAGCAAGGGGTGCAAGAGGCAGGACATGATGCCAAAAGTAAACTATGCTGTGGTTGTAATTAAGCATTTTTAAGCTTTTCGGCAGAAATAAAATTGCTTTTTTTCCTTAAAAGAAAATGCTGGGTTCACAGTGGAGTATTCAGGCCCAGTCATATCAATACCGCGGTCAAAACAAAACTAGTCTTTTACAGCTGTACAGCTACATAAGATATGCTAACTAAGTCACTGTGTTCGGATTATCTGCCTGGCTGGTTTTCAATCGATGTGCTAGTCTTGGACATGTCGAGACCAATGTCAGTCACTCTAACTCTGTTGATGCAGGCTAAAAATGAAACATCAAAGTTTGTTGAACTGCCCAGCAAGAAGGTGAGACATGATGACGCTAAAGCAAAGAAACAGGTAGATTAGATAGCTTGTTGGATGTCAGAGCTAAGACAGTCACCCAAGACTGTCAGCACTGTGTTATGGGAGTATTGAACCTTTATTTTACCAGGTAAAAAGATTAAAAGAAACTTGGCCAAGAGGGCAGCACACAATAAAAACACATAACATTCAGGTTTCACACATACAGAAATGATAAAAAATATAGAGTTTCAGGAGTGCATAGGTAACTTCAAGCTCCAGGTCCTTTAGGATTTCTTTGAAAGCATCATGAGAAATCAGTTCAGGGAGTTTTAAGTTGTCAGGCGGCACGGTGGTGTGGTGGTTAGCACTGTCGCCTCACAGCAAGAGGGTTCCTGGCTCAATCCCAGGAGGGAGCCCTTCTGTGCGGAGTTTGCATGTTCTCCCCGTGTCAGCGTGGGTTCTCTCCGGGCACTCCGGCTTCCTCCCACAGTCCAAAGACATGCAGATTGGGGACTAGGTTAATTGATAACTCTACATTGTCCGTAGGTGTGAATGTGAGCGTGAATGGTTGTCTGTCTCTATGTGTCAGCCCTGTGATAGTCTGGCGACCTGTCCAGGGTGTACCCTGCCTCTCGCCCGATGTCAGCTGGGATAGGCTCCAGCCCCCCCGCGACCCTCAAGAGGATGAAGCGGTTAGAAGATGAATGAATGAGTTTTAAGTTGTTGAGTAGTTAGCTAACATTAGCTAACTAAACAGCATGGCTGAGCCAGTTGTAACGTTACAGGTTGTGCTGTGGTGTGTGTGATATAATAAATCTCTTCTCTCTCTCTCTCTCTCTCTCTCCCTCCTTCTCCCTCTCACACACACACTGACACTCTCTCTCTCCTTCCCATTCTTTACATTATTATTTATTTAAACCTGAGTAAAAGAAAAAAAGTATTATTTCATTAACATCTGCTTAATGTTGATTTCTACATAAGGCCAGTATCCTCTAAACCTTTCCTTTGTGTAGTTTTACATGTTTTTACATCTGCCATGAGCACTGTTGAAAGTGTTTTATAGATTTCAACAAAGTTGTAAAAATATTAAAATTCATGTCTAATTTTCAGGGAGAACTGAGAATATTCTCACCTTTAACAACCCTAAAATTAAGTCTCAGTATTACAGGAAATAACACTTTGGGGTGTTAATTAAATTGCAATTATCCTGCCATACCTCTCCTTGTCTGTCTCAATTTATGCAACTCCTACTTTTACCTAGGCTATAACTAGGCATCCATGGTCAGAGCTAAGCATGTGTTGGAAACACCTGTGTTGGAATTCAGCTAGCGTCCTTCCTAGAATTTGACTGACCTCCAGTGTGTGTATGTCTATGAGTGCCAGCACAGAATAATGTTGTCAGCCCTAAATATCTAGATAAGCACCCATAGTTATGGCCCATGTGTTGTATTTACTGCCACAGAGGAGAAGTAGTTCTGGTGTTGTGCAGTGGCATCTGTCCAATAGTGTAGTGAAAGCTTGTTCATGTTACCAACATGTTTTAACAAAAGGCCAGGCTAAAGTAGCTTACAACCAAAGGTCTCCAAGCATGGTCTTCTATTAAAAATACAGCTGGTAAAATGCAGATAAAAATAAAGAAGTGGTACAGGAAAAGTGTTTTTATCAATCAATATGTTTCCTTAACATTAAAAGAAAAAATTCTGTTTACATGACCTTCGTTTTACAAAATATCTCTGTCCACACAAGACCACAGAAACAACTCCAAACGTTCAACGGTAACCAGTGCTGTCGCTCTCTTTAGTAGCCTCCCCTCGTCACAAAGGTAGCAAAGTGCACAGGCTAATCGGTGTTTCAAAACATCTACTAGAAATCTCATCACCAATGATTCCCCTCTGACATAAGGATAAAGAAGTTCACTCAAAACATATGAGTGATGCTCTGAACATGATTAACTTTTCCTTCCATTCCTCATCGACAACAATCCCACTCTGGGAAGTGTCCCAACATCTGCTGGTTTGACCGGTCCTGATTCAAAACCATAGTTTATGGATGACTGTAAATCGCGGATGCTGGGGTGGAGTAAAACATTGGGTGCAGCAGTCATCTCTGTTCATCCGTGAAGTGGTGCAGTGATAATAAACTTAAAGGCTCTCTAAGTCATCCTAAGCTTGAAAACTTTTTGTCACATACAGCAAATATCTCCTCATGATCCGCTAGCTACATGTCCTCTGAATATGCTGTGAAAAAGTCCAGTCTCTGTAGGCAGCCCAGACTCTGCAAATGGCAACAAAAACATTTGGGTCCAGGCTGCACCAACCAGCCAGCACAAGACCAGCGAAAGCAGGCACACACACATGAACGCGGTGCCCATGTCTCACGGTCTCACGCAGGCACGCACACATGAACACGGTGCCCAGAGAGGCAGTTAGTTCAAATGACGTTTTTCCAAACAACTTTTTACGTTGGGGCTTCAGGACACTTGGATCACTACGGACGAGCAGTATGGAGATATTTTGTGGTTTCAATTATGTGTTTTTGGATGTTTGAATGTGGGACACCATAAGCCTCCATTAGGTGGAGTTGTGTTGCTACCCCCTCTCCCCTTGGATCTCCGCAAGTGTCGTGAGGACTCTAAAACTTCACCTGAGCCTCCATCGGCATGATGGTGAGTATATAATAGTTAAATTTTCATGTTGGGTGCACTATCCCTTGAACAGGTGTGTAAATCCAGGGTAACTAGCAGCTATCACTCCTTCATGACAGAGTCACAGAGGACGAGGGGAGGTGGGGCGAGCTAGCTCCATTGTGTTTGATAACATTGTTGAATGTAAACAGAAGTGATGCCAACGGTGCTTAGCCTGCCTTTAAGTATAGAGCAGTCACTAGACCGAGCAGTGCTCACAAAACCTTAGTCTGTCATTGCTGTTGTTGTTTCGAGAGTACACTCATTACATAATCAAAAATGGGCCTGAGTTTTGATACATTTTCACCTTAGAAGGCATTTTAAAATGTAAATAGATCTTTTTTTGTGACCTAAAACTCTGCCCAAACGTACAGAAAAATTACCATTTACACAACCCGTTCTCATTCCGAAGTCATGAAATACCGCTGCCTGGTCACTGATTTCGGCGTCAGACACCAATGAAAAGGGTCATTCTTCTTTGGCGGTACAATACGCTGCCAGGTGGCTTCAGTTCATGTATTCATGGATGGATGGGTCTAACAAACACCAGACTTTTACCCAGGAGGCCGGTGTTTACTTCCTGTATCAATGATGAGCCACACCATCGTGTGTTTTTTTTTTCCAAAACCTAATGCATGTGTTTGTTGCACAAGGAAATATTTGTAAAAAAAGAGGCATTTTACTAATGTTTTAAGTTTATTTTGGGTGCATTACAGACAGAAACTGACACGCTGGCTGATGATGTCAATGACAGAGGCATCCAGGACACCTAGATTACGAAAGTCCACTGACCAAGCAGCAATATGTGATGGATGGAGAGTGAGAATATGTTGATTTACAAAAATATCTGTGTACTGTACATATGGACAGGGCCTAAGTCACATATTGTAAGTTCAGTGTCTGATTTGCCAGGTAGTTTTATGTGTTTAATGTGACTGGAATATTCCTCAAGTTCTTTAAAGGTATAATATGTAGTTTTTCCACATAAAAATTTCTAAAAACGACTAAACCAATATTATATATTTTGTTTAGTTGTGTACTTTGATTATCAGAAATGTTTCCAACAATTTTTCAAACCCAGATAAATATGAAATATTAATAACAGTTAAGGACCGTGTCATTAAGTCGAAATGGCGGCGTAACTCCAGTTACCATAGCCATTAAATGAAGGAGAAGAAGAAGAAGCAGACCATCAGAGAATGAACGTTACTGTTGCTAGGCTAAGCTAAGTCGTCATGGAGCATGATTATGCATTGACGGTTGCTGCACCTTCTGACACCGAAGCTGTCCCAGTAAACAACCCAGTAAAATGGAAACGTACGGGTCAACCAAGTGATCCCAGAAGAATTTGGGATAAGAAGAGAGCTAAATCCAGGATAAATATTGGTGTGGCCTTTCCAAGATGGAAAGAGCTTCGTGAAAATCTAGGACTACAATTTGACGCCGACCTTGCGTGTGTTCTACTAGACAGGTAAGCAAACATCTGGCTGATGTTATCGAAATATTAATCATTTCCACCAATGTAATGCAAGCACTGCTGCCCGCCAGGGCACCAGCGCTCCGGCCAGCGGCCTCCGCTGCGGAGCGGAGGCTGGCTAACCACAACATCTAACGATAGGTTTCTATAATGCTGAGCTGATGCCAGTAAATGAACTGCATTTATAAAAGAGGCAGATGAATAGCTAAACATAAGACGCACTGAGCAAGAGAGAGCAGCAGAGAGGGAGAAGCCATCGCTAACTGTAAAGCTAATTAACTAACAGTTTGCTCAAATAACTAGCAGATTGCTAACCATTCAGCTAAAGTAAGTATAGCATTTCTGAATAGAGTGTAAATAACTGAGGTTAGCGAGACAGTCGCTAAAAAAGAGAGCCATGACTTTAACACACGGAAAACCGGACATTATAATCAGTTTATAAAAAAGCCCCGGGCGGGACGTGAAAAGTGGACATGTCCGGGCAAAAGAGGACGTTTGGTCAGCCTATACAGTAACGTTACTACTGATAGTGAGATCAGAGTTTGACGATCCGGTGTAGGTACCAGATTGACTCGGGCTGCTACACCGGCCGACGGACCCCATTTGCATAAAGTGAAACATAAAGTGAATATAACTTCAGTAATATACCTCATCCATGAGCATTTCTCTGCTGCTGAAGCTCGCTCTGCCAAAAAAACTGCCACGGTCGGTTTCAGTTACACAGAATGAGGAATGTTAGATCTGTATCTGTTATATAACTACAACTCCCATGATCCCACGCTACTTCGTGATGTCATCCAACTCCGTCTTCTGTTATTGTTTTGGTTTGAGACCCCTAGTGGCAGAAAATTACATATTGCACGTTTAATGTGTCAACAGTTTGTTTTATAATACATGGCAACTGCATGAACACAAATTGAAATTCAAAGGTTTTTTTTGTTGGTTTCTTTTTTAAACTGCAATTTAAAATTCCAAGATTCTACACTAATTCCATAATTGCACAAGGCAGTAAAATTCACCTCAGCACATACAAACTCTATACACACAACATATTATCAAAATATTCAGCAAGTGCAAAAAAACACACAGGCTGTAGTAAAGGTCCACATGCCCATATCCTTTATTTTCACGCCACAGAAGCTGTTTTCTGCTCAGTAAATTATTTGAACTTTAGGGACATCCTGCTGGAATTGTTCATGAAAAAACATGCAGAAACAAAGCCACATAAGTACTTCTGCTGTGAGCCTGACACTTGGCCGGGAAGGTTTCTATGGTTTCTTTTTTGTCTCTCAAAATGACAGTGTCCAGTCACCTGTGAATCTGACAGTCCATTTACACATAGAGTGGCTGATTTCATGCCGCCCTGGCCCTGCAGTACACAGACATGTTTAGATGCTCTCAAGGGTTAGATGATGTGTTGTTTCTGGCCCACAAGGGCTTGGAAATGACAGTGCATTGCTGCTTTAAAAAGATATACGGATAACCTTTGAAATATCCTAGTGTCTATTTTTTTTCCCATTCCATTGTATAAAGCTTAATGTCTTATTTTGACATGCCATCTCCTTGCAATAGCTGCTCAAAGACATCTTTTGGCAGCAATAAGCATATTTATTTTCGTGGGGGTGCAACCTTAAGATCTCTCTTGCCATGCTCACTCTCGCAGAAGCAACTTTTGCTTTTCAATCTTGCTTTGGAGTCTTTAGTAAACAATAGAGCTTGCTTTCTCACACTGGATTTATATAGCGCAGATACAGCCAGCCAGTGAGTGAGCCACAGTAACATTAAAATAACTGTGAGCCATCATGTTACACGAGTTGACATGATCAAAACGATTACATAAAATAAAATGTTTGTAAAGGGTTACATTTTGAAAGCAACATTTATATCCTTGGCTTCATAATAGTGTGGCTAGACAGGAAATTGCTGTGTTACACTAAGTGTGTATTTAAAATAATTGCCAGTGGGTCATATCCCAGCCAAAGCAAGGCAGAGCCAAAGTAAAGAGGTGTAGACCGTCCAAAATACTGAGCTGGGTCACTGTAGTTAAAGGATAATGTTGGTTTATTACAACTAGGGTCTTATTTTTATGGTTTTGGCCATTATTTCTATTAATGGTAATATCCTACTCCTTAGAGTAATGTAACATGGCTACAGTTAAGCCCGTCAGGGTAAAACACACAAGTAATGATCAGACAGGTTGTAAACAAGCCTATTAATTATTTAAACCAGATGATTTCAAGGATTTTATTTAGAGGTGAAACCAACAGTAAGCATGCCCAAAATGTCATTAGCAATTCCCCATTGCACAGGTAAATTTCAATAAGCATACAATCCTCACACCACTTACAGTATGTATCTTCCCTCATGGGACTTCTTTTTACAACACTGCTGTGGGACCTGTACCTTTTTGCAAAATACATTTGTGAGTCCATTATATTTATTACTGATATGAATGATATCCAAACAAAAATATGAGCAATTGACAACAATGATCCTATAAAGCGGCTGAAGCATGGTGTAAGTCCAGGCAGAACACTGCAGTGGCGCTTGTATGAGCTGATTAGCACCATAAATAACAACATTTACATGCACAAAATATTCTGTTCTTTTTTTCCTTATTTCAAAAAAGACAACATTCCTGCTAATACTCCTGTTTACACGCAGCCCTGCATACTCAGATTAACGTTCCCTAATGTGTCATTTATCATGTCAAAATGTAGAACAGTGGAACAGCTTGGAGTCGCTTATCTGGTTTTGTCTCTTTTGCATCAATTTGGGATTTTTTTCAAAGTTTCTCCTGGGAGCGGACTTATTGGACTGTGCCGACACAGCCTCCATCTTTCATGCCTTCATCAACCCTCTTGAAAAGGTTGACGTTGCGATATTTGTGCATATCCACAAACCTGTTAACATCCAAGCCATTCATGATGTTTAAAAATAAGTGTGTTACTCCTTGCGATTGGAAATGTTGGATTTCTTCGGGGCATGATTTTATACTTGGCCTTGCAAGCTGTTGGCTAGTTGGTTTTAATACAGTGTAGCCATGACATTGCACAGAGCTGACCATAAACAGACAAGACGCAGTGTGTGGCAAACTGTGATAAAAACCACAACTGAGATGCACATTCTGAACAGGCTGTATACATACCCATTAATGCTATGAAAGCCCCAATAATAACAGCATATCCCACATGTCCTAATTGGAAATGCTAAAGTGGAAAAAGGCCTATTTCTGAATAACTAAATGAAATAGTCTGTTTATGTGACCCATATCAAACTTAAAATTTCATATTCAGAATAATAGTGAAATATAAGTGTGAATTTAACCCAATTCAACCAGATCTCATAGAAATTCTCTAAACTCTAAACAATGCATTAACTGGTGGTGGACACAAAATATGTAAAAAAATATGTGCTGGCAACACAAAAAAAATCAATGAGGAACTTTTGTTCATATAGAGCAACAAAGTCTACTTAGGTCAAACCAACATGGACTTTCAACCAGGAGACCGCTGTTTGTGAACCAAAGGCCAATGTAGTTATGTGACTCTACAGACTTTATATAACTACATAAAGGACTTTAAGTAGGTACTTTTCTTTGTGCAAATGTTTCATAATGTTAGCCACATTGATGAAATGTTTGAAATTGCGACCATCAGACTTCCCATTGGCACTGTTTTTTGGTTTGCTAGCTTGCTTGTAGTTTTATGTTGTGCCCACCACCACACGATACGTTGTTAAGAGCTTGTGTCCATTTCAAATACTTCTGTTAGACTGTGTTCAACAATAAGCTAATAATGGTCTCTCATTCACAAAACTGACACTAACAAAACTTTCTGTGGGCAGATCAACTCTCCACCCCTCATGGCTCCAGCTGTTAGATATCCACTTAGTTGGTGATCACACATTGGATACCATTTTGGCAGCAGAAATGGCCTTTTTTCTGGTTTGAAACATCCTGTGCACTGCTGATGTGCACCCCACATTTTATGGAGCAGAGGAACAATAGTGTTTGCTTGTCAAGTTACTATTCTGTTTTTGATTGTCTTAGTGTAGCTGCTGTTGATCATTATAAGAGACAGTTATCTGTAACCTATATTATCACAGTACCAGCTGACACACAAATGACAGACAGCTTATTACATGGTTGCCTAGCAACAGTAAGGCAGCTGTCATTGCGCTAAACATGTCAGTGTGATTGGGATCACAAAGCATTGCAGTACCCCTTGCTTTACAGGCATCTATGTCATCACCCATCAAGAGTAATGGACGGTAGGGAGCCTTAATTTTCTGACTTCTGAATGGACAATTTGGCTATAGCTACATAAGACATTTTGTCCTGTTACAATTCAGTGAGTGTTGAAATAGTTTATAGATTGAACAAAAAAGAATTTACCAAAATTTTAGCACCTTATCCTTCATTTTATCAGAAAATATATGCTCACCAGGTTTTGAGATACATGGTTTCACTGGACAGTTTACGTTGTTGTACATTTAATGTTTTGGGGACTTTATTTCTTCATTCTAAGGCAGTTCTCTCTGCCATTTATTAGATGTGTATGTGTGTGTGAAGGTTAAGCATCCTATAATGCTTTCAACACTGTTTGATAGTCTTTGTTCATGCTGGCCACAATATAAAATATAGCTATTTTTTTTCACCCCTGGCCTGACAACTAAATATAAGACATTTATTATTGGCACAAAAATGTGACTTCAGTAAAAAAAACAAAAAAAACCTGCAAGCGCCAAGGCATGAAAATAAAATTCAAGAAGACTTTATATGACAAAATGATATATTACAAAAGGTCACAGAGAAACCATTGGGTTTTTGAAATAATCTTAAGGGTCACGACCTACAGTCACCACTTCTGATTCTGAGTATCGATCATCTCTTGAAACCTCTATATGTGCCTTTGATGGCAATCTCTCTGAAAAGAAGGGTCTGCGGTCTTGTTGCCTATTTCCTCCCAGGATAAAACTGACCCAATTTCACAATGTAATAATACCTCAATTACCTTACAATAGAGAGCTTAGACGTCAGAGCAACCAAGCCATTACTGGTAGAAACGACATCTCAGAATGCCATCTTTCACTCCGCTATTTATTTTGCAGTCTGAAGATGGAGAGCATTTTTCACTATATTCTTTCTTTCCTGAAAGTGTTCGATGATAAAACTTGTGTCTTTGTTTCTGTGGATGAATAAGGACCAAAGTTCCTGGAGCTTACACTGGCACTCCACTGTCACTGTGCAGACATCAATTATATGGTGAGTATTCTTCAGTCGTTAGATTATAAACTGACACGGGACATTAATAAATTATACATCTACTGTACAACAACCACTGGATTCATGATGTATTACTCTACAGAGATTACTAATATAGTCTAACATAATGAAAATACTGAGCTTCCTGGCACTGGAAACAGAGTGCGGAGTCGTGTCCATGTGCTGTCAGCGGTACCACTCAGCCTCAGAGATAAAAACCCTAATCGGGCCATAATTAGGCACGGTCTTTTCATTGAAGCCATAGGAAAGAAGCATCGCCAGCTAATGTCAATAACTGTGTCACAGCATCCAAGGTTCTGTCTTGCCAAATTACATAACATTAATAATGTGTAATTACAGGGAAAAGATTGAAGTGTCACTGTGCCGAAAGGAGAAATTAAATGCTTCCCAGCAAGAGGGGATGTAATCCTGGGACACGCTCTCAATGAGGGATGGCTTCATCTGGCTTCACTTGCCTGCATTATGGAGCTTTGTTAAGTCACTCCTGAGATGTGTGTGGTCGCTCAGCTGTTGGATTTTGTGATTGTTTACTTGACTGATACTGTTACACTGGTCGTTGTAGGTTGTCAACAAAATTCATTAATAGGCACAGGCATTATTAATGAGCACCACAAGGTATATTTGCCCGAGAGGTGTGTTGATGATTCAGTCCAGTAATTTTTAATTAATGCTAACAACACCTTGCAGTACTTTACATAAATTGTAAAGTTTAACATATAGCTGGAGCACATGTTTGATGTGTTTTCAAGAATGTGAGCTGAGGATCTGTGGGAGGCCCTTACCCCTACAGACCCTCTACTTAGTAAGTATTTATGTATCCATACCTAAAAGGGTAGGTTCACTCCAAATCAAAAATACATTTTTTTCTCATACCTTTGGTGCAGTTTATTAATTTAGATTATTTTAGTGCGAGTTGCTGAGTGTTGAAGATATTGGCTGTAGAACTGTTTTCCTGTTCTCATATATAATGGAACTAGACGGCACTCAGCCTGTGGTGCTCAAAGCACCAAAATAAAAACATTTGAAAAAGTCTACAGCAATGTCTCTTTCCAAGAAGAGACTTGATTGCTAAAGATAGTCTACAGACCTTGTTATGGACGGGTTAATGTATCCTCATTTAACAGTATATATAATATCTAACAAATCAGCACCAAACTAATGGCATTGTCAGGTTCCCTGGGTTAGGTTTAGGAAAAGAAACATGGTAACAACATACCTTAACATAAGTCGGTGTTTTACACAGGACACAAACATAAGTCTCCTGGGGGAAAGTTTTGTGTTTGTTTGACCCAGCCTGCCTCCTGAGGCAGACTTTTGCTCTTTATACTACTTCCTTCTTTACTCCCATAACACACATGACCGCAACCTTAACAACAGACTCTTGGTTAAGCCTTCCCCCTTTGTGATGATCCGTCAAGCTGTCAGAGCTAGCATGGAGCCCACACTGTCACTAACTGCACTCCCTGAAGAAATATTGTCAAATTTTGGAAAAATGAAAAAGAAATTTCAGGGAGAAGCAGACAGAAGGGTCTCCAATATATTTTTAAAGGGTATAACCAGGATGTCAGACTCATTTAATGGCAAAAACAGGTTATAAAGATAAAGTCTAACTATAGGCTACAGATCACAGTGTAAAATTGAGCCACCATATTACTGGCAATCGAGACAGAAAACAATAAATTTAAAAGGAAACTTTGCTAATATTTAACCAACTGTGTGGCATCGCAGTGCATGCAGATGAACCGTGTTGGGCTTCCCCCCATGCCATTCATCTGCACACACTGTGATGACACACAGCTGGTTTAATATTGGCAAAGTTTCCCTGCTTCCCTTCAATGTTTTCTGTAAAGGAAGATGGGCCTTCATTCAGTGTTATAATCATTAAAAAGGAAAAGCAGTATGTGTATACATTCAGTAGGCTATGCCTTCAGTAACTAGATCTTGAGCTAACCTTACACTTTTCAGGGTTTGGAATGGGGAAATAACATATATCTCCTTGGAACCATTCCCTGTAACGAGTGTCATTGATACATGAGCCCCAGACACAATGTTTAGTTTGAAATCCACAAGACCAACCTGAAAATTAAGAAAATCTGATATGATTGTACGAGTCTATGGAGCGCAGTCATGTTGTTGTCAGACCCTTTTCAGAGCTAGCTGATGCTACGCTATGATTGGCCAGTCTGCATTTGAGGGGCGGGACTTAGCAAAAGGTCAATTACGTAGGTTATATACAAATTACTGGCTCAATATTATGTGGGTTAGATATGAATTCTGGTGTATTACTTTTCATATACATACTAATAGTTCTTAAAGCTATAGTTGCTAATCCTGTTCAGAAACACTTATTGTTATACTGGGTGAAATGGTCCTTCCATCCTGAGAGTAGTCGATACATAATGTGTTCAGAAAAAGGAACGAAAAAAATCCAACCTCTGTGGCAGCTGCAGGCCTGTAAAAACTCTGACCAATCCCTGCCATTTGGTGCGAATGGAGAGAACCAATCAGATGTCTTCATGTCTCGTCCGTATATATCGCTCTGGTCCTGTCCACGCCCCCCTCTGTCCCTCCCTACTCCCTGCGTGCACTCATCACGTGTCACCGTTGCCGGAAATATTCACTCAGAGACACTCAGCAGAAATACCGAGTTAGCAGGAGCTGTTGTGCTGAACAATGGCAGAGAAAATGCAGCCAAAAGTATCACTTCCAGCATTACTTGTAACGGCTCGCCCCGCTAAACAGGCTGAGAAAAGAAAGTCGGAGGCAGAAAAGGCTGCGACGAAAAAGGCTTTGGATAAAGCGAGAGGACAAACCAGAGTCAACATCGGTGCAGCTTTTGAACGGTGGAGACAACTGAGGGGCCTGAAGGGCCTGACAAGTGATGCAGAGGTTGCTGTCTGTCTGTTAGACAGGTAATTATTTGTTTTGCTTCTGGGGGATTTGTTATTTTCATGAAATATGTAACGTTAGCCAACTTAGCTACTTTTGTAGCTCATATTAGCCCAATGTTAATATTAGCTTCTCTGTTGGTGTACTGCAGTATGCGCATTCAAGTTTGTGGGGGCGTGGCTTTGGAAGGAGCACTGACGGGAGGGGGAGGAGGGTGATGGAGCTTAGAGGAGGTGCCACTTTCAAATCTTACTAGCTCTCCAGTATTACCAACTATAGCTTTAAGAACAGCCCATAGCAGTTTCTACCAATCTTCATCTGCCAACCATATCACCGTACAAATGTGCTCACCTAGCACCACACACTTGATACGGTTGGTTGGTGTTGTTGGGTAGAAAGAAAATAGTTTTGATGTGTAACTACTCACAATAAGGTCTGTGGATCATCTTGTGTAACTGGGTAATGATTCCTGGAAAGAGACATTGCTGTTGAGCTTTTCAAATGTATTTTTTTGGTGCTTTCGTCACCACAAGCTGAGTGCCATCTAGTTCCATTATACTGGAGAGATGGCAGACCTATCTACGACTGATATCTCCAACACTCTGCAACTCACAACTAAACAAGCTAGACCTATAAATAGCACTACAGATAAGAGGAATGATATGTAGTTTTTAATCTGGGGGCGAACTTTCCCTTTGATACTTAATTCTGTGCTCTTTCCAACTAAAACTAAACATTTAATGAGGCTTATTATTCACAAGCCTTTGATTTTCACTCTCCAAGGTGAAAAAAGGTTAAACACACATTTTGATGGGGATATATGGATTATATTTCAGGATTAGCACATTAGAAGTCATTAAAAATAACATCAGCCTCATTAGCCTTTCAAAGACTAAGCATACCGGCTGGGTCTTCATTATGTGGCATTGTGCATGTTGTCCTCATGACTGTGTGGCTTTCCTGTGAGTGCTCCATTTTTTAAGACATGGAACGCAGGTGAAGTGAAACACTAAACTGCCTTTAATGTCAATGTAACGTTCTGTCTGTGTGTGTTAGCCCGGTGATGGACTGGACATACTTAAGTCAATTCAGTTTTATTTACATAGCCCAATATTACACATTTGCTTAAAGGGGGTGTACAATCTGCGCAGAATATAAAACCCTCTATTCTTCAAATCTCAGTCTGGGTATGAAAAAACTCCCAGTAAAAGCCCTTTAATGGTAGACAATAAGAATGAAATGAACCTTGGGAAGAGCAACAGCCCTCTTCCAGGATGGACAGACATGCAGTAGATGCTTTGTACAGGATACACCAATGTAAAATTACAGTATTGAATAGACTGTAAACATATATGAAGAATATGGTTGCAGGTGCTTCTAGGTGCTGCCAGACACACCTGAGCCACACAAGGACAAGAGGTATAGACTACACAAACACAGAAAAGGCAAAGCTAAAGCACACTATTCACACAGGCAGAAAGGAAATAAACACACTCAGAGGGAGAGGGAGAGAGACAAAGACTACTTGCCCACAAGGGAGAGCGAGACAGACGAGAGGAGAGGCTGACTCTCCTGGAGGATGAAAGGAGGAAGCTCCAGATCCAAAACATCTGGAATGAGGTACCGACAGCCAGGGGAAGGAGAGAGAGGTCCCAGGACAGCAGATGGTCCAGCACAGAGACGCCTGAGTGAAAAGAGAGGACGGGGAGAAAGTAGGGACAAGAGAGAAAGAACGCGAGTGAGAGATAGGCACACAGCTTGCGCACATGTGCATGTGGGACACCAAACAAACAGAGGGTCAGAGAGAGGCTGTGGTTTTCACTAAGTATACAGTATTTTTGTCTGCAGGACAAACATGGACTAAAAGTACTGGGCTTAATAGATTCATTCAGACTGACACCGACCCACAGTAACGATAATGGAAACACGTTCAAGGCCTGAATTAATTAAAGAATAATAAAAGATGAGTTTTAAGTTTGGATTTAAAGGTTTCAAAAGAATCAGACTGTTTCTGTAAAGGCTGACCTTGCATGGATAGGCAGGGAGGCTAAAATTGGTGAAATATCATCAAGTGTTTTTGTGTTAGTTAAAGGGATAGTTCAGATCTTTTGAGGTGGTGTTTTTATGAGGTCATTATTCATAGTCAGTGTATTACATGCAATAGATGTTGGTCAGCATGCCCCCAGTTTGGAGAAGCAGGCAGGAGTACCAGGGAGATAAAGTATTGCACTGCTGTACACGGAGACAGCAGTAAAATGCATTTCAGCAACTTAAGAGGTTGGGCAGTGACTTCCTGTGTCACACACAGACTAAAACAACTGTCCTTTCATGTAGGCATGATACACAGCCAGTATTGTGGCACTGTACCTGGCAGCGTCATGGGGAAATGCAGCGGGACAACAACGTAAGTTAAGAGGGTGAAACCCTGAGTAGGGCAGGCGGGAGGTGTGGTGGATGGGTCCACTGACTTTCACTCAGGAGGCTGATGTTTTCTTTGATGTGATTGTAAAGCCTATCTCTGTTCTTTTCCCTGGACCCAACCACATGCGTGTGTTGGCTTAATGTAACTATGTCAATTCACTGTGTTGTACCGGTGTCCTGTGTTTTGTTTTTTGAATAAGACTGTATATAATGTGTACATTTCCTGTGAAAACCTAAGAGTATTTTGAAAACAGACAATGCATGCAACAGGCAGAAGTTAACATGGCTTCCCAGAATATCAACAACCAACGCATCCAGGGCACCATTAGCCTTGCGTGACCAGCCTCCCTTACTTCGGAATGGGAGTCTGGGGACATTCGTCTTTCGTTTTGTAATATAAATGGGCGGGGATATCCAGACCACGTGACACCGTTGCCATAGGTACGGCACGTAAACGTCTGCTGTAAATCCTTAATTTCTCCAATCTTGTGGACGTTGCAGCTCTGCAATATAGTTGAATCAAATGGAATCATATCCATTTTAATCTCTTCTTGCGATGCACTGAACATTTCCTTTTGTGTTGTACTATGGACAACAATCGCGGAAATGCAATTCTGGTGTAGGCGGGTGTAAGGCAAAGCTAATCAGCCGTTGATGCCATTTGATGACTTTTATTATTAGCACAGTGAAATTATGTAACGTTTTTACTAACTTTACTGAGTGTATCAAATGCAATTTCTTGGTAAAAAAAATGTGGTTGCTACAACATGTGTGTTGCCACTGCAAAGCCTCTCTATTTCAAACTAAAGGCCTGTCTCGAGTCCTGTACATAGGGCCCTATATAATATTGTACAAGCCTAATTACCTGCAGTGGGTAAAGGCTATGACCTCGTCATTATCATTAAGGTGCAGAAAGTGGTGCACAATCTGGTCTAGTACATGCAAGGGCAGCATTACTAATACAAGACCCACAAAGGTCAAGGGAGAAGCAAAAACATTTATAATGTATGAACCATACCAAAAAGCCTTGAAATTAGGTAAATTTCAAAACAAGCTTCCCATGGACGGAGTCATGGGTATAATCTTGATTCATCTTTTGTTGTGTTCTTTCAGCAGCTTTGCATGCTATTTATACTCACATGTCCGCTGTTTTCCCGTTATCTATCTCTCATTTTGTGTTTTTGACAACCCTATCAAAGATATAATTCAAAGCCCCGATGTGGCGAAAGTACACCTGCTCCCCGAGAAAGAGCAGCACAACAGCATCCTCTGAGAGCTGCTTCGCCACAGAGAAAGCTCCTGAGAGGGCCAACACTGATAAATCTCACACATTTCCTCTGTGATGTGAGAGAGACCTAAAGAGGAAAGCACTTCATCACCGGGAAAGGCTTTCTCCGATCTGCCTTCAGCACTTCTCCCCTTAATACGGAAGAGGAAATGGCACTAATAATGTTTTCGGGCATGTTTGGTTTTGGGGAAATGGTTTCATATATCAGTTTCATGGGAGATGGGGGAACAGGCTGTTGATGTGGATGCCTGGTTACAGCAGGAAGTGCTACGTTGAAGAATTTCACTTTTTCGATAGGTTTTTTGAATTATGCTTGTTGCCCTATTTTATTACACACTGCAATATGAAATTTCACTTGTCTGCTTTGTTTGCTTTTTTATGTCTTTTATTTGTGACAATATCATAAAGCATTTCAGCACAATGGGATTTTGAGAGGCTTGGCGATATTTGCGCTGACATGTCTGCTCCAAAATAGCTATTTTCAAACATCATGTGCCACACACTGATTTGGTGAATGCTCATGTTAACTTTTATTGCACTGTTTATTCTTCCAGTCAAATGGCACTCCGGTAAGCTTCTCCTGTACTCATAAGAATTCATCAAATGTATGCGGTGTGATCTTGCTCATTATGTGACTTTGCTGTGGTGCAGAAACTCCAGGAGGAGAAGTCTTTGTCAGGAGTTTTGTTTCTCATTACCCAGAGGGCTTCAGCGCTCCATATTTCTTCTGCAGCAAGTCCCCAGGTTATACCAGTGTTATCTCTTTATTGCCTTCCCCTCCCTCCCAACTAAAAGACACCGTTGGCATTGATTAAGGTGCGCTAAGAACCTGCTTATGTGTTTAAATTATCTGTGCCTAATGCTCGGGGCAAGCGTTTGCAGCGGTGCCCTGGGATGGCATTATTCCTGTGATGGAAATTCTTTGAGGATCACAGCTTTGCATCCTATTTGGTTGCATAGCCGTGAGAAACGCCACAGGGCTTGAAGGCCATTATAAATACATTGATTAATTCTTAAGCTCTGATAGATTGAGTAAAGTTAAGGGAGATGAAGAGCAACAAAAGAACTCATGAAAACATTGCTCACATTGTTCAGACCCACAAGCTTTACGCTCTAATTATAGTGCAGTCGCTGTTGCATTTAAAAGAGCCCTAAACAATAACAGTATATAAGAACGGCATGGTTACATATTAAACAGTCTGTGTCGGGGAAGACAAGGACAAGCTCCCCTGTGGCATTTCACATTTCCGTGTCTCTGAATGTATTGCAGAGGGACAGATTTGTCTGTGTCAGTGTTTTTCTGAGTCCCTCTTGTGAGAGTATTTGTCGTATAGATTTGAGAAAAGCTTTTGGTTTTGGTTTCTTTTGAAACTGTGCAAACTCTGAACTTCTGGGTCTATTGATTATGCGGAAAGTGTAATACTGAACTTTAATGCGCCCACTTTAAGGGCTGCAGGAATTTGTGAAGTTCACTGAATGCAAAGCTACATTTCTTACAGGCTAAAGAAATGCACGCTCACAGTATGGGTCTTATTGTTATAGGTACAGTTCAAATGTGTACCATCCCACCACCCTTCTTTATGTCTAAGTGAAGAATGACAAGGGTTGTAGCTTCAGAACTCAGAATATTTACCAACAGGTTTACTTACAGGTATATATATCTAAATACCTGAGCCATGCTCAGCTAAAAGTAAGGTAAATACATTCGACAGGTGACCAGAAACTCAACAAAGTATAAAGATGCCGAAGAATGGCCCATTTCAGAGGCATATTTATATTACTGAAGTATAATTAGCAGCACATTGGTATGTATCACGTTAATGCTGTAAATGTTTGCTGTGCTGGTAAATTTGGGAATGATTATATTTACTTTATATACTGCTGGGTGGATTAACCAATACTTAAACATCATAATTAATAAGCTGACTTCCATTTTGTATTAATAATGTAAATCTGTAAAGTAACTGAAGTTATCAAATACATGTAGTGAAATAAAGAGTACAATTTGCAGTGGTGTAGTGGTAGTTGATGAGGTAGGTGTATTACTAGGTAGATGGGTAGGTAAGTGAGGAGAATGTGGGTACACTTACTTCCATATCCCAATGGCTTTTTGGCTGAAGACGTGCAGAGCAGAAAAAGACGTGGGTATACCCCATATACCTATATTACCTCCACTACACCACTGACAATATGCCTCTAAAATATAATGGGGTACAAGTACATTCTTAGAAATATGAGTTCTAAAGGGATTCTTCCTGAAGGGCTACCATGGACCAATTACTTCTGAAGAACCCTTTCTTTTTCTTTTTTTTTGGAAAGGGTTCTTTGAAAAAGAAATGATTCTATCAAGAGCCATTATCATCCAAAGAACCCCTTTTAGAAGAAAAGGGTTCATCAAAGGTTGTTGAAAGGATGGGTGCTAAAAGCTCCTCATCAAATATTCAAATGGTTATCCATGCCTCAAATCTTATTTCTAAAGGTATCTGAAATCCCCTTTATCAACTGTTTTTACTTCTGCCAATACCACATGGTCTGATTAATGTTTTGTTTTTTCCTTTTTTTCAACATAGGTACCCAGTACTGGGCATTTGGTTCCCAACCATATGACACTATTGAAATAGTAAAGGCTGTAGTAGTGATTTTACGAAATCTCCACCCGCTAACAACTTGATAATGAACCATTATTGTAGTGGGCTGCCCTGGACAACATCAACATCTTGCAATGTAAAAGGGTTCATGGTAGAACCCTCTCGGTGGGTTCTTGTTAGCACCCTTAGAATGTGGTAAGGTTTGTAATACCCCCAGAGAGGAATTTGGTTCAGGCTGTTCTCACAAAACTTTTTGTATGTTTTCCCACAAAAAGTAATGCCCCCAAATTAATAAATATCCCCCATACTGCACTTTGAAAGGTATTGAGGAGTAAGCAGGGGAGCAGTCTTACAAGAGTTGCATGTTTGGAACCCTGTGAACTTTGAGTGATCTTTGTGTAATTTTAAGGTACGTCCGTGTTTCTTTTCCTAAACCTACCTACACTTGTCTAAACATAACCTCTGTAACTTTATGTTTATTACGTATCTGTACATTAAGGAAGTAACGTCATTTGTAGGATATCATATTAACTGTTGAGCATGCAGTTTTCATAGAATATCATACCAACCCATTCTATAAGTCTATAAGATATATATATAGAAGGTTTTTTTTTTTTTGTTTTTTTTTTGTAGAACCTCTCATAGTGGATTCTGGTTGGAACCTTTTAGCAGTGGTTCTAGGTATAACCTTTTTATGTAGGGTTCTTGTATTGGGACAAGCCAAAGAGCCTTATATGGTAGTTAGCACCTTTATTTCTAAAAGTCTATAAAGTAGTATAAAATGGAAATACTTCAGTAAAGTACAGTACAATTGCCTTAAAATTGTACTTAAGTACAGTACTTAAGTAAACATAATTAGTTCCATTCCAACACTGCTACGGAGTTTTACTCATTTAGAACCCAAGTCATGTCAAAGCACACATTCGTCCATAATACACTTATTTACAAGTTACATAAGTATGTAGTTATATACATACACAGTATGCTAGCAGATAGTGCCAAAAATGTCATTAGCACCTAAGCGAAATTACTATCCCTGCATGCCCGTAAGGAATGACAACTAAGAAACTAAAAACTGAGCAACTCCCAGACTCCAATTCTGCAGACAGACACACACATAAATAGCATCAACCCTAATAAATTAAAAACAGAAGGGAAAGAACTGCAATATTTTCTCAACAGCTACACTCAAACTTTCTCCAACCTGCCAGCCATTTACTGTACATCTCCTCTCACTCTCTTTCGCATTCCCAGATTAATTTATGTTTAATCCAATCACCACATTGCAAATCTGGGGAAATGTGGATTTCCAGCTAAGAAAAATTGTACCCAATGCACAGGGAGTGGGAGGAAGTGGGACTTAATAGCTGCCTGTTTTTGCCATGGTGTTCTCTGGCAGGTCAATCTAGCCTTGCTTTCCTGCCCTCAGTCTTTTTCTCTCACCTGCTACCCACCAGAACAGGTACAGTATACATAGGCATACAGTTGTTATGCAACTCAGTTACTTACTCTAAAGATACAGTTAAATCCATGTGGCATCTTGAATTGTAAATGTCATTAATATTACAAAATTGCCCAGGCCCAGTGTAAACAGTATGCGATTGTCAGATATTTGCCTCAGACATTCAATATTTGTGAACGTAATTCCATTATGACTTTGTCACTCATTCTTCGGCAACCTTGCTTCCCAGTAAAAATTAAACTGTGCCAATCACATGCCTTCCCTGCACAGAGTGCCAGACAAGAAATCGGAGCATGGTATTTGTATGGAACACAACATTAAACACAGGAAAGCTGAATAATACAAATCCATAATATCCAGAGCTTCTGTTTATTAATTAATTTACATGTTTGCATGACATTTAACTAATCTATTCCTTGAAAAAAAGGGAAGGTGGCAGTTATAAAAAATTCTTGCCAGGAGTGAAATAATAGCGGAAATTCATTTACAGTCCCAGAGAGCATGGGTCAGGTTTTTGCGGTAATTGTCTTGTTGAATTGCACCTCACTGTAACACCTGAGCCCTGACTCTGTGCTGCTGGGGGGGGGACTCAAAATTACTGGACATAATGTGGTGAGGATCTGCTTAGTTTCCTTGCCACAGCAGTGATTTTATTAAACAACACTAATGGTATAGTCACATCTCTGTCTGAGAATATTGTAGGCCCACAATAACACTGTGACTCAGTGTCACCGCAAGGTCTGTTTTTTCATCATCCATTGCTCTCTAACTAGGAAATAAAGGATAATATTTACTCTCCATTTCAGAAACTAAATTAAAATCATTAAGTGCACTCTAATAATTGGATTAAAAGAAACCCCAGGGACAAGAACTAAATCAATTAGCAGGCCTTGACTTATTTTCACACATCACATCTTAAGACAAGTGAGGTGCGATAATTCACTCAGGGGACATATCCAGACACACGTGCCAAGAAGGAGTCTAACATGTACAAAAGCTAAACAGTCAAAGTCAAAAACACTTTTGAACAGTGCAACTGTGCATTCCTAGTGCTTCTGCCATAAGCCAAACATTCAGATCTCACAGGGATGCTGAAGAGATGTTTCTACCCACAGGGCGCACTTGATCCCTTCCATCAAACAAGTGTTTTCTGATTGAAGAGCGGGAAAGTCAAATAGTTTCACATCTTTTTAGCTCTAAGGACTAGATAAAGGTGAGCTGTAAAGGCAGTTTTCAATGAATGTTGAACATCAGGGGGATTATTGTCTATATTTGCTTCAACTGATGTGCATCTTGGATTTATTTATTTATAATTATGCCCAGTTGAAGAATTCCAAATAGCATAGAATGCTTTTGTATTTTGACGCTCTGTGGTTTTAGATGTTTCAACAAATTCCAATGAATTGGTTGATATGAATTTTGCAAAGTAGCTACTCTTTGTGATTTACAACCCCAACCCCCTTCGTTGCTGCAGCTATACCTGTCAGGCTTTCTGTTGTCCTCCACCACTCATTAAGTTTACAATGTCAGATTTACTGTCAAAATTCTTGATTTCAAACAGAGGTAGACAAAGCAGGCCTAATGTTCATAGGCACCAGCTGATTATTTCAATGGCTGACCAGTAGATTTTATCTACCACAGGTCTGGTGCTATATGTTTAAGTAGGAGTGCACCTATGATGCATGTGCACAGTTAAGTTGTGACTAGTTTCAAAGATTTTGTAACAAAGGTCTAATGATGGCAAATTAAAGGGATAGTGCACCCAAAAATGAAAATTCAGCCATTATGTACTCACCCATATGCTGATGGAGGCTCAGGTGAAGTTTTAGAGTCCTCACGTGAACAAACATGAATGTGGTGCCCATGTCTCACTGTCTCGCGCAAGCGCACACACGTGAACGCAGTGTACACAGAGGCAGTTAGAGCTACAGGCTGCAATGAGGCTAAAAACAGAGTTCAAATGACATTTTTCCAAACAACTTTTTACGCTGGGGCTTCAGGACACTTGGATCACTACGGACGAACAGTATGGAGATATTTTGTGGTTTCAATTATGTGTTTTTGGATGTTTGAATCTGGGACACCATAAGGTGGAGTTTTGTTGCTACCTCCTCTCCCCTTGGATCTCCGCAAGTGATATGAGGACTCTAAAACTTAACCTGAGCCTCCATCTGCATATGTGCTCGAGTTAAGGGGGGATGAGGGGGGGTGGCATCCCCCTTGAAATAAAAATGGTCAAAATCATCCCCCTTCTAAAACTGCCATCCCCCCTTTCCATCCCTTGTGTCATTTTTTTGAATGTGGTATTACTGCTATTTCAACATTTAGTTTTACCTTTGGTTTTACACATATCGATTGAACCATGCATGCAAAAATATTTTTATATTGTATCTCAGCAAGGTGCGCTGTGGATGTTATGTCTGTGCCCTATAGAGGGCGCCTGAACGACGCATAGTGTGTCCAAATTCACACCTGTTCTTCTCTATTGATTTTCTCCGCGTCATAGCGAGAAGCCACGCATATCACATGAAACAGCTGAACCGTAGCTTTCCGACAAGATCAAGCACTTGTCAGTAGTCCAATGTTTTCACAGCGGAAAAAAAAAAAAGATAATGTTACACTAAAATTATAACAGAGCTATCATACAGCTTTGCACACACATTACTCTTGGATGGATTACTGGCGAATGCAGGCTTGCACAGAAATGCCACACATATCACATGAAAGTGCAGGAGCAGAGCTTTCCAGTGATACCACACACATCATTGTGCTGTCATCCCATCATGCTATAAATACAGATTAATTGTCTACAAAATAAAAACCTGATGAATTTCTTTACAACCTATTATACAGATCTTGTTATCAGTCACTTCATATGGTGAGGAATAATATTATTACTATTTTTCTATGATCTTAGATGTAAATATTGCATGTTTCTTTCAGATAAAACACATTTTTGACTTGTGAATGAGTCAACGGAATTTCTTGCAATAATAAAAAATACTGGCAATCATGTCAGCCTGGCACAAACCACATGTTTTGGACAGCTGTGAAGTGACACAATGTCCCAGCATCATGGTTCTTATATTCTTACTTGCTATGGTGAGATACATGTAAAAATGTAAGATTTTAGTAACACAGATTTTTTTTCACTGATATAAAAATTAATATAAAATACAGGCACATAGAAGGACATGTAATGATGGATAGCCCAGATTGTCCTGAAAAAAACAAGATATAGCATGTGTATGTAGCCTTTATAATGACTGTGATATCAGCTTAAAAGTAAAGGCAGAAAAAGTTCCGAAAAAAGGCCTAGGGCCCATAGGGTTAAACAGTGATATTAAAAGGAAGGTGAGAAATTATTTTCAGCCCCAAAACTATTTTATCTTCAGTGGGTTTTTTTTAAAATCCACACTTGAATGTTGGGCATTTTCAAGAAAATATGTAGTTTTCTTAAATACAAATACACTAATTCAATACACTATAATACCCTATAATTCAATATTCTAAAAGTAAAATTGACATTGATTATTATTAGTATCATTGGTTGACCCACCTGAAGAAATGATTTTGCACTTGTCCTGTGCATTTGACCCTATCTATGTAAGAGCAGTGGTGCTATGGCAGACCCTCTGCGCCATCAGCACAAATTATGTCCCTATGTGATAAAATCCACCACCCCCCCTGATTTTTTTTACAACTTGAATACTGCATATGGGTGAGTAGATAATGGCTGAATTTTCATTTTTGGGTGCACTATCCCTTTAACATGCATTAGTCAACTATAACTATAAAACTGAAAGATGATTCACTGCCTGTTCATCTTTACAAATTAACAGGTAGCTATAGTGCTGCTCAAAGGCTCCCACTATTTTGGTTTAATGACTGACTGTGTTAACTGGTGTCTTTCGGTTGAATGCGTCTGTGGTTGCTTGTGATATTTTGTGTAAAATGGTTGGCATAGATAATAAACACAGATGAGTATGTTTTTACTTGGACACCTTAATGTGTCATGTTCTGTTTGTTTTTCAAATATTGCCATCACTAGGAGCAACAATGACACATTCTGCTGCATCACTCATTAAACTGAAACACTGGCAGCTACTGACAGTTTTAAGGTGGAATGTTATCTTGCATGTTTCTCAATGCATGAGTTGACATTGCAAGCCAATCAACACACCTTAAATGTCAATATGACATTTTTGAGCATTCCACACAACATAACTCTTTAGGGATCTTCAAGCACTTGAAGTAATGTATATGATTTTTATTATGTCATCAATTTCGTTGATCAAAACTATGATGACATTTTTTGTCAAGGACATTTTATCCATGACAAAAATGAGACGATGACATGCTAAAAATAGTTCTTGATAATAAAAACTAGGACTAAATCTGTGCTTCATTTTCGTTGACGAGACAAGATGTGACGAAAATGTTCATGGTGGACTATTGGACATTGAAAGCCGAGTGCAAAAGTGCTTGTAATTATCTTCAAAAGCCACATGAGCGACAGGGTGGCAAACTCCAGCAAACAGTCTGCACCAGGAGAAATGGTGTGCTTACCATCAAAAAAACACTGGAGCATCGTCAGTCGGTGGTGCGAGTTGTTAGCTTTAATTCAGCAGTAAATAATCAGTCTTGTGTGTCTGACTGTGGATGGTGTAGTTGCTGAATGGATTTGTGGAGTTTGTTAGTTGCAGCAGAGGCTGTTAGCAGCTCTGCTTGTTTGCTGCTGAATGGCAGCGGAGCAAGCAGCCACCAGCCACTGGACATCACATCTGATTCCCGCAGGACTCCACTCAGTCTGGACTGTCTCAGAAAGGTTCATGGGTTGATGCTGTTTGACAGGCAGGTAGGAGGCTAAGTTATCTGTGAGTGCTGTACGTAAACAGTCTGAACTTAGTTGAAAGTCTGTTGAAATTTTATATACAACCTGCCACTTTGATTCTGATTCCTGATGCATGAATTAGCCTAATTAAGTTAGTTTAAAGATAAAAAAAAAACATATAGAAAAGAAATTGTTAGTATTTTCATTAGCAAAAAGTTTTCAGTTTTTGTTGACTAAAATTAGACTAAAACTATGAAGGATGAAAAGCTGTCATTAACACTGATGTGAATTGTGTAAATTACATCTCTTCACTAGAAGTTTCTCGGGCATTTTGCCTTTATTTTCGAGTAAAAGTTGAAGAGAGACAGAAAGGATGGGGGAGAGAGAAGGGGAATGACATGCAGCAAAGAGCCTGGGCTGGGATTGAACCTGGGCCACTATGGTAAGGACTGAGCCAGGTGAGCTTACCTTACCTTCCTCACCTGATTGTTTCCTGCTGACTCATTCCAAAATGAGAATCCTGTAAAAGGGGTCTTAATTGTGCACTTACTGGCCACTTGCATGATAGCGTGCTAAAAGAATTAGGCTAAAAAGTTCTCCTTACTGGCTGATGCACCATATAGAAGACATTAAGGTAAAGAAATAGCAAGTAGCATTATATGTGTGATAGGGATGAAAATATAAGTTCATTTTTGGCTGCCTAGCTTACATACTTGGATAAGCAAGACAGAGCTTAGATTTATGCCATGAATATGTTTCACTTTAAACATTTAAAGAGAAGAGGCTTTTAGGATGAGGACCGACCAATTTGTAACTTTATCTCAGGTAATGTAAGATGTGCTTGCTGGAGTATAAACTTCCCCAAATCCATTAAAGAGCAAGACAGAGCTTCTAATGTTACCCTACACTCTGATATATAGCAGTAACATCCAACACCAGCTTCCACACAGTGAGAAAACAGTGCACAGTGTCTGGCTATTGTGGATGTGCTTTTTAAACTTAACATGTAAATCTTGGCTAATGAAATACTCCTTCGTCTTGGAAGTAAGGCTGATTTAGGTTCAAAGTATAGGTAGTGAGCTAGTTAGCTGGATGTGCTAACAATTGCATGTTAGAGCAGATAAAGACACCCGTTTCATCCAGTGATCACCATGCACACCGCTTTAACATGTGGAGAAATCCAAAGCTTGACAGGCCTAGTCATGGTTGCTAAGCTATGACTGGACAATCACTGGATGGGGATGTGGTTTCAGTTAATTCCTCTGAAATGAGCAGGCAGATATTACTAAACAGGCACTCTATTAAGACATTCGTATCATACCTAAAGGTACCACCTTTAAGAGCCTGCCATTTGAAATGTTAAAGCTTCATGGATGTTTTTTTACTGATTATGAGAGCATAATGAAGTATATAATGACTTATGCATGTTAAGTATTATTAAATATGTATGAACCACATATATATTATATAAATTAGATATATATATCAAAATGGATTCTCTTGCAAAACAGCATAGCAACATATAATGTTGTGTTACACACTGCACAGAAGCACACCTCTGGTTACTTCCAAGGTTATACACTGCCTGTATGAGCATGCCTGTGAAGACAATGTTGGCAAGTCCTTGAGACCCATTCTTAATAAGCTATAAAATAAATGAATAAATATACCCCCCCCTTGCCTTTTGTCCCAGCCATGCAGCTACTATTAACGTGATTTTCAACCTTTTCCTCTTGGTAATGCCTCGGAAAAATGTGAGTGCAATGTTAAGAGCGATGCGACAGCTACTGCAAAACCAAAGACAGGAAGGGTGGAGTGAGAGACAGAGACACAGATTGAGGGAGAGAGAGGGAGAGAGGGATTGTAGGACAGAGACTTCTTCCAGAACATAATTTGTATGCATGGCGGCTGATGCGGCAGTCAGCAGGCCTCAGCTACAAATTTTCCCACATTTGTCCACATTTATGGTCAAATAGGCTGCATTTGCATCCAAATTAAACAATGAAGATGGTGGAGGGGCAATCGTTTAGAGTTGACTGTTTTTGTGCACAAATAAATAAAGATCACATATCACAAGGGCTAAGAAAGAATGCAAATAAATAAATTGTAAGAGAGAAAGAATACTTTATCTGACTATTCCAGAGTGTATTAGAGTACAACTAAGAATAGACTGCGGAGCGGTCAACTGACCCCAGATCACTGTGGGTCAGCTCGTTCTTGATTTAATTAAATGCAATGTTTGTTTGGGGATATGCACCAGTACTGCGCAATATCAACTTAATTGATCAGAGCCTTGAGGCAGGTCCTACATTAGTACCCCACCTTGAGGCCCAATCTAAGTTCCTATTGTGCTTAAATATCAGCTAAGTGAAGTTATTGCATGGTGCATATTCCTAAATAAATTAGTGTTTAATTAAATTACCAGACACTAACCGACACACAGCAAACCTGGGGCCAGGTGGAATTCCAGTATGAGAGTGATAGTTAGTTTCTGGGGTTTTGGGCAAACTACAATTAAGTTGCCATGTGCAGTCTGCTGTGTGTACTGTATTCGACTGGCGCTAGTAGGTGTCCAGAAAGTGGTGTCAGTAGGGGCCCAGACTTATTTTCTCCCAGGGGCCTTCCAATGGGTTAATGTGGCTATGAATGCAACTACCTCTCTGCCACGGAACTCTGCACATTACCATATTAATCAGTAGTGCCATTAAATATAGCCCCTCCTCTCTGCATGACCAGGGAAACCCATTGCAGAATGCAACAGCGCATAACATTACCTCAGCCCCTTTACCATTGTTGGGCTTTTGAGATATGGTGTTATTTTCTGTCAACATTTCTTCTTCCTCAGCCCCTCCTTTAATGTGAATCAGCCAGTGAAGTGGAACGTGCTATTTTGGTCTTGCTCATGGAATTTGTTTGCACAGCAAATCAATGGCCACACATCCAAACAAACATGATAGCTAAGCAAATATTTGAGCATGCAGAAAGACTGTACGTAGGTCTGCAGCTCTGAGCATACAATCCCTAAAACCCAGGAATAATTAGCTTACTGTGCTGTTTGCCTTTTGATTTATTGCGAGCCCAAAAGTACCACCTGTCACATCAGCTCAGTTAGATGAAATGCTCTGAAGCTGCAAATCTTTGCCTATGATTTAAATAAGAGATATCAAGTCAGTTATTGGTACTGTGTCCCCTTAAATTCAGCTGGATTTCACTAGATACTGACCATGATATCAGACAGAATTGTTAACTCCTTAACTATCTAACTCTAACTGCTTTCCATGGTGGAGGAGGATTTCGTTTTCCCTAACCAATCCCTAGAGAACAACATGTCATGCCAACATTTCAGATTGGAGCAGAGTGATGTAAAACAAACTACAATGTTGGCCAATATTAAGAAGACATGTTGATTTAGAACAACCTCAACAGCATTGTCCCTCTTGTCAATAGTGCTTGCCATTGTTGTTATTTTTCTTCATAGTTTCTGGCCAACACATTCTCACTCCGATCTCGTCATGTATTGACATCTAGGTTATGGACTTTAAAAGGTCCACATATGACGTGCAAGGTACCCTGGGTGTGTTGGTTGTTGACGTTCTGGGACAAGGTGTCAAATTCTCTTCTTTCAAGATACACTTCACTTTTCAAAGGAAATTTAAGCTTTACTAACAGTCTCTTTCAAAATAAATGCACTACGTCGGTACAACATTGCAAATTGATGTTTTTTTTTCCTTCAAGAGCAAACACACATGGTTGTATTTAGGTAACAAAAGCCAATGGTTCGGTTTAGGCAACAAAAACGCAATTAGGTTCGGGCAACAAAAGGAAGTGGTTTGGTTCAGGAAAAAAGAACAGGGTTTGGCTTTAGAAACTTACGGAAGAACCAACACCGCTCTCGTTGGATTTCCTCGACTTAGGAGTGAGACCTTGCTCTTCTGGTGCACCACTTGATGCTTGACAACAACATTAGTCCTGCCCATGGTGCTGATTGGCTAATAGCACCCCCCTGGCACTAACTGGCCATTTTCTATTTTAAAGAAAGAGAAACCGCTGTATGATGTCAGCTCTGAGTGGGTGGAATAAAAGGTGTAGACCCAGGCCAACTAGATGCCAAAGAAGCATACAGTAAAATGTGCATAAAGTGATGTAGCCATAACTTGGCATCTTGGGTTTCAATATTTCAGTTAGTGTACAAATCGATTAAGCATGGCAACAATAACATGCAGAATATGATACTGTCGCAAACGGAATAAGAACTGTCACAAAGGGTGAAATAGGATTGTTCTTAAGTTCAAGAAACATAAGGGGGAATTTGAAAGAAAATCAGGAGCATGAGAGGTGAAAGATTTAGAGCGCCCACTTTTTTACTCGATTCAGTCTGGGTCAGTTTGCTGATTGTCACTATGCGGCATTCATGACCCTTCACGTGATTGGAGCTAAGTGCCGTGGGTCCGTGATGGCGGGCAGCATGTGGTGGATGTGCTCAAAAATATTCACAGCCTTCTAGATTGGCTCCCACTGTGAGTGGGCTCGAGGGGGTGAAGGCCCAGGATTGATTACAATTGTTAATCAAGAATCAGTTCGATACACTCCAAAAAAAAGAAGAAAAAAAAGAGCACTTAATCGGAGAGCCGATGCTCCATCAGCTCCTGGACTTCATCCAAAACATGGGGAATGGCTGGTCACAATAAGTTTCTGTTACCTATTTATGTTTTCAGTAATGCCAACCAATAAGATTTTTTGTTTTACTTTAATGCTACTTTGAAGTAACATAGCAGCTGAGAGCATCAGTAAATAATTCACTGGGCGCACTACTGTGTGACTCTTTTGACAGCATTATTCGCTTAAATTATTCACTTAGTGTTATTTATAATTTTATTCATTTATTTTAACGAGCTACTTCAGTCACACTAACTCATTACATAACACATAATTGCTATGTGTACTAGCACTGCAAGTGGGAATCAGTAAATAAATCCCTCATCACATATAAACTATATATTACATTAGTACAACACTGACAGAGCAGCAGCAGACAGACAGAAAAAGCAAGTTTAATGTCTGTGGGAAATATTTGAGGAGACAGACAACATTGTTTGGTGAGCTTCATATGTGCTGATACTGTAGATGGATTTTTTTTTTTACCTTTGGATGGAACCCAGCTAGCTCTTTCCAGTCTTTCTGCTTAGCTAAGCTAACAGGCGGCTTTCAGTAGCCTTATATTTAAAGGGCAGACATGAGAATGGCAATGATCTTCTCATCTAACTCTCTGCACGAAAGCAAATAAGCATATTTGCCAAAATGTTAAACTATTTGTTGAAGTTGAAGTATCTCATCTAACTTCACTTGAGGCAATTTGTTCATTTTCAGTATGAATTCTTTCGCTGTTATTTAGCATAATAACACAAGGGCAGACTCCTGTACAGTGGTTTAGGAAACAACTTGTTTCAATAAACAAAACTTGAGTGGCTGACCTTTATTTAATTAGCACCTGACAGTAAGTGGCTCCTCCTGAGCCTTCATGAATGTTTAATCAAAATACTGACTCCCCTTCTGTTTCACAACAACCTGCCTCCTCTCGCTCTCTCCTTCTCGCTCTCTCCTTCTCGCTCTCTCTGCTTCTGCACACACTCATAGCGTGTGCTACATGCAAATCTCTGCAACACATCTCCTAACACGAGTACACTAACTATCTTGTGCTTTGCATTGTCAAGCAGATTTGGACAACTAGAGCAAGTGTAACAAGTGGGGGATGCCACTGGTGAGGCCTTACTGGTGCAATTACTGATGTTACTGTGCCTCATGCGGGTGTAAACTCTGCAGACACATCTTGCTGCTGCACCCATATGTGAGAGATGCATAAACGTGATGCTCACATAGGAGAAAAACAATATGCGACAGGGGAAACAACAGCAATCTACAAGCAGACTCGGATCAATGGTTTTGATTTTGGTTTTGATTTTGCATTGGCATTAATCTATGTAACTACAGGATGGTGTTCAAACATGTCTTGAAAACAGATCATCACAAAGTTTAATTGCTTTAGCTAAATGTTATTAAAGCTGTCCCAGTCCAATTGAAAAGGTACGTGATTAAGACAGAGGGTTATGTCTATCAAAGTTTAGCCTAGGAAATGTACCCATAGTTGACATCTTTTGCTCAGTGTTATCATTTCCTAAACACAAAGTACAGCCAAGGCTAAAGGGAATGTCATTAGTTCACACTCTTAGGACCATGCATATTTTAATGTTATGGCAGTACTAACCATCACGTAAATGTTGCACATCCAACCAAAAGCTACAGTTGGTACAGTAATATCTTAGTGGCTGAGAAAGAAAATCAATTCACTTAATGCCTAAATTGATTTAATTTAAATACGGAGGTGGAACACATTTTGTTTAATCTATGTGTAGCTTGACATTCTATCCGTTTCAAGAAAAACAAAGCTGCAAGTAAAAAGTCAGACGGCAGACAGTCCAAGAACATGGACCTTCAGCAGCTGTAGCAACTCAAATTCATCCAGACGCTGCGTTTTGAACTTTTAGCAACAACGTTCACCATGAGGGCACATGCCAAAATAAATCAGTATGAGCCACTTGGATGACAACACTGATTGATCCTTCAATGGTTTCCCACACAAATGTTTACAGTTGTGTTTGATGAAAGCTGGAGGCAGAGCTATTGGAAAAAGAACCCAAGTCATTACAGTTGTTGGGATTCACTGGACCACAGATGATGTCATTTGTTAAAATCTAAAGTGGACATGTGAAGGTTTCTCCTCTTGCCATCTGAACTGGTAAGAAACCTCATGTTCTTTGTTCTTCAACAGAGGACAGTTATTTGACACCCATCTCCACAGGATCCCCCTACTCACACCTCAGTGAGACCAGTCGTCAAACTTGACTGAACAGGACTTTTACAGTGACATGCCCCACTGTGATGTCACCAAGCAAACTTCAGAAAAGTTGTGCTCTCTCAGACTTTCTTCCTCTTCATCCTGAGTTGTGGACCAGCCCAGAGGTGCCCTCTTTCCTCCTGGGCCCAGAGAGGCCTCCTCTCTCTGTCCTGGGCTGCCAACAAGCTCAGACCCTTGCTTCTTGCCCCGAACCATCAAAACCTGAAACCAAAGAAGTTAGAAGGGCAAACACAAGGTTTGCAACTAACTTTCCAGCAACAAGGAGAACCAAGTTAAGTCAGCACCCCAGCGTCTAACTCTGCACGGACCCCGAGCGACCAGCTTCCTCTGATCTGCACCTTCGGAACAAGGACACAACAAAGACTGCTTCTGGAACCATAGCTCTTTCCAGCCTTCCTCTGCCGGCTAACAAAAGTAGCACACCACAAGCGACTCTTTCTTCCATCCATTCAAGAATTGGTAATGTAACAACTGGGCATAGCTTTATCACAGCTGTACAGGCTAACCAAGACTGTTTAACTTGTATGTGATTTAATGCTGTTCATTGAGTCATTGTTGTGATTGTTAGCAGTCAGGTTATTGGTAAGTTGGCTTGCCAAAAATAAGTGATGTTAGTTTGCTAATGCTGTTCACAGACAACGTCTTGCACGTAGCTAAACATCCTCTGCACTAATCCAGACCATTTGCAACACATATCACATTCACACAGACTCAGTTACAAATTTGCTTTCAACAGAGCTACACCCAAACAGGCAACTCAAAGTTCCTGCTTCTCTTCCTTTGTCTTTGTCCTGACCACATGGTCAGACAAGACCTCTGATCCCCGATCTGAAGCCAGCTTTGATTTGGCCATCTTGTAGTTCTCTGTTGTCAGCCATTTTGTTTTGTAGGCCAAACACACACACACACACACACACACACAAAGGATGTAGATAGTTAGTTAGTTAGTTAGTTAGAATTTGTGTGTTTTGGTTTTGCTTTGCTTACTTTATGAATAAATATAATTTTTTGGCAATAATACCTGCAGTCCGTTTAATGTTGCACAAGAGTGAATGAATAGTCACCCTCTGCTATGTCAAGAACTCTGAAATCCTTCAGGCTTACAATTAATTTTGGTTATGGTTATCAATTTAATAATTAATCAAAAATTGATAGTTAAGTAAACTTTCTGAGACTGATATCTTTAACTGGTAATCATTTTCCCTTTTCGGAAATGATGCCCCACAAGGTGATTTAAGGTAAATTAAGTCACATTATTTAACATACTTAATAATAAGTATTAATAATTATTAATTATTTCAGATAGCCAATTTGCTACTTTAATTGGAGATCTATTACGAGGTCAGGCCCGTGGTAAGGCTTAAGTCCCAACAAATGGTGCCGCCATGTAAAACAGCACTGGTGCCTAGATCACAACAAATAGTATCCCTTCTTTCACAGTATCACCAGTAGATTCCCTACTAGTATAATTTACAGCATTAATGGTGCCCCCTTGGTGAGGTCTAATATTGTAGTTTACTACACAGTGGTGGACAAGAATTTTTCCCCATGCTATGAGATTGTTAGGAGTCAATGCAAAACTACCTGACAAATACAACCTGTACAAGTGTCAATTAGATAGACAGAGTTTGCTTTAAATAATTCATAATTAGGGATGGTGATTTCTCCAGCTTCCCGCCTTGTAAACAAGAAGCTAATGGTGCTCTATGTCATTCTGCCCAAGGTCATTTCTATAGCAACATGACCTAACACAAACTACTCTAACAGCAGCTGCTGCAAAAACAACATCCAGGTGCTAAATGACTACAGTGTATCTCTTCAGAAATAATGTATTTACAATTAAAATGTAAATATGAACCTCTGTGGATGGATCTGTGTGTGGTTAAAGCACTCACTGGATGCTGAAGCGAATAAGTCCGGTCTTTTCCAGTGATCCTGACTGGCCTTGCTGCTTCTAACTGTGGATGTTTGGGCGTGTAGGGTGAAGCTAGACCTTTCCCCTGAAAATCACACAGTTACAATCACATTCAAATGCACACATTCCTGCTTGCATTATAGCAATTGGGTACCCACTGCTTCCATGTCTGACATCAATACTCATTGTTAGTTAAATAAAGACAGTCTATCAATAATAGGCCTACTGTGTTGTACATACAGGTTTGACAAGATTTTCATTATTCTTGTCTGACCTGCATGTATAAATATTTGTTACGCTGATCAATAGCACGTTAAACTGACTGGGGAAAATAGTAAGCCTTCTTGTTTTTTGGCTTTGTGGCAAAAAGGAACCATATTGGCTAGTGACTGTAACTGACTGCTTACCTTACTAAATTATTCTTGCTATGCCCATCACATTTTCTGTTCTCATGTGACACATTTGCAGTTAACAATGATGACAGTGGCGTATCCAGAACTTTTTTTCCCCGTAAACACCTTAGTATATTTTGTGCTCACATAAAAGTAGTGAAAAGCAAGGGTTCCTCTTCTAGCTGATGACGGCTTATTATGTTGCCTGAAATGATAACTGTCACTGGCAGATTTTATTATCTGTAGCTAGCTAGCTAATTTAGTTAGCCCTAAGTTTTGGTTTAAATTGAGTCTATGGCTGTCTCTTTGTTATCATTCTCATAGTATTTTAAGTATGATTTGTAAAAATGCAAACTCAGACTGTTATTTCATTCTTACACCGGATTTCCACTGGATGCGTGTCCATTGCGTAACGACAGCGCTGGTTATCCACTGCATGCTCCGCTGTCCGTCAACATCCACCGGCTGTGTTTGCTGTATGGAGCGGTGCAGCTCTGCCGGAAAACATCTCGGTGCACTGCCATGATTAATATCTCCTCGTCCATGGTGTCAATGGGGTGAAATGACATCTGAAAACCTCTGACCTGTTGACTTCAGGCCTGCCTCTGCCCATTATATAGTTTTCAAGGTGTAGTGCAGGGAAATATGATCCGCCGTGAACACTTTGTATTTTATTTTGAAAATTAACCGGATGTTTTATTTTGTTTCTGAGCACGACTTCCTGCCCCGCGCAATCTGCTCTGTGCGCTCTTCACAAGCCCACAGGAACGGTGACGGGCTTTGCAGCTTATTTTACATAGTGGCCAAAAGTAAAATTACACCATCTTGGTCTGTCTCATAATGCCAATGGGCTCATAAAAACTTTTTTTCCCCATAGACGTAAATTGTGAAAATTTATATATTTAATAAATGTTACTGATTTCACTATTGGGATTTGATCCATTCATTCCAATAACATTTCAGAGTGCTAAACAAGAAGTTAGCTGTTTGGCCAGGGGAAATTGCTTGGCTGCGCTCAACGGCCATAAGTCTCTGGTGCACTTGCTCTATAGGCCCCACAGTGTGGAAGATCCAGATAATTTTATGCTGTGGAATAAAGCTTTTTTGGCTTTATGCACCTCCAACACTGTATCCAGGTCTCTTTATACTTCCATAGCTGCCCTTCATCAGAGGTTGCACACCAATACTAGATCTAACAAAGGAGAGCCAACTGTACAGACCGCTGAGCTACAGATGAGGCTTCTTGCTATACAGAAAAGTTAGGCGGATCAGTTGGCTGAGTTTGCCTGTCCCTCGGTTGAGTCCCTCTCTTTCTGTGTCCATAAAGCACTGCACTTGCAGTTTTCCAAAGTGAACTGCGATAAATTTAGGGAAGCTTTGTACTTTGATGTGCATTAAAACAATTGAGGCACAAAAGTGCGCCAGAAGCGCTGGAGCATGCCGCTAGAAAACAGTAAAAAGTTGTAAAGAAGTGATTCAGAAAAAAGCCTTGACTTTAAGCTGGGAAAGCCTTTTCGGAGGAAGATGAGGGTGGTAAAAGTGAGTCTAACAATAAAATTGTGAAAAATGTGCATTTGAATGTAGGACTAAATTAGTATTAAAAAAAGACATACGGAAATCTCTAAGAACATGTCAGTGCCCCCCATTCAAAAATATTGCTTTCAGCGCTCATTCTCTGAATGCCTCTTGATGAGGCAGTAACGTGTTGAGAGACGCTGTGTTAAATTTAAAAAAATGATTAAACTAACTTCTTTTTGTTTTGGGAAAAGCTAGAAAACAGATGCCAAAGTTAAAAAAAAAATGCATATTATTGTTCTAATAGCCCCCAAAATCACTGCTCAACATGTGGAGAAATCCAAAGCTTAATAGGCCCACTGTGCCCAGTTATGGCTTCTAGGGTACAATTGGACAATCACTGTTTGTGGGAGAGTTTAAGTGAATTGTCAATTTAGTTCTTGTAATGACATGTAAACAAAACAATCATCACATTTATGTTTCACGTGAACTCCTCCTGTTGCTTGTTGTAATTTCTTTCAGCCACATATTACCCCAGACACACACCGTTACAGCAAAGACACACCAGGCTGCATTGCAAGAGGAATAATTTACCCATGTGGGGGTAAAAGGAACCACCCAGGAAATGAATTTGCATTGTTTGTGAAGTCATTAAATTCCTTTAATTCCTAATGATTCTGAAAGCGCTCTCACCGGTCCAACGGCAGGTGTCTGTATCCCAGCAGTGCCATATGTTTTTCCTGGCACATGGTATGCCTCCTCCGGACTCTCCCAACATGCACTCATAAACAAACCAAAAACTGGTCAAGGTCTCAGAAGAGAAGGAATATGGGGAAAAGCTGCAGGGGATGTTCACACACACACACACACACACACACACACACACACCCTGCAGGATCAGTTTTAGTGTAGACAAGGAGAGAATACAAACTGTGAGAAGAACCTTTCATAGGGCGCAGGTGGGCCTTGGAGTGTCCGCACATCATTAAAAGATGGATTGGGTCATAGGTGATTGAATCGTTCCCTCAGGTGGCAGGAAAGGACAATGATAGAGAGAAAGCAGGGAGACTGATGAAGGGTTGTGTGTTGCAGTAACAGGCTGCTGTGGGGGGCAAGGTCCCGCTGACCGGGCTGAGAAAGGGCACAGCGGATCCTCGGACTGCAAGTGAGTGGTTGGAGCGAGCAGTGAGAGAACTTGGAGATGGGCTCAGCAGGTAACACTTGGTGACTGAGCAAGCAGGACCTCAGATGTGTAAGACCGCAGCTGTTGGCTTATTTTCTAAAGCATTTGAGAGAGGATTCAATTTTCTTCAGACAGAAATGGTGAGTATAGGATGCTTTATATAAATACTGCAAATATTTTAATCACCTCCCAACAAAGCATCACAGGTAGACTTGGTCTAAATGCACTCATCTCAATAAACAATTCCATTTGATCACATTTGCAGTATTTAGAATTAGACATACAGTCTTCCTGCCTCATTAAAATTAAAGGAGCTGGTCCATCTCCCAAACTCAGTTAGTGACTTTTCCAGTTTACTAATTAAATCACATTTTGAGCAAACATTAGATATGATTGCATTTGCATCAGCAATACAACAAAATACAAATCTACAGTTTAGCACAGTTGTGGAAAAAAGATAAAACAAATGCACAGAGTGAATGATAGGAACATGTCAAATGTAAACATGTCATTTAAAAGATCTGGACAAAAAAAACCTAATGCTGCCATTTTTTTTGGTGTGGAGAGATTAATAAATCAAATATAAAAATTTGAAAAAAGTGAGATTACAATCCATAAGTGGTTTTTGCTCCAATGTTCTGGCTACTACGATACAAATTGAACAATGTTCCAGTCAACTGTGGGAGAAGTATAAAAGTAGTAATGCCAAACTGTAAAGATAATACAAAAAATACCTGCATTCAAAGTAGGCGTCTCATGATAAATCGATCTAGATTGATTCAGTGATTAACAATACTATTATTGATGCAGAGTGACACTGATAAAATAAACTACACTTTTCCTTTAAGATTTCCATGGTACGTCTGTGTCACCATTACTGTCCAAGCACACCTCCTTCGTAAACAGTCAAACAGTGCTAGCCACCTAGCACCAGGCAGATAATGACAAGTAGCCAAGAAAAAGACAAAGGAGATATTTACTTATATGGTCTTATATCAATTATAGGCCCCTTAATTGAATCAAATGAAAATCACACATTAACAGACTTTGCAATATCAGCAAATATTGTATTACTGTCCAAAGAATCGATATATCCAATTGTGTTGTAACTTGTGATTTATGCCAAATATTTAAAGTACTAGAGTAATATCAACGAGATGTACCAAAAGAATGAAAACGAAAAGTACTCACTATGTGGATGAATGGTCCCTGTTAGTGTTCAACATATTCTAATAGAATGGTGTGTATGGCATCCTACTAAAATGCACACACAACAGTTTGTATGATATCCTATGAATTAGCACCCCACGAATGACGTTACATCCTTAATGCAAAGTTGCATGATCAATGTAAAGTTCTGGAGATATGGTTCTGGCAATTAAAGTTATTATAGTTTTAGGACAAGAATCATAGTTGGGCGTCTTTAGGTTTAGGCAAGTAAAGTTACTGTGACTCAACTCAAAGGTCACATGGTTTCGAAAACTGGCCTCCAGGGGAATGCCCTGGGGTAAGGTTATAGGGGATCAAAATTATAGTGTTGTTATGTTTAGGGAAAAGAGGTAAGGTTAGGTCAGGGTAACCTTAAAATGATTCAGAGTTCACTCAAAGTTCACACGATTCTGAACAGCCGTCTCCTAGGAAAAGTCCTGGGGGAAAGTCCTGTGCTTTGTGATCCATCAAACACCCCAACCTGCCTCTGTACAGACTGCTCAAGACCGCTTCCTTGTTTACTGCCGTCGGTATATTTGTTCAAAATACATGGGTTATGCACAAATTACTGGCTCATGATTAAGTAGGGTATGTAAAAATTTGGCTGCATTACAATGTGTACAAAAATGTACAGAAAGTTTACAATACATTTTTCAGATAAACCGATGGTCTTTTAAATAATTTATTTTGTTGTAGTAGATAGTAGTAACATTCTGAATCCCCATTGAAATGCTAAATCCTACAGTTTACCTCCAAAAGTCATAATCACCACATCTGGAGACATATAGATTTCACTGAATGGACAAAGGTGTAGCTAATAAAAATAATAATAATAACAATAAAAATAGTACATATATGTGTGTGTGTGTGTGTGTGTGTGTGTGTGTGCGCGCGCGTGTGCGTGCGTGCTTGCGTGTGTGTTTAATTATTTACATTTTACGATACATAATCTTTAGTTAATTTCTTTAAGTGCTCAATATAGGCTTATTAAATATGAAACTGCAAATTAACAAGTAACCTTAGACTTATACCCTAGGTACAGTACTTGGGTAAATGTTTTTAATAAAAAAATTTAACATTATTATTGTAGGACAAATTTACATTTTACATAAATGTAGTATGTGTTCTTATAGTATTGAAAACCTGGAGCTTCACTTGCATTCCTTTTTCCTCTCCCAGTCTTTTCTGTGTCCCCATAATCCTTTGTTTCGTTGGTAAATGATTAAAAGTATTTGGAACATTTTTGTAAATGTTATATAAAAGCATGGATACTGGATAGAGTAGCAGTATGCATGTCTATAGGATCAATTTAATCCCCCATGCTTTTGCTTTGACTTGTAAGAATTGAACTTTGAATTGGAAAGAATTGAGTGGTACACATAGCTTGGGGTGATGATTCCACAAAAAAGCAGTAATGAACCCTTGCTTTCTCTTGTGCCAAGTGTTGCTGTTTAGGAATTTATGTGCAATGTACACACCTCTGTCTCCAAAACATCTTGCTGCTGCTTGAAGCAAAAACAAACAAATAAGCTGCTTGAGGTTCAAGTTGTGAAAGTTTGGATGAAACACTCCATGGTTCACATCCCATGACTAATGTGTTCAGAGTGTGTTACTCTGCACCCCGTGAGTGACAGCCAGACAAAGTAAGAGAAAAAACAGACAAATCAAGTGGAGCACACATCAAAGGAGAGAAAAATGAGATGACAAAAGAGGGAAAACATCCATAAAGTTGTTCTCAAACTCTTTATTGAGGTTATATTAGTGCAATCTATCAGTGATGTACTGGAAAATCCATAACCCTACAGTGGAATTTCACCCCTGTGAGCTGTTCCCCTTTATGAAGTGCAATCTCATAGCAGGACTGCATGCCTCTACGGAGCTCATTTTTCAAGCAGTGTGACGTGGAATGGCCATGTCAGAAACATAGAGGCATTGACTGGAGGGGGGCCCATTCTTATGCCATTTATCCATCAGAATGTCTTGTGACACAGTTGAATCGCCCCCACACCGTTAAATAAGAATCTGTACCATCACAAATTCTATTTGTGATTGATTAAGTGCATCTGCTTGGAGCCAAAGCCTGTTTATCACACATACTTACAGTGAGAAAAACACAACCTAGATAAGGATCTTGGATCTGTTCACACTGTGACGTTGATACATCCTTTATATCTTGCTAGGTGTATTGTTGTTTGGGTATTCACACCTCTGAAGTGCACTATTTGACACACGGTGTCTCATTTACACAACATTAATTTTCAGAATTTAACAAAGGAGATGTAACGTATGAAGCAGTGGACTTTAGAGGTGATGGTAGACAGATTTTTAGGGGAGGCAATGCAGGTCTGTAAGTCTGTCAGCCTACCACTTTGGTCCTGACTGAAATACCTCAACAACTTAAGGATGGATTGCAACGAAATGTTTTACATACATTCATGGCCCCTACATGATGGTGCATATTGACCTGGGTGTTTTGTAAATTTTACTCCAGTGCCATCAGTGTCAGCTCTAATGGTGTTTAATGCTGATATGCTGATTTTAGCATGCTAGCACGCTAAACTGAGATGTGAACATGGTAAACATTATACTTTCTTAAGAAGAGCATGTTAGCATTGCCATTATGAGCATGTTGCATTCTGACATTAGCATTTAGCTCAAAGCACTGCTGTTTCTAAGTACTGCTGCTAGCATGGCTGTAGAGACGGGAACTGCCCATTGGCTCGACAGCCCATTGGTTCGACATCCCATTGTTCCAACCATATTAAACTCATTGTTCTGAAGTCCGTTCCGAAATCATCATGATGCCCTGTGGTTAAGGTCTGGTTAGGTTTAGGCACAAAAACCACTTGGTTAGGGTCAGGAAAGGATCATGGTGTGGGTTAAAATGAAAAAGAAAGTGACAAACACATAAGCCGTGAGCCTGCTCCGCCTCAAGCCGGTCGCGGCGCACCATACGCCTGCCGCGAGCTGTTCAGCACCGTGGACAGTCGGACTGATGGGATGTCGAACCAATGGGCTGTCGAACCAATGACATGGACCCGTAGAGTCTTGGGGCCCTGATTTAAACAATCTATAGCATATGGTTTAAAGTGCATGGTGCAAGACCCAACACGTTAGACCAGGTTGTTGTTGGTCAATGGCGCAAATGCTGTCTGCTGTGTCAAAATAGTGATACGACAACAATGCACCTGATCACACCTGATTTCAGAACCTAAAAGCTGGTGGGCGCTAGCTTACTTACACAATTTAGGTGCTTGCAGTGAAACTGTCAGCTGCGTCGGTCTGAAACTAGAAATAATAATTGTATTGCGCTATTTGCTGCTTTGCATCGAGTGTAAGATAGAGCCCTTAGTCATGTTTTATCTTTTGACAGAGCTTGGCTAGTTGTTTCCCCTTGCTTTCAGTCTTTACAATAAGCTAAGCTAATAATTTTCTGGCCCCACCTTCATATGGAATGGACAGATATGAAAGTGGCATCGATCTTCTCATTGACCCAAAATGTCAAACTATATCTTGAACCTGCTTGGTAAACCAGGTGTTTGGGGATTTGCCAAAAAATATGACTATGTATATTACTGACTGATACTTACATTTGGTATACTCAAACTCTGACCTTGAAAGTTAGGTTTTAAAGGTTGTGCCTCCTGCTCTAGTTCATTACTGTCACTGGGGATGCTGAATAGTGAGAGTTCCTACTAATCTGGCTTTAGAGAAAGTTACCTTCCTCTCCCGCCTCATCTCTTCTGCCATGTCGTGTGCATCTCCTCGGTATCAAAGTCCCACTGTGTACCTTCTAAACCGAGGCTCGTCTTAACAGGGATGTGCTGGCTTTGAAGCCCCCGTACAAGACAAAAAGAGCTTTCTGAAGAAATAATGGCTGTTTATATGGAGTGTGATGTGAGGAGCTGTCAGGCTCTGCCTTTAAGTTGATTTGCAGGAGTGTCAGAGAAGAGTGGGGGACTCGAGGAGGTGAATCATGGATTGTCAGAAATCAATTCTCTGGGCTGCTCTCTGGGGAGTACTCCAGTCATTGTCAACAATAGGCAAGATGAATAAACCAAATCTCCTGGAGAGCATGTAATAATCCCCAACATAATGGCATTGCCATATAGGATAATTCAATCTGAGCTTGAAAAAGGCAACTGTTGATCAGTGCTAAATTGAATATTTCAGACGTGTGCTTTGTGAAAATCCCAAAGCTCTCCCCCACCTGATACCCCATCTCTACCCTCAGCCACCACTCTGCCCCCGCCCAACCCGCTTCACTCGTCAATCAGCTTTTTCATTGCAGCTCAGAAGAGCTGTTAGAAATCCACGAGGTTGAACAGCTGATGGATCACACAGTCTGTTTCATCTTCCCCTGCTTTACATTTTCTCCAGGCTCATTACTGCGCCCATATAGGCTCTCAGCTCCTGCTTGGCACTAGAACTTGTTTGCCTCATATGCATTGTGCGGCACCTCTATGTCAACAAGCTCAGTAGCTAAACACTTCAAACAATGCAAGTTTAATGAGCAACAAAGCAACAATGTACCTGAGGGTACAGCATTTTTCTCCATTCCCTTTGTCTCAACTGGCGCTCTAATACTGCTGTCTGAGAGTTGCTTATCCTCTCCTCTTGCTGCTGTAACGTGACATTGTTATGTCTTTGCATATTTTGTCGGAGTGATTATTTCAGAATCTATTGGCGTGGTGCCTGCCTTGGTTTCAAAGGCACTCTGTAGAGTCAGGATATTGGGCAAAAATAAAACAAAAAGCTCCCTTGTTAACTTAATTACTGGGGACATTTTTTGTTCAGATGCTACAGTCACAGAGGAAGTGTCAAACTAATGCACAATGGATTTGCAACAAATATGGAAGTCTGTGAAATTCTAATTACAATAACAATATAATTGTATAATAGTAATTGCTGTTGCGCTGTAACCAGTGTAACCTTTTAAACCATAGACTGTTTTTGCTCAGCTTTCACTCCCTTTATTCACAGTTTGTAGTGGTACTGCCAGGCATGTCATATATTGTTTGTTTCAGAATGTGTTAGGCCACTTGGAAATGCAGTCATTTTGCATATCAGTGGTACTACATACACCAATCAGCCAAAACATTAAAACCACTAACAGGTGAATTGAATAACTTTGATTATTGTGTTCCAATGCATTGTTCTGCTGGGAAACGTTTGGTTCTGGCTTTCATGTGGATACGACCTGACATGTTCCACCCACTCAAACACCGTTGTAGACCAAGTACCGCCCCCCCCCCCCCCCCCCCCCCCCCATGGCAACAGTACTCCCCAATGGCATTTGACCCCCAGCAGAAGAAAGCAGCATGCCACACTACAAAACCTGTTTAGAAATGGCCTGTGGAGCGTGACAAAAAGCTCAAGGTGTCAACATGGCTTCTAAATTTCCCAGGTCCCAATCTGCTCAAGGATTCTTGTGATGTGCCAGTACCCTAAACGTACCCCTAATCCAAGGTGGGCCCTCCTTGGATTGGACTTGGCTCTGACCTGTTGAGGCATGGACACAGGATCTCTGGGAGTGTCCTGCAGTGTCTGGCACCAGTGCGTTGGCGGCAGATCCATTTAGTCCAATGGGTTGTGAGGTGGGTTTATGGCACGTGCCACAGGTGCTCATTCAGATTGGGATCTGGGGAATTTGGAGGCCAGGTTGACACTTTGAGGTCTTTGTCACATTCCTTGGGCCATTCCTGAGTGACGTTTGCAGTGTGGCATGGTGCATTATCCTTGGTCTGCAATGGTCTTTGCGTGGGTGGAACATGTCAGGTGGTATTCACATGAAAGCCAGAACCAAAGGCTTCCCAGCAGAACAATGCATTGGAACACAATAATCAAAGTTATTCACTTCACCTGTTAGTGGTTTTAATGATTTGGCTGATCAGCATATGTTACTCAATATCAAATTGTTTCAATTATTTCCCCGTCTATCAAATCATTTTAACCTCAAGAAAATAGCCATTTTGTCTATTTTGGGGTAACTCAGATGTGAGTTTTTGGCAGTACAAGTCCCATCATCCTTTGGATGATGGAAACAGAAAGCCCAAGCCGTTCTCATTCCTGGGTCGTTAAACACCAACTCATTGTCGTACCCCACGGCGTGTGATAGCAATGCACAGTGTACCATTTAACACCTATGTGTGATTCACAGCTGAAACACATTGTGATAGGGGGTTAATGATATGAAATGGCTGCAGTTAGATTTAGGCAAAACTGATTGGTTTGGATTAAAAGACAATGTGTTGTTAATACATTATGGAAGTGACATCAGTGTGCGGATTTTCCTGAGTGAAAGTCATGTATGTGGACTTTATCGCTTTTATTTTACATCAGTTGCTCTTAGTTTCAAATATTGCTGCAGATGGGCTTACACTGGAATTAGCTGAAAGCCCAGTGTGTCTCATAAACATGCTGAAAGGTGCCTTTGGTGTCAATATCAGACACTGAGGGGCGTGATAAAGCATTGACAACCTGGGAATAAGAAGGGGCTGAAAAACTAGCAGTTTTTTTTTTTTCTCCTCAAAATTGTTATTTAGGCTTTTTTGCCTTTAATAGATACAGCAGGTAGACATGAAATGGGAAAAACAAAAAAGCAAAGGGCCATGGTCCAGACTCAAAACCTGACCACTGATAAGGACACAGCTGCATAGGGCGCATGCTCTACCAGGTACCAGGCGAAGGTGTTGTGATAGATTTATCATTCATTCCTCTGGTGCCACTGCCCAGGTTTGCACCAGACGTAATATAGCAGAGTGACGTCATTACAAGCGTACAACATGATGACACAGAAGACAGACACCTTAGCTTTCTGCTGCCAAAAAAAACAAGAAAAATTTATTTGAGATTGATTTATATAGACCTACAGCTTTACTGCAATCTCCCATGGCCTTAATAGGGAAATGCTGGCGTAATTAAGGCAAAATACCATATTTGCACAACACGTACGCTAAGGTAACTTAAGGTCATCACATGATGACAGTGAGGACAAAAGCTTTAGCTTCCTGCTTCTAAGAGAATGAGCACTCTAGTTATTATAGTTCTTACTTTAGATCTGTTAAAACAAAATCATGCAAATAACGATCTCCCGCAGCCGTCCTCATGAGGTGTGCTTTTTTATAGGTTAATCTTAAGTGTTACATTATATGTTTGAAATTATATGTAAAGTCCTTATCCATCAAGTAACTAGAACTGATATCTGTCAAATAAATGTAGTGGAAGCAAAAATGTACATAAAATGGGTATACTCAAGTGAAGTACAAGTATCTCAATTTCTATTTTTATTTTTTCACCACTGCAGGAAAGACTGCAGCATGCTGAAAAAGTAGCATGTCGAATGTCAGGTAAAAAAAAAAGGTGTGAATTTTGGTGTGAAAACGCATCAACTATCTCGTCATGGTTAGCCCTCATATTACTGATGTACTGGTGAAAGAATCTTGCAGAGGAGGTCTGTTGTCACTGGTGTCATGCATTGTTACCAACTGTTACAGTACATTTTAAATATCCACCTCATCAGCTGGTCAGTCATGAATACATTTGGCTCCAGCTACGACTTGTGTGTTTAGCAGCAAGCTAGCTTGGAGCATTTTGTTATATTTGAAAACTCCCAAGCTTACAGTACTAACCAGCCAGGAGAGAGTAATAAAGTCATTCTCACCCAGATTCAAAGTAAAATCCCAACCACTTATCACAGGAGGAAGTCAAATCAAAGATCGTTTTTTGGGGGGGCTGCCTGGTGAGAAGTGTCTTAAATTACAGAGACCCAGACGTGAAGGATCCTGCCTGCTCCCCACCAGCACTTCCTTGCTGAGTCGAAGACTCCCACCTTGCATCTGAGATTTTGCTTCCCTCTGCCTCTTGAGCTCCCCTGTGGCTGCTTAGAGGAGGGTGGGCTGGGTGGTCTCACTACTGAACTACATTGCAGCTTGCAAAGCCACAGTGAGCCTGATATCATTTCATCATGTACAGAGTTTACTAGATGAAACATATTTGGCAACTTCAACAATGTCCGTGCTACTTTTGTCTATCTGGCCAAAAGGCTGTAGCAAACATGTAGCCATGCTAATGAGCTGCATTTCAAATCTCCTATCAAGTAACTTTTTATGTTCCAGTCCAAAATAACTTCACTTTGTTGTCCTCAGGTTTTTGATTACTGCAGAGATTTGAGCTTCAACAGGCATTTCATAAAGTTAACAACAGCAGCCTGGGTTTATTTCAGTTCTGATATCAAAGACCAAACTGAAAGCAACGAGGACCTCAAAGATATTCGAACCGCCGCTTGAAGCAACATCATTAGCAGGTCACTGGCAGTGCTTATGCAGAATTTGGTAATCTGTTATTAGCAGCAGTGAAATGTAAATGGACAGGCGTAAACATCCTCGACTGTACAATTTCACATCCTCTATTGTGTGATTCACAGCTCACAAGTCAACTAAGAGGAATTCATAATTCCTGAATGTGTTTTCTATGCTAATATTTTCTCAGAAATCAAATAAAAGGGAAGGGATTAATGTTTGTCAATGTCATATGATAATTGGTCAAGGGATCAGAATATTGATTTGGTGGCAAAATTAGATTTTCAATCTTCCCCAAATGAAAACCTGCTTCAAATTAAATCTCTTGCTGTCTGTCTGCCTTGCTCTTTCTCTGGGCTTTTTTCTCCTCTCACATTCTGCATGGACTTCAGAAAAAAAAATAAAGTTGAAACGAAATGGAGAGACAATACTGGTATTCAGAAATGGCACATACTCTTTCTCCTGCATACACACACACACACACACACACACACACACACACACACACCATCTTCAGGCTTCAGCAGTGTTGTAGGTGATGAATGACACTCCAGTTGGTGATCAAAGCAGGTGAGTGGAGCTGGGTAGCAGAGAGGCGGTTCCTTCTACTGTTACACTGCAACACAATGCTGCTCCTGTAGCCCTCTGGCTCCGGCTGGGCTGCTCCAGGTACAGCGCTGCCTTGTCATCTCCCACTTCTCTGTTATTTATCCGTGGCGCGCTAGCGTTGCTCACTCATGCACAGCAAAAAACCCGGCGCATTCTTATTACCTTCTCTCCACTGTTGTGTTTAATAAGTAGATTGTGCAAAGAGAATACATTCATATGTTTTCAATACATGCGGGGAGAGGTGGAATTGGAAATTACTCTTTATTGTGTTGTTTCTGCAGGAGGCTTTTTGTGCTCCTGAGCTCCAGATTCTCATCCATTGTAATTGCCTTGGGCTGAGAGAGGGGTCATGACTATAGGAGCTGGAGGCGAGCTGCTTACACGCCTGTACTAGAGCTCAATATTTCAAGCTCTGAGCAGCCGTGCTCTCCTCTCTTGTGGTCTGAGAGTGGCTGTCACACATTCAAGCTCCCCACAACACAGCCACAGTGCCTTTATTACTTATGGTGTACACGCATGCCCACAAACCTGCACACGCACACAAAAGCAAACACAAAGAAGTAGCCGTTATAAAAGTTCTCTATCGTCTATCGATCCAGCCTCCGCTGAGCATCAGTGCTGCACCTTTTGTCCCATAGTTTTTCAAATATTTCAAAACAAGGTCCGGATTGTAAACTACCACCACTGTCTTCAGTTTTTTCCTACTCATTTTCCCAACAATTCCTCTTCATCATAATGAAAAGTGGCTGAACTTTCCTTGGAAGAATTGTGCCAAAGCCAATACTTTTACAGCTGCATCTGTGCACACACATATAGAAATACTAACATAGGAATAACCCTACTGTGGTTGGATGTATAACAATCATCAAAAAATTAACAAACATCAACTTTTTTAACCCCTTCAGAACCCAGTTATTTTCCAAACACACAAAAAATATTTGTAATGGTGAAGAATCTTAATACAGAAATTACCTAATAGGAAAAAATACAATACATGGTCTTAACATACCTTTTTTCAACAAAGAGAGCATGATTAATTTTTCATTAATGGTTAACTCATATCAATGAATAAAGTGATGCTTTAAAACACATAGCATACTATATCTACGTATTGCATTGTGTTGGTCATTACGACTCTAAATATCCTCGATTAAACACAAATAATGTACTTAAACAATATGATTAATAGACTGAAATGTGCCTTGTGTGTCCTCCTTGCCTTATAGTCAGCCACGCTGGTTAAAAAGGGGCGTAGTTTTATTGCAGTCCACTTTAGATGATGCGGCACACCGTGATTGGTTTAGAGACATCCTATTGGAGAAGTTTGTGAACTTAGGTGGAGTCAGAACACAGTCATCATAGATCTAGACATCCCGAAAAGTTAGGTCAATTTGAATGGACAAGGCAACGGAATGGGTAAAGTTTGCAAATTTCATAGCCAACAGGACAACAATGGAGACTTAAGATGAGTGGCAAAATGATGATCAAACAATAAAAAATGTCATGCATGAAATAGGATTGATTTAATTGTACGCTTATATTAATTTTAGTGGAGATGCTATAAGCTCCATAAAATAAATATGATGTGTACTACAGTGTAAAAGAACTGCTATTTCTAGAGTTAAGGAGGGGAGCAGCGCCTGTCCACACAAATAAGAAGCAGGCTCTGTTCTCACAAGCCCAAAGCTTGTGGCTGTCTTAAGTAGGTGATTTACATACTCAGCTGTAATTGGATGGTTACTTTCAACCACTGACACTATTTTGGTGCACTACCGAGTAAATTTCCCAAGTTATATGTTTTAGCACATTGTTTTCAAGTCACCATTGTTTGCTTAAGTTTAATTATACAGGTGAAAACATGGCGACAATCAGCTTTTTCCACATTTGCTTAAAGGGCTTTTACATAGTTAAGCTGGAGCTAACAGCTCAGCTGCCAACAGCGTGCTTCAGTTTCTAGAGGGCATAACAAAGGTCTGTTTGGTTGTTTAGGTTATTCCCCCTGTGCATCAGAGGAAACATTTCTGAACCTCTCCATGCTGCTGGGTGATTCTGAGTCTTGAATCGCAGGGTGCTGTGTCAACATGTTATTTGGAGGTCACATTCTCAGTTTGTGGCAGCCTGTCTGGCATCTAGTGGTTATGTGTTTTAAATGTAATTACTGTTAAAGAATCATCCTTTTCAGCCTCAAAGAAGGAAGGAAATTTAAATCATGGCTAGCCAGCTGTGTTAATTCTTTTGTCCCTTTTTCCGTAGCCTAGAGCAGATGTTGCGCTATACTTTTTCGTCGCCGGTCATTTTGACCGACATGGTCATAAAAATCCGGTCATAATCTATTTTTACCGGTCATTTAAATTTTCGCTTTTAAATGATAATAAAGATATTCAAAGACATTTAGTTTTCATTCGTTCGTTTTTAATAAATCCAACAAGCAAGTTATAAAGTGTGCATTAATAAGGACATGAACAAAAAGATGAACAGTCACATCCACACACCGCAGTGCTTCAGTTCGGCGTCTGGTGTATTTTTGACGTGAGCTGCGAGTGCTTCTGTCAAGCTGGATAGAGCGGATCGTACCACACAGGAAGTCAGACACAGAAAAGACGAGAGAATCCGGCCAATTTTCAAAATAAAATAACAACAGCATGCACTGAGGAACGTGAGGAGAAAATACTGTGTTTATAATTTAAAATAACACAACAGTGCATAACCGAACACATTTTTCAATACCATAATCACTTCATTACAATTTTAATTTTGTGTCACTGAGCCTACAGACTACATAAATAAAATGGTCAGAACAATATACCCTATTCATTCAGTGTTAATCCAACATGCTTAATACATGGACATGCAATGACAAACTGTCATTAACTTATTACGTTATAAAAAATGATTAAAATATGGCCTTACCCATGTTTAAAATGACCTGTTGAAGTGAAAAAACGAGTGTTTAGCTGTGTAGGCGTTTGCTGTGCTGGAATAGCTATTTTACCTGGTGCACTATTGCCGCTTGCTCTCCCCTTCTGCCGGCGGCACGGGAACGCGCATATGCAGTAGAACAGCCAATAGGAACGCAGTGGTCTGAGCTGACCTTTGACTGGTTGATGCACATCGGCATGATACTGATTCTTTAGAGGCTGAACACAGAGCCATGGTGAGGTGCAGAAACCTATTGTTTGTCTCAGACCACTTGATTCACATTGAGCTTAGAGGATATTATACAATTTTTACTCAATTATACCAAAACAATGTTGCCTACTGGAGCATTAAAATACTGTATATGTGTACTGTTTTGTATCAAATCATGTATCTAGATACTGAATGAACTGAGAGCTATATATACACAACCCTACTCATTTAATAACAATAAATCCGATTAAAGGACCATACAGCATCATTGTTACTTGTCAGTATGTTTCATTTTATTTTGACTTATTCCTTTGACTACTGGCTATTTTGTCATGGGAACATCATAAAGCTTTAACTTTTGATTGTACAAATTCAGACTCACATAGTGTCTTGGGTGCATTTTGATGCCAAGAAAAAAACACTGCACATTACTACAGGGATCATCATTTCTTTTCCATGTATTAGATATGACCTTCTCCTGCTCACTTGGAGAGTGTGGGAAGCTGGTGGGCGTAACATTGCATACTCACGGGCGGATGGTTCTATCTGTGGATAAGAATGTTTTTTCAGCTGGTTTAGTCATGTCAACTGGGAGCATTAATCACAGGGTATCAGAGAGTCATGTAAACAGCTTAACCTGGGTAACACAACACTGGCATTTTAGAAATTGGCTGTTTTTGTCAAATTACCTTTAACATGTTGGTAGAAGAGTACCACAAATTTCCTTTTTCTGCGCTTTTTTGGCACTGTTTGTCATGTGCACAGTTAGCTTAAAGGACATTAAAGGCAATATTTTACTTTATTTTACTTATTGTCAACAAATCCCATGAAAAGAATAGACCAAAACCACCACTGAATTGATCCTACTAACAAGTAATATCTGTGTAGCCTGAAATAGCTTATTCCTCTGTGCTGCAGAGCTCTATTGTTGTCTAATAGCTATTTAAATCACATCAATGAGCAACATCGTAGCACTTAGTGATAAAAATCTAGTTCTTTCATTTAACCCCCTTTGCATTGGCTGAACAACTCCTTTGGTTCTTTTGGTTCACCTACACAGAGCTTTTACCGTTTTAGTCCAGCCTTGTCATTGTTCTTCAGCTCAGTGGGTGTGTGCTTTGTGCTATTGGGTTAGCTCATTGAATGAGAGTCTGGTGCGGCGGCTTTTAACCTGGATCTTATGCACAACTGTGCAAGCAATGACAGAGGCAGGATTTTGGATTCACTCCCCCTTGCAAATTGAGTTAACTCATCTCCCTTAGTTGCTCAAAAAGAACAATTAATTCGTGAATCCAACATCAATAGTTGCCCAGGGTGATAAGTTCCTTCATTACTATAAATGTGGCCACTAGTATAATTTCAGTCAATACTACATATGCTATACTCCACTAGCCTGCTGCTGTAAACACTTACCAGAGCAGAGTATTGAATGTGTATTAATCCACAGCTGAAAATAGTCCCCAACAAATGTACTATGTACTCATATTTGAGCAACATTGGCTAAAACCTACAGTGCCTGGCTGTTAAAGGAAATACTGAGGCGTTTTGTTGGTAATGAAAATATTTCTGACCTGTTGATTTACATCTTACTCTTCTCGGAACCGATTGGCTGTATTCAGCGTCTGACTTCCGGCAGACGGCGATACAGCCTCTGGGGGCAGACCCCTGATTTTTTGGCATTCCAGTTTGATTTGGGCAGAGGAGGCGAATTTCCGACTTCCGACTTCCGTATAAGTAAATATGCTGAACCATTGCGATGGATTCAGAGTTTGCAGTGACGCCAATTATGTTCCGCCTCGATAGTTCACCGCACGGAGCGTTTAACCTGGCAACAACTGCAGCCGGCTCAAATGTGATTGGTCAATATCACGCGGACTACAAACAGCCTACAACCGGAAACCAGGGCTCTTCCACTCTTCTTCCGGAGGCAAGATCTTCGGGGTTTGCCTACAGACTCTACATTCACTGAATGTAGAGTCTGTATGTAGAGACTACATCTTACTAAAATCGAATGAGCTTGTGGCTGATTTCCACAGGCCTGGTAGGAAGTTTGGAAAGCACTGAGTGGGCTAACACATTTTTTTGTTTCGGTGTGTTCGTGGAATTTGTTGAAACACAGGGAATATTCTTTAAGAATCCTCAAACAGCCACACATTGTCTAACATTAAAGAAAAGTTAAGTCTTTTTTTCCCATTGTCAATCCATGCATCATGAGGGTAAGGTGACAAGCAGGTAAATTTACCTTATCATACCACAAAGAGTTTGGCTGATACACAGCGTCAAACTCTTACAAGTAAAACCGACATCCTATCCTTGAATTATGTGAATACATAATATACATGAATTAGTGTGTATGCCATATATTTGAATGGTGAGCCAGATTACACTTTTCTTTCAGGTAATAGGCTGGCTCTCCCCCACAGGCCAGTTTTGGCTTGGCAGAGCTGGCCTTGGTTAATGGTCTAGTAGCCGGCTCTGGTCTGTGGTGCTTTGGCAAAGCTGGAGAGAGCTCCTCCTGAAACGCAGGGAGATTAGCTCAGAGTGCAGGTGATAACCTCACTGTCTGAGGCAAGCTTCCTCACTGCTAATACCAATTACCCCTTGCCTCATGCACTCCCTCACAGGGATACACTTACATGTATGCACGCACATGCACACACCCACATGTACACACACTCGACTGCTGCACCACCTTGATCTGGCTGTCTTCGCTTCAGGCCTGGATGGTTCAGGCTGTGTGACCCAGTGATTCTGCCTGGGGTCTCTTTAATCCCTTAGGTTTGTCCCAAAATGCATCAGCCCCCTTCAATGGTGAGCAGAGGATCTCTTCACAATTACCTCAAAGTCCTTCTCTATCTTCAGGGGTAAGCCTCTATTTACATACAGTACAGGCCAAAAGTTTGGACACACCTTCTCATTCAATGTGTTTTCTTTATTTTCATGACTATTTACATTGTAGATTCTCACTGAAGGCATCAAAACTATGAATGAACACATGTGGAGTTATGTACTTAACAAAAAAAGGTGAAATAACTGAAAACATGTTTTATATTCTAGTTTCTTCAAAATAGCCACCCTTTGCTCTGGTTACTGCTTTGCACACTCTTGGCATTCTCTCCATGAGCTTCAAGAGGTAGTCACCTGAAATGGTTTTCCAACAGTCTTGAAGGAGTTCCCAGAGGTGTTTAGCACTTGTTGGCCCCTTTGCCTTCACTCTGCGGTCCAGCTCACCCCAAACCATCTCGATTGGGTTCAGGTCCGGTGACTGTGGAGGCCAGGTCATCTGCCACAGCACTCCATCACTCTCCTTCTTGGTCAAACAGCCCTTACACAGCCTGGAGGTGTGTTTGGGGTCATTGTCTTGTTGAAAAATAAATGATGGTCCAACTAAACGCAAACCGGATGGGATGGCATGTCGCTGCAGGATGCTGTGGTAGCCATGCTGGTTCAGTGTGCCTTCAATTTTGAATAAATCCCCAACAGTGTCACCAGCAAAACACCCCCACACCATCACACCTCCTCCTCCATGCTTCACAGTGGGAACCAGGCATGTGGAATCCATCCGTTCACCTTTTCTGCGTCTCACAAAGACACGGCGGTTGGAACCAAAGATCTCAAATTTGGACTCATCAGACCAAAGCACAGATTTCCACTGGTCTAATGTCCATTCCTTGTGTTTCTTGGCCCAAACAAATCTCTTCTGCTTGTTGCCTCTCCTTAGCAGTGGTTTCCTAGCAGCTATTTGACCATGAAGGCCTGATTCGTGCAGTCTCCTCTTAACAGTTGTTCTAGAGATGGGTCTGCTGCTAGAACTCTGTGTGGCATTCATCTGGTCTCTGATCTGAGCTGCTGTTAACTTGTGATTTCTGAGGCTGGTGACTCGGATGAACTTATCCTCAGAAGCAGAGGTGACTCTTGGTCTTCCTTTCCTGGGTCGGTCCTCATGTGTGCCAGTTTCGTTGTAGCGCTTGATGGTTTTTGCAACTCCACTTGGGGACACATTTAAAGTTTTTGCAATTTTCCGGACTGACTGACCTTCATTTCTTAAAGTAATGATGGCCACTGGTTTTTCTTTAGTTAGCTGATTGGTTCTTGCCATAATATGAATTTTAACAGTTGTCCAATAGGGCTGTCGGCTGTGTATTAACCTGACTTCTGCACAACACAACTGATGGTCCCAACCCCATTGATAAAGCAAGAAATTCCACTAATTAACCCTGATAAGGCACACCTGTGAAGTGGAAACCATTTCAGGTGACTACCTCTTGAAGCTCATCGAGAGAATGCCAAGAGTGTGCAAAGCAGTAATCAGAGCAAAGGGTGGCTATTTTGAAGAAACTAGAATATAAAACATGTTTTCAGTTATTTCACCTTTTTTCGTTAAGTACATAACTCCACATGTGTTCATTCATAGTTTTGATGCCTTCAGTGAGAATCTACAATGTAAATAGTCATGAAAATAAAGAAAACGCATTGAATGAGAAGGTGTGTCCAAACTTTTGGCCTGTACTGTATGTCCAAGAAGCAAGAGCTCTGACGCTCTCTAGAAGTGTTAATACCAGCTTGTGAGAACTACCCCTAAAACCTCCATCTGCCTTTCCCCTACCACTGCAAACTGCCTGAGTATCTCACTGTTTTCTTCAATGTCCAAATGAATCTGGTTACACACAGTGAATCTTGCTAAATTGTGTGTCACACCCAAGGTTTTCTCAAAATGATAGTGGGTCAAAGGTGTGGATCAGAAGAAGTTCAAAAGCCTTCACCCTGCTTGTCACTTTTCTGCCGTCAGGAGTGTGCTCAGCAGATGAAATTTACCAGGATAAGGCTCAAAGAGGAAGGGAGGTGACCAGAGAAAATGAAAGATGAGCCACTCTGACAGAGTAATTGTGCAGTGGAAAGTATCAGTAACCTAATTAACACTGCACTGTAGCCTTTGCCGCATTCAGATCCTGCTCTGATATGTTTCGTGATGCGTTCTGACACTGTAGTTAGGGGAATCATTTCCTAGTGCATGGTGGTATGAGCAGTGTAATTGCACTTTAGGGTTTAGAGTTATTGCATTATGTAAATGACTTCAGAGTCATGTGGAGGATAACTTAATGATGTCCCTAACCAGTTGTACTTAACATGACAGAAAGGAGTTTTTCAGGTTTTGTTGTGAAGCAATATCCTTTTTGCCATCGCCACTGCAAGGAGGACAACATTTTTTGAAGACCCCAGAAAGCTTGTTTTCTTAATCAGCCTCTTACTCTGGATCTAATCTGGAACTGATGTGGCTCAGCTGGGAAGAGGTGATGTGGCATACTTCCCTGCATCAACTATTGATTATTTAAATTCAAGTCAAATGACAGTTGGTGGATTGCCTAGTCATTGTCAATAAAATCTGACCAAACCACACCTATACAGTCTTGATGTTGCAGAGGTTTTGAGTCTTAAACTCTAAAAGGATTGATCTTTTGAATTGGGGTTATATATGGTACTTATCGAAAGTGTATTACCTCCAGTGGATAGAGGTGGTACGCCCCCAGTTTGGAGAAGCAGGAAAACCACCATGGAAGCTAAGCAATGTTATATGTTAATGTTAGCAATATTAAAAGATTAATAACAGTTTAAGTGTACTCTACATTGACAATATTTCATTGCTTTACCTTGCCTTTACAGCCCTTTTCAACAGGAAGGCCATTAACAGCTTCAGTTTCCCGTTTACAGTATGCTCTCAACAAAACCACCAGACTCCTTGGATAAAAGAAAAACAGTAATTAAAGCTTGCTGAACATGGAAACTGCTGGTTTATGACTGCTTTGATTGTTAAGTTTGTTGGTGTTTTTGTGTGACTGTGGTGAATCCAAACTTACCCTTTTAAATGCCATAGTCATACAATAACAAACTAACAAACCAATTGAGGCAACAGTAGACCAGCAGCTTCTGTGCTCTTCTTCAGTTCCCTGTCGAAGTAATTGCTCTCTGACAGCAAGGTAAAGAGCTGAAAATATTCTTAAAATCTACATATAAATATGTCTTAAACTTTATAAATGGTGGAAATATTTATTGCTACCCCTGTCCGCAGCAGTACAATGCTTAGCGTCTGTGTCGGTATCGTGCCTCTTTCTCCAAACTACTGACATCCATTCTAGGTACTACCCCGACTATGGATAAGTACCTCATATAACCCCACTTCAAAAAACAAACTATGCCTTAATAGATCAAATGCAAAAAAAATGATTTGCTATTTTAACAAGAAAAGGAGAAAAACAATCGACTGCTATTTAAAGTTTTCATGTATGATATGTCTTACGCAATCCTTGGACCTAACCCCAATGATTTTTTTAAACAGTGTTTTTGTGCTGTACATTATTTTGTTATGACAGACAGCCATATTGTATGTGATATTCTGCAAAAGTCGTATACACCCAATTATACCCAATGTGGCTCTGTTCCCTCTGTTTGAAAAGTGGAAATGTCTCCAAGACCAAAATAAGTCACAGATGTTCCATTGGATATTGCATAAATTCAAATGAGCCAAGGGTAAAATCAGATAGAATTTCTCATATCCTGAAAAGGTGTCAGTGAACATATATCTTTGAATCTACATCATCATTGTTTTATTATCATGATTTTGGCGACAGTACAAGTGAACTCTGCTCTTCAGCCTGATGGGGGTTAGGCTGATGAACTCTGGCATTTCAGACACACATAAGAGGAGCGCAGTATGCCTTCTTCTTCATCTTGGTCCCTGGCTATTACAGCTGCTCCACGGTGGACCCTCAGTCTAAATTTACATCAAAATCTTTCTGATCAGAGCAGCTGCTCACAGCAATGGTCAATTCAAGGTTTTGTGTGTCTGCTGGGGTCCTTATGCTGGCTGGCAGATGTTCATTAGCCAGCTAGCCTTTCATCTCAGTATGGAGAACAATGGTCTGGCACTCTGTCCTGCTCTTTCATGAGCTAATAAGGCATCATATCTGACCTCAAACCAGGCAATAATCCATTCAGCGCTGAACACCTGGGATCGAGCTGAAATTCAGCGCTCAAAGTTGCCAAGAACTTGACAAACTTCTTCGGGCAGAGATCGTTCTGCCATCTAATATTGTTTATATGAATGATTTTAATGTGTCTCACAATCTAATTAATGTTCAACCCCCCTCTGGTGCATCATCTGTTTTTGCAGTGGTGGTCTGTTTTTTGCACTTTTTGATGGATAGATACAGTAGAGTCCTGTGTTGTATTAGCATACTGAATAGATATTCTCAAAGGAAAAGAGATTTGCTTTCTTGCTGAGAGTTAGATGAGACGATCAATAGGTTGCCACGTCTGTACAATAAATATGAGGCTACATCCAGCAGCTGGTTAGCTTAGGTTGGCACAAAGACTGGAAGCAGGGGGCAATAGCTAACATTAGCCTGGTTTTGTCCAAAGGCAATGAAATCCACCTACCAGCATTTCCAAAGCTTTATTATTAACACATTGCCTCTAATTTTCTCCAATGAGTGCAAGAAACTAAAGAGTTAAAATAACATGAGTACTTTTCCAGTCTTTGTGCTGAGCTGTATCTTGACCATGATTATGAGACAATGGGCCCCTGGGCACAGACATGCAGAAGGCCCCATCACCTCTTCTACATAGGAGCTGGACACACAGACTTGACTGTTGTTAATCCTCTTTTTGTTGTCGTTTTGCATCTCTTTATAGTCAGAATGTCTTTTTGTGGTATTTTGTGTGTGTGTGTGTGTGTGTGTGTGTCTGTGATTGTTTTGCCCCTTTTTGTAGTCATCTTATGTTTCTTTCTGGTCATTTTGAGTCTCTTGTCTCGTTTGTCTTCTGGACTACTTGTTGATTTAACGTCCCTTTCTGACTGCATAAAAAACCCTGCTAACACCCTGAAAGATCTGGCTTTTTAAATCAATGGGACAGGTTTTCATCTGCATTTACACCCAGGTCAAATGACTCTGCAGTAGACACTGGTATTTATTGCCTCTCGCTCCGATAGGCATTGATGGGAACACAACACCCAGGTGAACACGTTCATTTTAGCCCCTTGACTGGTGAGATGCAATGATGCGCCACCACAAAATACCATCTGTCACCCAAGCAGCTCTCAAATATTGGTCCAAACTGGTCTTTACCAAGTTTGAAAGAGAGACTGAATAAATAAGCTTTATACAAAAAAGTAGCCACTGGTTTTCACTGATCTGTTTTCCTGCCTGTCTGTGACGTAAAACATGACACACCAAAAAACACACCCATGTTAAAATTTTTTTTGCAAGTGAAGGCCACGACACTTTGGGCCCTTGGGCCTGTGCAGGGTAGGCCTGTTCATTAATCCAACTGCGACATTTACTGTACAGTAATGACAACTACTGCAGCAGTCTTCAAGCTGCACTCTTACCACAAACACTGTATTTTCACCTGTGGTCACCTATTTACTGTCATATTGGGGGCTGATGGGTCAGCCATGAAGCTGAGCTTGTTCAGTAAGTTTTCACTTTAAATCACCCACAGCATATGTCAGAGGAGAGTAGCAGTGACTCCATTTAAAACACACACACCTCAATGTCCAGTGTTATTTCCACTGCGGCCTCCGGAGCGGCCCGGTCGGCCTGGCTGAGCTAACTCAAGGGTTGCAGGGTAACTGTGGTCATCAGCCTGTCACCAGCAGGGACACATTATGTGACAATGATATGTGGTGTGAAGCATCGACATGTCATCTTTGACTAGAGTATGAGCCGTCTTGGCATGGATGCCTCAGTTTGTGCCACAGCTGCCTGCAACCTCTGGAGGGGAAGAGTCACCGTGAGCCCGCAATGACTTGTTTACTATAATCAACCCCCAGGATTTCCCCTACCTACTTATACATATGCATGTTCCCAGTGCCAGCATACACACACTACTTTTGAGAGAACATGCTATTGAAAGCTCACATTAAGCATGACCCGCAAATCAAGCCTCTAACCTCAAAGAAAGCCTCTTTTCAAAACTAAAATGTCCTTGCTCTGCCATTGTTGTCTTAAAGCTCTTAAAAAGTACCACTAAAAATTTACATAGCCAAAATAAAATGCTTATTGTTCTAGAACTGTGGTCTTTTCTGAAAGGGAACTCATCGTAAATTTTAAGTGATGCTGAATATTATTTACAAACATGGTAAAGATATGTGATTTTTTTTTCTCTCAATCCGTCCATCACTTTAGTTCAGACTGAAATATCTTAACACCTACTGATAGGACTGCCATGGAATTCGGTACAGGTGGCCATGGTGCCCAAAGGATCAGTTTCAATGAACCATGGGAGTTTCCTGTAGTGCCCCCAGCGGGTCAGGCTTTTCACATTCCAGAGCAATATGTTAACATCCATGAGATGGATTGACCAGGCTCCTGTGAGGGCAGCTCAGTCTTGCTTACAATTTTCCCCAGTGGCCACTCATGGTATTGCAGGAAAAAAACAAAACAAAACAAAAAAAAAACCCTCACCTGCAGCCCAAAAAGCATTTTCCCTTGTAAAGGAGAAAAAACTGAAATGCAAACAAAGTCAGTTATGACTCTATCATAAGGAATTTTTAAACAGTGGAGGTTTTATATTTGTTAAACCTTCCTTGCGCCGAGAAAAATGATTTAAAAATCATGTGACATCATCACAATGTTAAGTCTATAAGCCGAGCGGGTGTGGCCAGCAAGGGAAACACTACTGTACATATTCAGTGGGCTGCACAACACAGAAATAAAGCCGGGAGCTTGACACTGTTGCAACAGATGTGCAATTACATTGGACTGAATAGGCACCACCCTGGGGTCTAGTTATCAATATACATCTATATGATTGACACAAAGGTTTTTGCAAGCATTCAAAGTCCCAGTGAAACTGAAGTTGGAGCGTCCTTTGTTTCTGAACTGTGACAAATTTACCCTAAAATGGAATATCTGAGCAGTGTACAGGTACAAAAGAGATTTAAATCTAATCCTTGACATTTGATTGGACCTCTAAAAAGTGGGCGTGCTTAGAGTTTGGAACAGTATGGTGCTACATAAGGCCCGTTTCCACCGCAGGAACTTCGGGGTAATTTTACGGGGCCGGGGCCGTTGGTGTGTGTCTCCACCGCAGGAACCACCCCCGAAGGACAGAGTTCTGGAACTTTTACGGGGGCTAAACAAGTCCCTGCCTCGGGGTAGGTACTCAGAACGTCCCCGAAAGACTCCCGGGTGGGGCTTGGGGATTACTTGGTGCTGATTGGATATACTCAAGGAGGGATGTGACGTCAACAGAAAGCAACAAAATAGCCGGCATTTTTAAAACTCAGCAGACGAGGATTAGCTCGTTCATATAACTTCCTCCACCATGTAAAAAAACTCACTAAATGGCCCGTGAAAAAAAAAATTCTTTCCAGCAGATATCTTAGTTATAACATGATTGAGCTAGCAAAGCAGTTTTGTGTTGCTATGTGTGGTATTTATTCAGTTATGGGAAATCACGATGTCTAGAAAGCATCAGTGGCTGCAGCTGACAAGGACAGCTCACAACAGCATCTGTTAAAAGCCTCCCGTTGTCGGATACGACATGAAACTACTCCAGTTAGCTCAATCGTGTTGTAACTAAGACATCCGCTGGAAAAAATATTTTTTTTCACGGGCCATTTAGTGAGTTATTACAGACACCGCTAAGGGCTATCAGCTAACGGCGTCCCTACGTCGCCCCGGTAAATGGTCGCGCAACGATTACGTCACATCCAGAGCCCGTAACTTTACAGGAACCTTCCTCGTCCTCCGCTCTCTCAGTGGAAACACGGCGGTTGAGAGGGCCGAACGAGAGGACGTTCCTGTAGTAGTTCCTGCCCCCCAAATAGTACCAGGAACTTCTTCAGTGGAAACGGGCCTATATGGTGTGTGATGCTCTCCACACACACTCCTCCCTCACTTGGGGCACAGTCATCCTGAAAATACTGTGCACCTATTTTTGTTACCGTTTCAGGGTTGAACAACATGTTTTGTGGAAACAGTGTGAAGCAGAGTGACAATGGGCTTTTAGGTAAGTTTTCTTTCATTTGGTGGGTGTGTCAGAAGTGACATGTAAAATCCCCCACGCCGTATTTGAAAGGCAGAGCACTTGCAGAACACATCACCACTGTTTCCCTTTAAAGAAATGTTTTGCTATGTTTTGTCAGGGCTGAACATGCCCCTATTGTTAGTTTAGAAGGAGGACGAGGGAGAGATGAATGATTTGGCCATCGTTCTGAAAATAAAAATAAAGGTGTTGGTCACTGATATTTAAACACACATCTCTTCCTATCTGTCTTCATATCACTCTGTTAGCGGATGCAACCCATGAACAGTGAAGTGTGGTTTTGTATGACTACTGTAGGTAGTTGCCTAAAGTCTTGTTTGATTGGATGAAAAGGCCTCTGAAATGTTTTACAGGAAGAGAGAGGATGGGTTTAATCTTGAATTTTTTTTTTTTGACATTTATTTTTCATATAATAAGCAATATGAACAAATAACACAGAGACACAGGATTAAAACCAGGGCAATCTATTTTCCATTTAACTTGTATTTTAATAGTTCCCTGTCAGCGTGTCCTAATGACTTTGGCAATCCCTGACTTTTCCCTCTCATGTTACCATGACGTTGACAGGGACAGTTTTGAATGAAATGTCTCAACAACTATTGGATGAATTGCTATGAAATTTACAGACATTCATTTTCCCTCAGGATAAATTTGAACAACTCGAGTGATCCCTCAACTTTTTCTCTAGGGCCATCATTAGGTCGAAATTTTAATTGCCTTAATAATTTGGTTTATGGACAGAATTTTACATTTGCAATACTTACATCACTTGTGTTTAAACCCAGCAAGAATAGAGATAACTATTTGTTTGACAGAGGATTGATCACAATTCTGCCAACACCACATTTGCTTAGATTTCACAACAGAACACATAAATGTGTTGTTGATGTGTGATGCATATAGAATCTATACCTGTCAATCAATCTATAAGAAACACATGCATTTCATCTCCTTATTTATAGTACTTCTACCTTTCTAATTGAAAGCTGCAGGTAGCACTTCATTATCACTTAGGTACTGTAGGTAATCACATCGAGTTTCAGCTCTTGTCTTCAGCATGTCTAATGTGGCTGTTTTATTGGAGAAGCATAATATCAGTCATGATATCAGCTGAGGAAATTAATCAGAAGAGTAGCAAGGTGATTGCCTCCACTTAAAGTTAGTACACTGTGCTGTCTTTCAACATTTCTGTTATACACTAAGAAAAAAAGAAAAACAGAACCACGCCATTTTCCTCAGTTATCAGGTGTTTCACATCTCACACTTGTGTCAACAATGTCTTTATATGCTGTTCATGCTCTGAAAACAATTTTCCTTTCCTGCAGCATTTCATTGAAAGAATAACGTGATGGTTTTTAAATGGCAGCATCTCTGAGCCAACATGTTTGTAGCCCCGGGTGACTACAGAGTGTGATTGAAAGGCTGTGATTGCTCTTAAGAGGACTGAAGGGTGTACTATTGCAAATCCATACTAAGCCATGAGCTGATTGATTCCAAATATAACAAAGGCGAACGCTGGGGTCAGTTTTAATTGATTTTTCAGAGACAATTTGCTTTTCAACTCTCATCAGAGCTGCTTGGCCGGCTGGTTTAAATTTTGTTCAGCAGAGACAAAAACTGCTTGATCATGATAGGTATACAAACTACTGTTGCCTTTATGCAGCCTTGATTTGCTATATTGTGTGCTAAGAAATAATGTGCATGATTTTCAAGGTCTTAACATTTAAACATTTTACAGGGCAAAATCTGATTTAGTTGCAACAGAACAGGTCCATTCTGCTCTGTATTTTCTAAAACAAATTAATCTTTAATGATGGTGCAGCACAGCTGAAAACACAATGAAACCAAATGTACTGTGTTGCTTTAGGAGTGCCTGATGTGAATCATAATGTCTGTGCCCCTTCTATATTTAAATTCATATATTTGAAGCTTTTGCTGCATGCCCCTCTGCAACATCTTTTTGACAGACACCTGAAAAAGCTCTATCTGTAAGCGGGCATCCATGGGAATAAGCTTTGAAGCGATTACATTTGATAGCAATCTTCAATGGGACCTTGAATGACAGCTATGCATCTGTTTGGAGACAAATGCAAAACAAAATGCTGCCACTCAACTACAGCTTTCACTTTTCCCCTGTCTATAAGTATCAACACAGAAATTTCACCTAGAAAACAGTGGAACAGAAAGACATCTCAGAATGCCTGGGCTGCCGTTCAGTGCCCAGTAGACGAAGTGTGCGACAGTGCAACAAACATTGCACTGTCGCACAGCCACGTCCTCCCACTTACTTTCAACACAATGTGATGCTTTTGAAATCTGTCTGATCAGAGGGGAGAATAAAAATACTCAATCATATTGTGGCGGTAGTCGAGAAATTATGAAATGTCAGGAGTAACTCTATTGGATGACTTTGACATTACACATGCATTCACAGCTAAAACAGTCTTATTCATGTCAGGCTTTGTTGTGCCTCAGTGCTTTGTCTGTTCTGAGCAGGGTGCTGCGCTGTGGCGGGACACAATTGCTTCAGTGTGCCGTCCCTTCCTCCCATCCTTCATGAAAAAAGCATCATGGTTGACATGTCTTTGATACCGTTCATTTATTTTGTCTCTGGACGATGCATTTCAAAGAGGGCCAAGATGCCTGCATTGCCAAATGTGTCCCAAATAAATGATATCCCAGCCAGAATGGGAGCTCCTTGGAGAGTGTCCTAGCCAAAGGCAGTAAATCAATGGGCCTGCGCCAGCATCCCAGCAGCCTCCGTGCAGGAACACACAGTAGGGGGACCAACGGCCTCAGTTGACTTGGCAGCTCAAAGGGCCTCTGACCGTGCGCCAGAAGGCTCCTCAGGGAGCTAGCAGCACCTCTTGGGCCACTAAGTGAGGGAAGATGGAAACCAAGCGGGGGAAGAATTACAATGAGAAGCAGACAGTGAAAGGAGAGAGGTGGGGGATAAGGGAGTTTTACCAAATGCACAACACATACGGGAGGGGTCATGCTCTGTGTTGATACTATTATCAAAAGCACTCTATGTCAAAAAAAAAAAAGGTCCTTCAGACACTCCAGAGATGAAAAGTTCAGAAAAGAATATCCTCTCTTTGAAGGAATAACAAACCAACAGAGCACTTGAGGATCTACATTTATACCTCTCCTTGCGTTTGACAGATAGGTGGAACAAAACGTCCTTGAGACGTTTCTTTGTGTGTGTGAGTGGACATAATATGTGTCTGTTTAGTCACAGAAAACAAAGAGACCAGATAAACCCATTCATGTTCATCTCTGGTAGCCTATATCCTCTAGCTTCCATATCTCCCAGCTCTCAACATCAATTAATGTGTGTAGCGCTTAAAAGTAATCTCTATCATTTAAATGAATCTAAAGCCCCTCGGCAGAGCGCGGGAAGCCCCATATCAACTCACCAGCTGCTACCTTTAAAGTCCCCGATCGTTTGAGTCGGGCTCTGGTGGCTAGTTGGGATATTGATGTGGTGCCGTCTGCCAGTTTGCCTCTTCCCACTGGCCGCTAGCCAGACTTTAGCAAAGACATTAGTGGGAAAAGTCATAACCCACCGGCAGCTCTGTTATTCTCTGCCCAAACAACAAGGTGAGGCGGCCATTTTCAAGGGTTTGCTCTCCGAGCTGTGTTTGCACACATCAGCATCCGTCGAGGCAATGGGTTACATCACACCACACACACACACACACACACACACACCTGCATCCACAGCAGTAACCTGCAGCAACGTTAGTCATTTCCGTATGCTAATGTGTCGCTCATCTACATTATTCAGAAGCTTTACCTTCATGTCAAACAAAGGCAAATATTTAGAGCTCGCAAATAGCACATGATTGGTCTAACGAGGAATGAAAACAGGTGCATGTCTTACTCACGGCTGCCAATGCTTCACATTGTTGCTTCATTATTAGTGCGTGTTGAAGAGTGAGGAGACCATGACTTATTTCTTCTGTAATTTCAACTAAAACTATTTTCTTAAGGGCTTATTTCACCTAAATCACTCATCAAACTAGCCATACAGATAGTTTTGGTTTTTTATTTGTGCAGGCGTGCAGATATCTGTCACTGACATTCCTTCATTTCTCTTAGCAAGGCCAATGCAACTTGTTGTTCAAGTGTATGGTACATGTTGTGCTGTAAATTATTGTGACAATAAGCCTATGAAAGAAGAGCGGTGGTACTGATTTATGCATGTACAAATTAGCAAAGACAAGTTCTTCAGCCCTTAGATAGAACGTCATTCCTATGAGTTAATGCAGAGTTTGGGGGCATTATCATGAAACCAAAAGTAAGTATGTGATTTAATATGAACAGCTGTAGTGTCTTCTGTGGCTCTGGAGTCAGCGTTTCAGTGTGGAAAAACAACCATGTCAGTGTAATAATTACACCTGGGCCACACAGCCTACATGAGCAGTGTATGTGCAACCTCTTGCTTTTCATTTTGGCACCCATGTTAACAGGTTAAAACAGACACAGCTGGAGCAGTGTGGCTCTTGGCTGAAATACATGGGGCACAGACGTGATGCGTCATACAAGCAGGACAGGGTGTGGTTTTTCTACCTGCTACACAGACTCCATCTTTGCAGCTTGTAGTTGTTGCCAGCTTTATTTTGTACATATTGAGTTATGCAGGGTTTGGAAACATAGCCTATATTAACTGATGCTGAATGCATTAATTGGATTGTTTTAACTAAAAGATGCATTTACACAGTTCCATGTAGTTTTTACCTGTTTGAGGGCTTCAGAGCAGCATGTAGAAAAATAGAGATGATCATGATGCCCGCGCAAATGAATGCAGCTTCCATGATAATTCTTACAGCTTAAGTTGATTATAATGAACGGGCTCTGTCGCACCACATCCATGCCCCATGTACTTTGGCCGAACCTCATTCAGAAATAAGATGTGTTGCTTAGTTTTTCAGGTAAAGAAAGAGACTGTGAAAATGATAACAGCAACACTACATATTTCATTACAGTTCCAATGTCTATATCTGTAGATTACGTCACAGACATGGAAAAATGTGAATATTTATTTTTATGTAGACAGAATCTCTTGCGCTTCAGCCCTTCCGCAATTGGAGGTCGGTGCTTCTCAGACCAGGACAATATAGATCACAAACACCCCGTGGAAGAATCCACAAGAAAAGCACTGGTGGAAAAACTCTGATGAAGACGCAGCTGGCGTCGAAACGTTAGTCACAAATAAATTCATCACAAGTGATATGAGTGCTCCAGTGCTTTTCTTGTGGATTCTTCCACGGCGTGTTTGTGATTTATTTTTATGTATTGATTTCATTTTACACTTCCTGTTTCCATTTCAAATTAAAAGCCCTTTCAAACTGTAAAGACATCAGCGCAGCTGTGCGGCTGCACCTCATGACGCACATCAGTGCCGCCCTACCACCAATAGGATTTGTTGCGCTGCAGCACGTCAACAGAAGAGCACACACAGTTATAATTACTTTTACTTAAACATTTGTACGTCTTCCACTGCGACATTAGCTTAGTGGAAATCCACTGATTAAATATGATCTCCAGAGCTATGGCTCACCAGGCAATATCTTTACCATTGTCTTTATTATGACAGGATTGTGGGTCGTAGAACTCGGGATACTTCCCAACCTCAACAGCTAGTCTCTCCTCATCAATTCTTTGACACACACGAGAGACACCAACAGCAACAGAGTTCTCTGTATACATCCACGGTGAGGAGAGGAGTTGAGCCGCCACAGGAGCAGGAGAAGTGCTGCCACGGGAACCACTATGTTCAAGCAGGTAGCGAGTGGGGGAAAAATGCCTTGAATTCAGGGATGGAAAGGCTGGAAATAGGACAGTGGCATCAAGAGTCGCAGGGCGGTAAGTCCCGGAGCGCGAGCATACATCTAGTCACCATCGGTGTAGGGTTGTACACTGAAAACACCAGGGGATGGATGGCTCGTTGCCTTGTTTTCGCCTTATCATTTCTGTGGACAGGATCATTTCATTTGTGAACACAAGATTTGTGAAATATCTGAAGGACCATGTTTTGGAAAGTGCAGTACCTTGCACTGCTCCATAAATCAGTGTGGTACTGGCTTTTAATTGTGGAAGTACTGTACTCATAGCAGAAACCCCACAGCAGCTATAGTTAGAAAGTTAGAAATCCTGACTGAGATATTATTATTATTATTATTTTAAATCTGTTGCCCAACTTTGCAATTTGTTGCAATACTTAATTGCTGGAGTTCTCTTTAAATGGTGAATAAAAATGAATGAAAAATTACTATTTCTCAGGGGTGGCAAAAAAAGAAAAGAGAAAAGAGACACTTTAAATGACACTGTGGACTGTGACGTTTAGTTTTTAAGAAAATTTTACACAATACACCAAAACATGAGAAAGGCAGCAAAGTGGACAACAGGTCATCAGATTCTCTGAGCCATCTGCCATGGCTACTTCATGCTACACAGTGCTTAACCTTCACTACTGTATAGTTTGAATGAGTACGCCTTTAAATCGGTCCGTGCTCTGGACAATATCTCAAGTTGTTACCTATGATAAGAGTCATAGGCTTAACTGCTCAGGCAGTAAGAAGCGCAGCCTACACTATACCATACATGCAACATACAGCACACAGCAAAAATGCCTGGAAAATGTCTGACTTGTAAATGAGTAGATATGTGAAGGAGATGATCAGATAACCAAAATGGACCATCACATCTCAGCTTACATAGGTGGCAAACAAATACACTTTCAAAGGAGTATTTCTGGAGACATGAATTAATCCCTTCGACCCTCTTTCATTTCCCAGCACTTTTAGACCACATCTTGTCCTGCAAAGTGCTTGCGTATGTGTACTTCTGTGTGCACACATCTGTGCGTGCGTGTAGGGGGCCATTACAGTGTTGCTATTTTAAATGCTATGAAAACCTGCAGAGGAAAATGACTGGGGTTGAATTACTCCAGTGAGCACACTGATCAATCTTTGCTTTTTTACTTCCATCCTCCCACCATGTTCATTTCACTTTGTTGAAACACGCAGAGAAAACCACATATTGGGTAACATAGACCCATTTAGAAAGCAGTTTAAGGTACTACACAGATTCTAGGGCCAGTGATGGAGTGTTGCCTCTTAATTATACTGTATCACCATTGCAGTAAAGCTCTCCGATATGACTTGTTGCTGTGTTACCATTGGCAGTAGGAGAAACTGAAAGAGATGAGTCAGGCATAATGATAAATCCATTATAATTATAACTTTCTTTCCTCAAAATAGAGAATGCAGAGATGCAATGTATTTATGCAGATTTTCACAGACAAAAGCTTTTTGTTGGCAATGACTCTATAGCCTCTACCAAATCTTTATTTACACGACAAAATGGGCACTTCAGTAGCACCAGTTAGAAAAAAAAGATACTTTTCAGAATATACAGTACAGGCCAAAAGTTTGGACACACCTTCTCATTCAATGCGTTTTCTTTATTTTCATGACTATTTACATTGTAGATTCTCACTGAAGGCATCAAAACTATGAATGAACACATGTGGAGTTATGTACTTAACAAAAAAAGGTGAAATAACTGAAAACATGTTTTATATTCTAGTTTCTTCAAAATAGCCACCCTTTGCTCTGATTACTGCTTTGCACACTCTTGGCATTCTCTCCATGAGCTTCAAGAGGTAGTCACCTGAAATGGTTTTCCAACAGTCTTGAAGGAGTTCCCAGAGGTGTTTAGCACTTGTTGGCCCCTTTGCCTTCACTCTGCGGTCCAGCTCACCCCAAACCATCTGGATTGGGTTCAGGTCCGGTGACTGTGGAGGCCAGGTCATCTGCTGCAGCACTCCATCACTCTCCTTCTTGGTCAAATAGCCCTTACACAGCCTGGAGGTGTGTTTGGGGTCAGTGTCCTGTTGAAAAATAAATGATCGTCCAACTAAACGCAAACCGGATGGGATGGCATGTCGCTGCAGGATGCTGTGGTAGCCATGCTGGTTCAGTGTGCCTTCAATTTTGAATAAATCCCCAACAGTGTCACCAGCAAAACACCCCCACACCATCACACCTCCTCCTCCATGCTTCACAGTGGGAACCACGCATGTGGAATCCATCCGTTCACCTTTTCTGCGTCTCACAAAGACACGGCGGTTGGAACCAAAGATCTCAAATTTGGACTCATCAGACCAAAGCACAGATTTCCACTGGTCTAATGTCCATTCCTTGTGTTTCTTGGCCCAAACAAATCTCTTCTGCTTGTTGCCTCTCCTTAGCAGTGGTTTCCTAGCAGCTATTTGACCATGAAGGCCTGATTGGCGCAGTCTGCTCTTAACAGTTGTTCTAGAGATGGGTCTGCTGCTAGAACTCTGTGTGGCATTCATCTGGTCTCTGATCTGAGCTGCTGTTAACTTGCGATTTCTGAGGCTGGTGACTCGGATGAACTTATTCTCAGAAGCAGAGGTGACTCTTGGTCTTCCTTTCCTGGGTCGGTCCTCATGTGTGCCAGTTTTGTTGTAGCGCTTGATGGTTTTTGCGACTCCACTTGGGGACACATTTAAAGTTTTTGCAATTTTCCGGACTGACTGACCTTCATTTCTTAAAGTAATGATGGCCACTCATTTTTCTTTAGTTAGCTGATTGGTTCTTGCCATAATATGGCGGCTGTGTATTAACCTGACTTCTGCACAACACAACTGATGGTCCCAACCCCATTGATAAAGCAAGAAATTCCACTAATTAACCCTGATAAGGCACACCTGTGAAGTGGAAACCATTTCAGGTGACTACCTCTTGAAGCTCATCGGGAGAATGCCAAGAGTGTGCAAAGCAGTAATCAGAGCAAAGGATGGCTATTTTGAAGAAACTAGAATATAAAACATGTTTTCAGTTATTTCACCTTTTTTTGTTAAGTACATAACTCCACATGTGTTCATTCATAGTTTTGATGCCTTCAGTGAGAATCTACAATGTAAATAGTCATGAAAATAAAGAACACGCATTGAATGAGAAGGTGTGTCCAAACTTTTGGCCTGTACTGTATCTTAATTTTTGATAAAGTTTTAAAGAAATATTTTAGCAGTTTAAACTGATTTGCTTTGGTACCGTGAGTTAGATGAGAAGACTGAAACCACCCTCACATCTGCACGCTAATATGAAGCTGTTGCCTGCAGCCTGTTAGCTATTAGCTTAGCATAGAGTGAAAACAGGGGAAACAGCAAGCCTGGCTGTGTCCAACAGCAACAAAGTATACTTTTGGATACTTCCAATGCTCATTAATTAACAGCACAAAAGGACAAAAAAAAAAAAAAGTAAAAATGACAAATTGCCATTTTACCTTCTTGCCAGACATTTCCTTCACCAGCCACAGTAACATTTCAGAGTTTCTCCTGGTTTGAATTAAGGCTACTTGGGAAGTAAGGATGACAGCCTACACTGTATTACATAGGTGTGTTTGTTATCTCTGGACAGAGCCAGGCTGTTTACCCTTGTTTTCAGTTTCCATGCTAAATTAAGCTAACCTACTGCTGGTGGGGGCTTTATATTTACTGTAAAGATAATCTCTACAAAATGATTATGCACAGGCAATAGGATTACTGAACAGGCCTGCCGAGCACAGGCCCAGCGGCCCACAGTGTCAGAGGGTGCCCATGGCCTTCATCTGCAAAATGTCAAATGTCAAATTAACATGTACCAGCCAGGAAGAGATTCAAAATGACCACAAGGAGACGCAAACTGACAACAAAGAGACACAAACCTATAACAATGGTTAATGTCTACTAAGAGACGCAAAACCACCACAACCTCTGTGTCTTGCTCCTGTGTAGGAGAGGTGTGGGGCCCTTTGCATATCTGTGCCCAGGGGCCCATTGCCTCATAATCTGCCCATGGCAGTGGTTCAAGATTTTGGTATCAGAAGTGTTCTGGTGTCTGTTTGTAGTCTGAGTAATATTGACCAATCATGTTTGAGCGGGCTTTAGTTGTCTGCAAGTAAACAGCCTGTGTGGAGAGCAAAAGAAATGCAGTCTAGGAACCCATCAGCTATTGTCTGACAAAGATTTAGCTTTTTTTTTAACTTATCTTTATTCATTTTCAGATATCTGTGTATAGAGATTAGACAAAATGTTTACTGGACCTGTCTTAAGTTGCTGATCAAACTGTGAACAATGAGAGGTGCACGAAAGAGGAAGTCTTGGTCCGCATATGCGCTGACTACATCGGAAGCACTGAAATATTGGACGTTTCCCCAGAGGGCTGTCTTCATCAGGCCAGTAGCTGATGGATTCTGAGCTTGCTGTATAGACATTAAAGTGATAACTTATCTGACACTGCAAGAAAGCAAATAAGCATATTTTCCAAAATGTCAAACTTCTGTAAGTTGTGAACTGCATACTCCACCGCCCTTTTCTTCCAGGCAGAAATGGATATGCTGTAGGTCAGTACACTTTATGCCTGTTAAACTTGTCACTTTATATGTGCTGAGAACATTTCCACCGGCCACCGCGCTGTCAGCAGAAATTATTTTGGGCAAATCTAAAATCTCAGCGACTGAGGATGCATCCCGACTGTGATTTCGACCGATAAGATAGGTGTATTGTTATATAACAGTCTTGCACAGTGCTGCTATGCAGTTGCCATCAGAAACACTGGAAAGCTACAGAGGGAGATTTTTTTTTTTTTTTTTGGGAATCAGAAATTCAGGCAGTCGCCTGGAAAATGAAAATATGAGCCAGCATGACAGTGCGTGTGGTGTCACAGTTCACACTCATGTTTATACAACTAATTCCCAGCAGGTGAAAAAGACACTACTCTATATCCAGGTCATGACTCACCTGCTGTCCACTTGAAGCTTATTTGCACTCACAATGCTACTGATGAGGATAAACACACAACACTTCCTGCATCTCTCAACTCCTCACCTTTGCCTTTCAAAAACTATTGAGTGTGGTTGTGCTAAATTCATTTTAGTTACTCTTCTTCCAGGTCAATAAACCATATGAAATCATGTAAGGCATGCTGTGGCAAAATGTAAAGAATTAGAATGTATTGAGATTGGTAACCTGAATCTGATCTGAGATCACTCTGTACGGTCAGTCCTGCTTTGACTTTGCTAACGGTTGTTCCGACATGTCAGCCGTGCGTCGGTACACATCCCCCTCACATGAAGTGTTTCCGAAAATGAGGTGATTCAACAGCCTCCCACCAGGAGGAAATACTCTCAATCTGCTTTAGTCCTAACACAGAATTTAATTTTAATTAAATGGTTAATGAGCCATGGGATTAATGCCAATGACTTTTTAAAGCAAACATCTATAAATCATTAAGGCCCCATTTGAAAGGGAGAGCAAGCAGGGCTAACGAGTGTACGTGCCTCCAGCTGCCCACCGCCAGCACCTCTCTCTCACTCTCTTTAATACACCAGGACCACATCAGCCTTACCATTGGTCAAATAAATAGCAGACAGACAGACGGATATGTGCAGTGCATAAACCTCCTCTTAAACAGTTAAGATGAATCATTTACATAACACAGATGTGCTAAGTACATGAAACAAGTCATTGATAGTAGCCTAAGTGTAAATATGAGTGTTAACAGTGAAATAGGTCACAGTTATAGAACACTCACAGTCATTAGTGCAACATGAGGTGCAATGCTGATGATTTACTGGAAGAAAAAGTTTTCCAGGAAGTTAAAGTGCCAGTTTCATAGAACCAAAATCTCTATGTATTTCCATTCTTTTCTACAATGTCAATTATGTCAATTATTATGGAGCTGTTTCTGTGTTACTGGCCAGGATGTGCAGCTCATTATTAGAAAGACATGCTTCAGTTGTTTAATGGTCATGTTTGGAGTAATTATTGACCCTATAGGACTATACTGGACAATCACATTGAGGCAAATGAGTAGATTAGTTAGAAGAAATCAATATTAATATATGATTATGATATAATGACCCAGGATGACAATGGCTGAGAGATCACTGTCATAATTTGATGAGTTTGAAACCAGCATTAGCACTGATGAAAATTAAAAGCCCTGAAAAATATTGTTTTTTCTCCTCACTTTGATCGGTGAGATCCTAAAGGAACCTGCAATTTCCCGCCGAAGTTGGAACAGCTATGATGATTTTGATGATTCTGGACTTTTATTTACTGATATACAAAACCAGATTTTTAGGGGCTTGAAACACCAAAATCAATAAATAAAAGAGATAGCCAGCGTTATAGTGGCAGAGACACCTCAAGTCAGTCAACACCCAAAGTCACATTCTATAAAACGATATGAAAAGTCATTCAGAAGTATCAGATATAAGCAGTGAGTCAACGCCTGCAGTGTGAATTGAGCCTCTGTGTCTGGGATATTAAATCTTCTCTTCACTGGCAGCTGCCTAAATGGATGAGTTTGGAGACCCTTCCAGCAAACCGCGAATGTTCACATCATTCCCGGATGAGGGGTTCACTAACAGTGCAAACCTCAGTGTCCTCATGTTCTGTTGTCACAGACTGGCTGGAATTACACTTTAAATGGATTTACCACTTGGTTTGTTACTGAGGCAACAATGTGACAGGATTTCTCAATTTCTGTCACTAAACTGTACACATGTGGATGCAAAAAATGAAAATGTAGGTAGCAAATGGAGTATTAAGACATTTTGGAATTGTTTTTATCTGTGCACCTATTTCGAATGTTATCACACGATTGAATGGACATTGTCATTGGTTCATCTACCTGATAGATATGGGTTAGAACTAGTGAGTTCAGCCCATGAAATGACTGTTATCAATTGCAACTGGGAGCCGATTTATTAGGTTGGGGCACCAACACTAATTGGTTAGGTTTAGCAAAAAGATCATGGTTTATATTAAAATTAGTACTTTGTTGAGTAACATAACGTAAGGCCTCTATACTATGTAAGTCACTTAAAATAAGTCACTGACTTTGGATTTTATGTGAACCCCAGTCTCCTGGGTAAAAGTCCTGTGTTTGTTGTGCTGACTGCTCCACCACTCTGACCTCCTCCAAAAGCAGACTTTCTCACTCTTTATGCTAATGTTATGTAGCCTAGCTTTCTCGTCTTTTTCTTTTTTTTTTTGTGGTCATATTTACTACATCCAGTAGAAGTCACTGCTTTACAATAAACACAGCTATGTAATGGCTTGATAACAGCCTTCTGAACCTACAAATAGGTGCAACAGGTTTCTTCTAGCCCATATCTATGTGGATGATTTTAGCTGATAACGCCCATGCCATTGATTGAAAACACTGAAAGCGGTACCAGCCATAACCATGATCTTTCCCCACCTTTACCATTCTGTAGTTGCCATAGTTAATATTGAATTGTTCATTTTGATATTACCTGAATCCAGGGTCTAGTAGAAGTGTCCAATATTAAATATAGCATGTACAACACAAAGTTTGATCTCCCACATATTTTACAATCATCTCCCATATCACAGTCCATCAATATTATTGCTATTGGCCACCTGTCTCACTTTATAGAAGTCTCCTTTAATCCATCAAATTGACGTATTCAGTTACAGCATGTGGAGGTGAGCAACTTTGAATTCTAACTATTTAATTTGACAAAGTCAGTGACTGCGGACCCCACTGGCCACCTGTAGATGATTTATTTGGCTTGGCCCTCCACTCCAAAGTCTATTGTATTATGAAAAAGAGAATTGGATGTAAAATCCCCAGTGGCCTGTGCTAAATTTACCTTAAACCAAATCACTAAAGCCTACTGGTGCTTGACAGTCTGGGCAGGTGTGCAGACTCCTCAGCAATATCCAAGGGAGACCCGCGAGCACTGCTCACCCTTTATGCATTCTTATTTATTAATCTGACTCACTCTCTCCTTTGCTGAAGGCTTGATCCACTGAAAGTCAAACAATACTCAGCCAAAATGCCCTTTTTCGCCTATCTGAAGGTTTATAGAACTGAGAAATAAACGGAGGGATTATCGGAGCTGTTCATGTTCTCGCTGACCAAGAAACTGCTTTAACACAGCCGCTTCTATCAATACGGATTTCAAGTACATACAAGGTATGCTCTTCAATGGCTTCAAGCAGAGTGGCGTTGTTTAGGCATTTGTTGTTGACATTGACACACAACACAATCACTGTGTGAGCACTCTTACCAACAGCGCTGTCTACTGAAGTGTTAACTGCCCTGACACTGCTGGTTTCACTGTGTGTCTTGACATGTCTTCCTGCAAGTCAACACCCCAACGCATATTTTTCTGTTAAATAAATAAAAAGCCTGAGCACGGAATAAACACAGATTCTAAATAGGAGCTGACAGCACCACCGGTTTGGAGACGGAAGCTTCAGTGGAGTTTGTTTTTCTTTTTTTTTTCTTTTTTTATGCTGACAATTGCAGGCAGAGAAGACGACAGATAAGAGGTCTGGTTTTTTGGTGTCACAGCGTTCCTGTCTAGCATTGCAAGAGTCAGTAGAAGGCCTCGTCCCTTGAGGTTAAAGAATGCTTATTAAATGGGAGCACAAAGACAGCAGGCCACTCATGCGGACAGGGCATCTCCAGCAGGAAGAAGGTGAAGGGGTTTAAGAGCAGAAATGGATGCTTTAAATAATGAATGAATGAATGATGTCCTTTTGGGGATGGAGGTTGTTGTTGTTGTGTGTGTAAATATGTGTGTTTGATCAGGCATAATGACACACTTCCAGGGGAATATTCTGTATCATTTCATTTTTTTTATTTTTATTATTTTTTTATTTTTTATTTATGGCAACATCTTTTCGCTGATATAGTAGAAATTTGTATACTAACTGGAGCCTTTTTGTCTTCCCAGCACTATAGATGCCGGTGAGAAAACACATAAGAAACAGCATGCCGAGCCTTGGGAACAGATGGGGTTTTTAGCTCTGATTTTACATCTAAAGGACAAAACCACAGCGCTGTGGTTTCACTCAGCTGTCAAAAACTGAGTGGCACCGCATTACATGGATGATTACCAATAATTCCCTTGCCGGGAGTCAACTGAAAAGAAGACAACGATGTAATTACAGTCCCCTTTGGCAAACTGCTTTGTCATACAACAGAATAATGATATGCTCTTTTGACACCAAACTGGTGTCTCAGGATTGGTCGGTAATGGCCCCGTAAATCAAAAATGTGACTTTTATAGAATCACACCTGGAGAACGGACATGCGAGACAGTCAGGAAGTCCTGAAGTATAAAATGATGTTTTTGCTCTGAGGCTCTGGAACTCATACTCTGGTGCTTGATCTATGAGATGTGTGACAGCTGTAGTGTAGTAGAGTGAAGGACACTAAAAATACATGTAATAATGTGAAATGTTACACAGCTGCTGTATAGTCTTTAATTACTATACAGTACACATACTCAAGTGGCAATTAGTGAGATTTTCAATGCCCCATAGCATGAAAATTACCATAATATATCTGTGGGGGGTTTGACAGGGATCTTAATTACAGTGGGAACTGCTTATAGTGATCACGGTTACAGTGATCACCCGCTTATATGGATCAAAAAGCTTGGGACAGAATCACTCTGTTACAAATGCTGTTTCAAAAATGTGTTTATTGTAATCAAGTAGTCTGCTTCCAGCGGAAGACTTTGAGGAGGGACACTATCCCCCTTTTTAGCAAAATGAACAAAATGTGACCCCTTGTCAACTTGCCATCCCTCCCTACCTGCCGGGTCTGGATCTACAACCAATGAATTATTGAGAACTATGAAATTTTGATGGAGCATTTCTGTTTTAACCTGCTTAGCATTTGCAGCACTGGTTTAGCTGTCAATAAAACTCAAAGACCAATTGCAGGTGGTAAGTCATCTCACATAATGTACCTCAGCCAATTAAATCTGTGCATTCAATTAGAATTGTGACATAAGTGAATGAGATACATACCAGAGACAAAAGACAAAAGACAAGAGATGGAGAGATGAGTGAGTCAGAGAAAAGCACTGTTAATTTTGTTAACAAAAACTATGACGAAAATTATTCATCAAGGACTTTTCTTTTTCTTGACAAAAATGCAACGTTGATGAGCTAAAAATAGATCTTGATAATAAAAATTATGACGAAATCTATATTTTACTTTTGTTGATGAAAATGTCAGTGGGAGACTATTGGACATTCAAAATGTGGGGAGAGGAGAACAGAAAAGCCAACAACTGTTGTGCTTGCAATTATGTTCTTATTATGTTCTTCTTGCTAATTGTCTCAAATTAGTTATTTGTGGTGTCAAAGTTTTTGAGACCATAAATAGAGAGGTTTTGAGCTTTTCAAATGATGATCGGTATGTGTTTACTATGTCATGAGTTTTCGTCAATTAAAACTAGCCTAAAACTATGAAGGATAAATGATGCCTGTGGATATTCTCATTTATCCAGGTCATAGTTATCTCAAGGCAACTGAATCGAACGCAACTGGACTTAGTTTTGTCTTAGAAGACATCTTTCAATAGAGGAGGAGGTCTGTAACACCACCTACCCCCCACCCATGATGCTGTCCTTCTTGCCCAGGAGATTTAACAGCTTAACCTCTAAAAACAATGGCCGTTCACAAATGGCCTCATGTGACTCTAACGACTCCAACGACCACCGTTGCAGCAGGAGTTTCAATGACCGTCGTTGATACACCATTGGAGCACTAACGAACCAATGACATCATTGGCCTTGTGAAGACCTTCTCAGAGGTTAAATACCTGGGTTGTTTCCACACCAGTTTGTCAGACTCCAGCCTAGTCAGACAAGCATGAACTGATGAAGCCTCTTGGATAAGAGGTGAAACGTCTTGTAAGACAAAACTAAGTCCAGTTGCGTTCAGTTCAGTTGCCTTGAGATATGAAGGATAAAGTTGACCAAAAGTGTGATTAAAACTGATAAGCATTTTTGTCTCAAGACTAAGACGAAAATAGCTGCCAAAAATGACTTTGGAGGAAAGTAATTTCACGTGGCGTGTTCTGAAGAGAAAAATGTAGAGAGCGAGAACAGAGCTTTTAACCGAGAATGGACAGACTTTTACATGTCCATTAGTCATGGACAGTTAAAAACCAGTTTGTCTCATCATATGCTCCAAAATCATGGGGATTATTAAAAGCAGCAATGTGAAAACTCTTAATATTAAAACTAGAGTAATTAAGTTTTTATTGTTTTTATTTTACCCCCATGATATTCTGCTATGTCGTAATCCATTCTGTCCATCCTCTCTCAGCTAGCTACCTGAGGCTGGTGCTGGTGCAGATTGAAATCATGACTGCTAAGTAATTTTCTTCCACTGAAAAACTTTGTGTCCTACAAGATTATGACAAACAAACCAATGAAATGCAGCCGTGGATGTGTGAAAAGAGCTTGGAAGAGCATTGACAGCAGGCCCCTGTTAACTCCTATGAAAGTTGCCCAGTGGTCCATGATGCCTAAAGAGCCCTGTTTCCGGGGTATTGAAAATACCTGAATGTTCTGCATTGTGGGGCCAATAGAGCAAGCACACTAGAGACATGCGGCAGCTGAGTGCTGCCGAGTGGCTAACCTCTGGTGGCCGAACCAGCAATTTCTGGTTTAGTCCTTCACAAACCTGAATGAGAATAAAAATGATTTAATTGTGCAGCTCCTCTACACTTTCAAAATGTAATTGGACTGAATCGAATTAATTTTGACACAGAAGTGAGTCATTTCAAGGGGGTTGTGACCCTCAAAAAATTGTATCCACAGATTTACAGATGTTTCTTTCACAATGTAAGCTTATGGGAAAAAGCCTTTTTGGGCCAAATAGCATCACGTGACAGACACTAAAGTTGATATTCCACATTTGGCCTATATGTAAAATTGGCTTCTTAGCCTGGTATTCTTCCTGGGGACCTAGAGGCAGCAGCCAAACTTAGTGTTTCTCAGGCTACCATGTGCAAGCTACCCAAACAATGAGAAACTGTCATGGCTGCTGGTGATGGAGACAGTAAACCAATGCGCATGGGGAAAGCACCTGTGGTTGAAGGTGCTTTCATCAGGTAGATTGATAAAGCCCATTCACATAACTCCCTAGTGTAAGTTCTGGGTGAGGGAAATTTAAACTACAATAAGCTGTATTTTATGCACTGTGTTTTGACAGATTTATAAAACGATGCGTAGGATCCATACTAAAAATATACATATGGGCAAAAGCCAAAAATGCCATGTGCCAAAAAATATTCAACAGTTTCTACAATCAGGCTTCCACCTCCCTATTCGCATCGCCGATGTCCCGTCTCCAAAATGTTCATAGGCATGAGTAAGTTTCTCCCATTAAGTCTGTTTTTATAGATCACGACTTTTGCATGGGATGGTGTACACCTCTGTCAGGCCTCGTTTTGTGCGTATGTAATGTTAATAAATGAGACCCCAGGTTCTCTGAAAACTTACATCTACTGATGTTTAATGGCATCATAAAGAATGTTGTGATCTGTGTTAAATAGCTGGTCTTTTGTTTTATTGTTATTTTTTTTTGTTGCATATTGTATATTTGTTGTATTTTACTGTTTATTTTATTTACTGTTATCTTGTACAGCTGCTACCTCGACCAGGTTTCTCTTGCAAAATAGATTTTAATATTAATGGGACTTCCTGGTAAAATAAATTAATTGATTAAAGTATAATAATTAGCCTGCTTGTTATTCATGAAATAATAATACAAATGTCAATTAGGTGGTAATCTGTATGGCAAATAAAGAAAAAGTCTGTCGTAATAATCATTCGCTTATTATGATCAATTTGACCTGAACAGATATGAGGACTACAAGCAGTTTCCACTGTGTTACCAAATGACTCAAATTTTCTCCAGACACTTACTGAGGATTACATCGTTTGAAAACTCCCATCACTTCTGCCTGACCTGTGCAGTGGAAGATCAGCGACCGCTGGGAATTTATAGCGCTGTCTCAGACTGTGCAAGAATTTGTATTTTATTTCTGCCCAGCGCACAATTGCATTCAGCTCAGATACCTTTGCCTTGTATCTAACCATGTTACAGTCCAAATTATGTGAATGCATCCACCATGTCTACTTTAAAGCTACTGTGAATTGTTATGTGATTATAGCATCTTTCTCTCAGGTTTGTTTAAAACTCTGACAATCCTGGTAAATGCCAGTACAGCTCTGCATTGTTTTCTGCTCATTCGTCTTAGGTTGACAGGTCGGATCCAGTGATGTGCCAACCTATAATGGAAATGTTCAAGGCTTGTTTTACTTTACAAACCAATCTGTATGTGTTCCTTTAGTTTATTCTTCTCTTTTTGCTTGACACTGTCATTAGCGAGACCTATTACACTGGCATATTTGTGGAAAAAATTGGAAAGACCTAAGATAAAATGTCCCAGAAATAGTGTCATTATGCAAGAGTAGCCTTGAGATGGCCTGTAATCATATAATTGTTCCTTTTTTAAACTTTTAAACCACAAAATTAGTTCAGTCAAAGTGTGTGAGTGTGAGGAAATGTTGACTCATTTTGACAATTAATAGCCTTGGCTGTTTTAGCTTATGCAGTTACTCAGTGATCATTTCAAGCTCCCAGGTCACCCCGACAGGTTGTCTCATATTCTAGCTTGTTATAAATGTATCAGTGTTTGCTCCAGCTTTGCTCTGGTCCACTGGTTGTGATATGCAAATCTAAATTCTGACTTTCTAACTCTGACAGACACATCAACAGCAGACGGCAGCATCAGGTTCACTCATGAAGATGTGCCAACCAAAAAAAAAATTGCTCTTTTTGAGACTGAGAAGTTGCAAATCTGGACATCGAAGTCCGCCAAATAACCCACAAGCACTAAACTCGGTCTGCTATGTAATTTCTTACACAAGCTGGAACATGAGCTATAGGGGTAAGTGGGGCGAGTGAATGTAGAATGTACAGACCAGATCAGAGTCCATGGGTAAGGAGCACAAACACCTGAGGCAAGCTTCAAGGGCTTGTGGCTATAGATGGATGGGGCTTTCATCAAATCAACAACGAGGTCTGGAGTATAGGAGATAGAATAACATAAACTCTGGCAGGTTAGTAGTATGAATTCTTATTTCAGGGCTATGTGCGTGCAACTTAACAAGTGCAGTATACAGTGTATATTCAGCAGACAGTATTCATCAAGATTCTGTAGGTAACATGTAAACTTGGAGGTCATTATCTGTACATATCTGTTTACAGACAAGTCACAATAGATCATAATAAATCAGGCATATGTTGTATTTTCTAACCTAATATTCATGCAATTGTTGTGTCAAATTGGTTTCATATTGGCATATATTTTATTGTGAAATACTACATCTCCACATCCTCATACTGTGAGTCTCTCTCTCTGTTAGGTCCCAGTCTAGGGGTGTTGGAGCTTGACAATAAAATAGTGAAACAGATGTATGTATGATAACAGTGAGCAATTTATTGCTAATACAATGGTTATGAGAGGTAATTGCACACAAGAAATATATACACAGTATGAAGCAAGGACTTCAGGGTAACCCAAGGCCAAAATAAGATATAAAACCCACCTACTTTCCCCCAGAGTGCTGCCCAGGCCCTACAAACAAAAGAATCAAACAAAAATACAATGCTGGGCCTAACTCCCTAAACTAAACAAAAACAGGAGAAAAAGGGTTATTACAAAAACGGCAGAGCATTAATATATACAATATATACACAAGCTCGGTTAGCCAGCGCGAAGGTAATACACACCAGAGCATGTGAGCGGGGCTAAGCGGGGAGCGGGAGGATTTTGTGTTGAGCGAGGAGCGGCTATTGTTTTAAAAGGTGGAGCGGAGCTTTATCTCTCGCTCCAATTTTGCTCCGGTCGCTCATGCCCCACGCAGAATACATCTTTGCACCTGCGCACACCCAAACTATTTTCTTTCAAAACTATGGAGTTTACTGTGTACTTCAGAAAAGAAACTGAGAAGAGAAGCAGCAGTAGCTTGGAGAACGGTCCCTAACTGCGGGGAGAGGCGAGAGGGCTTCGGAGGTCGGCCGCTTAACCTGTCCGTCTCCTCTACACGACTTAGGCTTTTTCCACCCTGCCAGCGGTACCGTGTAGAACGGTCCCTAACTGCGGGGAGAGGGCTTCCCCGGAGAATCTACCAAGCTCATCTTTTATTGGTGCCGTAGCATTGTTCCGACCTCTCATTGTTCCGATCTCTCATTAGTCAGACGTCCCGTTGTTCCGATATGTGATTATTACTGTATTTGTGTACCATAGAGGATCAGCAATGCAACAAAAGTAGGCTACTGGTCGAGATACAAGTGTCATAGAGAGGAGAGAATGAAACACGATAACCTCCTGTTATTAACTCTGGGGTCCGGGTTGTGTGGGGAGCTCTCCGTGGCGCTAAACGGCTCCCGGCGGGTGTATTTCTGCCTTGATGGTGCGCCGCGACCGGCTCTGGGTCAGCTGGGAAAGGCTTGAGGCGAAGCAGGCTCACGGCTTATGTGTTTGCCACTTTCTTTTTCATTTTAACCCACACCATGATCTTTTCCTAACCCTAACCAAGTGGTTTTTGTGCCTAAACCTAACCAGACCTTAACCACAGGGAGTGGAGCGGGATAAAATTTATGATGGAGCGGAGCAAAGAATGCGCAGAACCAAGCGGAGCGGACGAGCGGCGCAAAGTGACAGGTCTGCGAGCAAGGAGCGGAAATTTTCACCTGCTCCACTCCGCTCACATGCTCTGATACACACACACACTAACAGCTGAACAACAAATAATACAGCCAGCGTTAAGCTGGATTTAAAGTTGTGCGGCAGACCCTACGTACATCGCCTTGTGAACATTTATACTTGTGCGGTGGTATGTCTGTGTCACTCTGCAGTTACACCTCCTAACACTAGTTGGTGGCAGAGCTTTCTGTGAAGTGCTGTAAAGTTTAGTTGATTCAAAAAACACCCAAAACACAATAAACATGGCTCAATAATTTCAAACACAAGTACTCAAATCGGTTTCACTATAACTCACAGCATTCACAAACACTTGTCTTTATCTGGACACATTTTCCCCAAAAATACAACATGTTAACGTTATTAGCACAAGCCTATGGCATTTTACATTGCATACATTAGCCTAGCAGCTAGGGATCTGTTTCTCTTGTCAGATAAAACCAGGGAAAACAGCAACATTAAACAAAGGTAACGGCACATAATTCGGCTCCATTACAACTCACAAGGTTAACCGACAAAACAATTGTCTTATACTAAAGACGTTTTCCAAGCAAATACAACATGCTAACATTATTAGCGCCAGCCTATGCCATTTTACATTGTATAATTTAGCAGACAGGAAGTCTGCGTCACTGTGACGTGTAGTTACTTTTCTGGGGAGATGCACGTCAGGCTATGGCGTAGTTTACGGCACAGGCTCCATGTCGACACAGAGCCTATGCCAAAGCTACAGCATCGATTCAACGTAGAAGTATAAATTCTACATTAGGCAACATGGTTGACACTGATGAAACAGCTCACTGTACCGGCCACAAACCCAAGCAAAGAATACAGCATCTAAACAAGCGGAAGGCCGAGGAGGAAAGCGACAGGCTGGCAGCATCAATCTTCCATATCATCGCGGCCGACCCGGACGTTAGGCAGGCCAAGCCCCCAGCTTGGCGAAGCCGCAGTAGCAATGGGCCATCAAGCCCCCAAAGCTCAGCCAATCCACAGCATCGATGTCATGGCGAGTCACCCAATCAGCGCTGGGCATCTGCACCTGTAACACAAAGATCCTAACAGAAACAAGAACTCTCACTCCCTTGAAACATCACTGCCCATACAACAATAAATACACAATGAAAAATACGGCTGGCCGGAACACACTCACTCTCCCTTTTTATTTTTATTGTTAACTAAACTGAGTAATATAAACTGTATGAACTCCACCACCACCTTGTTGCTGTCTGTTTGAATAACCATGACATACTTGGTAGGGTGCAAGTGGCAACCTCCGGGGCTAAAAAAATGAAGCCAACACATAAGCAAAAAACTGCAGAGCCTCTAATGGCCACTAGAGGATGACTCCAGAAGTGAGTCAATCCCCATTGATCCCCATGTCAGCTGACAGGGGGGAGGTGACTGACAGGCTGTCCGCTGATAATGTCCTCACCTTCTCAGTCAGATTCACCCTTCACTTCTCTACAGCACCAGAGTGACGACCACAATACTGAACTTGAAGCTTTAAAATGAAGCCCACAAACCGATGGGTGACATCACGGCTGCAGGGTTCATTATTTTACAGTCTATGATAGGGTGTTTGTGGATGCTAGGTCACAATTCTGTGAAATTTGTGGCTAATAGCCTACATACAGCAAGTAACATCTTAAATAGATGAATATTGACTGATTTTTTTTTAATAATTTGAAGGAAATTACCACATACAGCTAAAAACTACAGATACTTAGCTTAAAGGACAGGTTGGGAGGTTGCAGCTGCCACATCAGGCTTTTGTTTACTCTTCCATATGACGCTACCTCCTCCTCCTCCTCATGGCAAGTGTGATATTTAGAAACGGTCAGCTCTCAGCCTGCTGTACCCTGACTCAGTGGGGATGACTACACAATTTAGTGATCATTTTTTAATTGTGTCATAAATGTAACGACTGGTTAGTGAAACCAAAGTCCTATGTTGCTAATAGTACGAGCATTTTTAATCTTGTGGCCATCCAGGATATGAATTGATTTGCAGAAACAATCTAACGCAGGATGGCACGGTGGTGTGGTGGTTAGCACTGTCGCCTTGATCCCAGGAGGGAGCCCTTCTGTGCGGAGTTCTCCCTGTGTCAGTGTGGGTTTTCTCCAGCTACTCCAGTTCCCTCCTACAGTCCAAAGACATGAAGGTTGGGGATAGGTTAATTCGTGACTCAAGAAATTGCCCATAGGTGTGAATGTGAGTGTGAATGGTTGTCTGTCTCTATGTGTCAGCCCTGTGATAGTCTGGCGACCTGTCCAGGATGTACCCTGCCCCAATGACAGCTGGGATAGGCTCCAGCCCCCTCCGCGACCCTCAAGAAGATAAGCGGTTAGAAAATGGATGGTTGGATAATCTAACGTACAGATATGTCAATAAATGCATTATCTGTGCTTTCTTGAGTAACAACTTTGAATGTGGGTACATCCCTAAAACTTGGTACTGCCCCAGTGTGGCCATAGTTTGATTATTAGGGAGCAATTTTAAAATTTATTTAATTACTTTATCATGGTCAGTAGAAAGGTGAGAAGAGAGACGAGGTAGGACCTGCAACAATAGTGTCCACCCTGAGTGCAACCAAATACAAAGTACTTACATAGTCAGTATTTTAAAGCCTGAGGCCACCCCAGAGACACATATTTTAACACAGAGTGGTTTGGAAAGGGGGAAACAATGACTGGAAGGACCTTTATTTATGTCAGGCTGGAACAACAATCCCTGAACAGGGTGACTGTGACATCAGTTGTCCACCACCCACAGCGCTGTCAGAACATCTTCACCCCTGTAGTTTGACACCAATTCACACCTTGTCCCAAAACTCTAATGACTCTCACATAAACATATGTTTCTAGAATATGGATTTTCCAAGCCTTGGGAATCTAAACCAGTCGGTCACACTGACGAAGCATCTCAGATAGATATCAAGTATTGAAATGTTAGTGTCAGTTACCTCACCACCTCAATAACTGAAAATATACACCCCAATCATAAGAGTTTAGACTGAAATATTGTCCACTTCAGGCATTTTTAATTCTTTTCACAAGCCTCTTTATCCCCCACTTTGTATAAAATATTGCAATGTTCTTTTTTATTTCTTTTTGTGTGGTCTTTGTAACTCCTGGTTCATAATTCTCTGAACTGGAGCAAAGCCAAACACAAATGCAGGCTTGGCCTGGCTGACACAAGCTGTGGCTTTTGTGTTATTTACTGAATTGCCTTTCCCTCTGTCTTATAATAATCATTACTACCTGGTCATCCGAAATGGCATAACCCAATCAATATGAGTTTATGCGTTGTCATTACAATTCACATGCTGTCATGTTTTGCAAAGCACAAATTAGTCAATGCTGGAGCTCTCTCACCCCGCAGTCTCTGATGGCAGTGGGAGGTTCATAAGCTCTCTTTCTTCCTTTCTTTCTCCCCGTCTCGCTCTCATATTGTGGACAGCAGCAGCAGAATTGTTCACCAAGGTACCATCTATTGTGTTGAGATAATTGCCCATGAGTAGAAGCTCATCAAGAGGAGAAATTGAAATTATTTCCTCGTACTCAGGGACGGTGAACCGTGGAGTATAAAAGATGATGAATCTCTATATTTCCATGGGGATCTGCGTACGACAGAGGTAGACTTGATTAGGTTGAACGGCAACAAAATTACACACAAGAACTCTTCCTGTGGGCCTCTTCCTACTACAGCCATTCGCTTCTGTTGGTTTGTGCTATCCAAGAGTTGAAGGTTGGGTTGTGTTGCTTGTGCAGCGCAAACAAACATAGATTAGTTTCCTCCAATCAATCACAACCACCACTTCTTCCCACAAACATGCAGCATATTTCTCACTGCCACTGGATTCAATTTTCCAAACACAAAATTAAACATCTTGTAAATTATGTTTATTGTCCCGTGTATTCCCCCCCCCCCCCCCCCCGCAATCAAATTGCCAGCAGTCATTGCTCATGTGCTAATTGAAGTTGTTGTTTTTTCTGTTATGTAAATTTCTAGAATGCTTAATTGGGGTATATATCACAGTTAGCCTGTGTTATTCCAGCGGCTTATTCTATCCTCAATGTAAACATAATGTTCACACTGCAGGCTTGTTCTGACGTATGTTTGCTGTTGGACCCATGATATACTGTATATTACTTCTGATAAAGAGAAAAAGAAAAAGCTCTCCAGAAACACACACACACACACACACACACATGCAAACACCTTCATCACTTCATCCACCTAACATATTGATGAAACAGGACTCAAAGTAACTGATTTCTTTGGCCACATTCACATTAATACATTTTCATTTCACATTTTAAGCCGTTGAACTCTACTCGACTTTTTATTTTTGCTTAATGTGATTTCATTTGTTGGATTATCTTCAAATGCTTTATATCCCTAAAATCTGCTCAACCTAAGCTAAAAGGTTATGTAAGTCATAAAAACATAACATTTGATAAAAGTATTGAGATAGTGTCATTTGAAAAAACTGCCGTGTTTTTTTTCATCAGATTTTACAAAATAAAAACAAAACAAATTGAGCCAAAAGATTTTTAAAAGTAGACACATAAACAAAATACTTCTTAACATTCCATAAATTATTTGAACCATATGCATTACTTAGTCTTTGAGATATGCTCCTTTTTATGAGTAGAGTACAAAAGAAGTTGTGATAGATTCATTGTTCATTCCTCTGGCACTCATGCACATTTTCACGTGGTTTGCATCACATATAACGCAGGTAACGTCATTACAGGCGTACAACATGATGACATGCTTTCTGGGGCTAAAACAATGATGGTTCTGGCTATTCTTTTTTTTTTTTTTTTTTTTTTTAGATTGATATATACAGGATTATGCAAACAGCATCTCCCATGGCCATCACAGGGAAATTCCCTGGGAAACTGCAGGTGTATTACAGTGATAGACTACGTTTGCACCTCACTTAGGGTAAGGTAACATAAGGTAATGATATGATGGCTTTCTGCTACAAAAACAATGAATGCTCTAGCTACTGTGTTTTTTATTTTATTTGAGATCAATATATGCATACAGAGTTATGCAACCAACAATCTCTTGCGGCTGTTACAGAGAATTACTGGCATACTTACCACAAAACCCCACCATCTATTTAAACAGAACAATTTAAACAACAATATCTGCTGCAGGATATCCGTTTTCAAAGGGTTAAAGCAATCTCTATACACAAAAGCATTTTAGGACTGTATCAGAAATAATCTCTGTCCGTACTAATGCCTGAAAACACATATCACGTGACTCAGGTACATGTAATGTGATGCAAGTAGGAAGCAGATTGTCTTCTTTGTGGTTTGTGGCTTTGTTACAGAAAATACTAAATGGCAAATAGTAAGACCAGAAATATTTTTGCTTGGACTGATGACGAGGTGGAGCTGTTACTGAAAGTAACACATCAGTATAAGGCGGTCAAGGCGGTGGAAAATAGATTGGGAGTCGATGCAAAGCAAATACGGCACATTTTAGAGCAGTCCCAAGAGCATTATTGTTTTCCATCACAGTAAGCTATGGCAAGGGGAAAGGAATAACATTAGGCTACCCACACAAGAAGGATAAAATCACAGAAGGTATGTAAGTTAGGCATAGCTATGATATTTTGGCTTGACACATTGTGACTGATATGTGTAAGTAAGACATTCCCAAGTATAAGAATGTGGGTGTCTGCGTCATCGTCTCCAAAAGTCTCAATTTCTGCCTGTCCAGATTAAAACACAACCCACAAGTTTTCAAACTAAAACAGAATCAGTTGTGTAAAAGTCTGAATTTTAGAGTGGTGTTGAAACTAGGTGTAAACTATACAATAGTTATGCATTTTGAAATGGAAATGTGTGTTTGGATGCAGCCTTAGATGGGGATAATAAATGCTGGATTAGCACCAGTGTTTTAATAGTAACCACAACAACAACAACAGCAAATCTTTCAAGCAGCTTCAATACTGTTATATTGACAATGCATCAAATAACTATATGTAATGTAAAAAGGGGTCAGTCACAGTGACAAAGCCTGTCACAATTATCACCAAAACTGGCAGCTCTCCTCAGCTCTGTGGAGCGTTTTAGCATCTCTCATGAAGAGCCATTAGGCTTGAAAACAAGTGCCAGAACAGAAAAAATCTGTGGGCTGTTGCTTGTTAAACATACAATACACTAAATACAAAGGATAAACAGAAAGAGGTGTGGATCAGATGTAAAACAGAGATAGGGACCCTTTATATAACCACAGGATCACAGTAACATGATAACCCAGACTTATGCTGTCGGTGGAAACATTAGTATTGTCCTTGGATATCTCACATAAGGCACGATTTACTGTCTTAATGGCCTTATTTATTATGTCAATAACTGTATTTAAATGATGTGAAGAATGATAATCCACCTTCCACTCAAGTGGTTAGAGGAAATACCCTTAACTATGACCTGAGAATTTCTATTATTTTGTATTCATATTTCTATATGTTTTTAGTTTTATTTTAGATATTGATTTGTTTTTTACTATTTTATGCAATCTGATCAATTTTTATTATTCAATGTATTCACATTTTTCTATTTTTTTTTTCTTTTTGTTTGAAAGATGGAGGCTTGGGGGAGTGTTTGTCACAATATCAAATTTTCCGTGTTTTTTTTTTCTTACACAGTCTCAGTTCTGATAGTCTGAGTGGGTGGAAGTTCGCTGCAGAGATCAGCCTCTCATTGGGCGGAACGAGCCACCCGCTGAAGTCCCGCCCTACCACCTCCGGTTGTGTAGCAGTTTTCAACACGTCCTTTACTAACTTTTGCGGTGTTTGATCTTGCGGGGATGTAGCCATTTTTCTGCCATGGTTCGCGTCCTGTAGGTGATATTTTTGGGGGCATGTTACACCAAAACCCATTTCCCCCCGGCAATATTTTTGCAAGCGCACTGTTGCTGGCACGATTCAACGATTGTGATTGGTTGAAAGAAATAAAAAAAGCCGGGGCGTTTTTTTCTCCAATCTTAAAGTGAGAGTCGGCGCAGCCAGACCTTTCTTTTCTTGAGAAAGGTCTGGTGAGCGAGACTACAGTTCTGATAATCAGTAAATCAATCAATTAATCAATCAATAAAGACAGCCCATACGCTAATGATACCCAACTATATATCAGCTCTACACCATCCAGCCCGCTCCCTCCTCAGTCCATAGTCAACTGCCTACTTGCAATAACATCACCCCCACCCTCAAATACCTACACTGGCTTCCAGTCAAGTTCCGCATCACCTACAAACTCCTTCTCCTCGCCTATAAAGCTCGCCATGACCTTGCCCCATGGTACCTATCGGATCTCCTCACTGATTACACCCCCCCCACGGAACCTGAGGTCTGCTGTCTTGGGTATCCTCAATGTCCCTCACACCAGTAGGTGAACATTCGGGGATAGAGCCTTCAATGTGGCAGCCCCAACCCTCTGGAACTCTCTAACCATGGAGATTCGCCAGGTGCCAACACTGAACATTTTTAAATCTGCACTGAAAAGACACCTGTTCACCCTGGCTTTTGGTTGCTAGATTGTTATTTTTGTTGTTGTAAAGCGTCCTTGGGTCTCTTGAAAGGCGCTATATAAGTCTAAGTTATTTTTAGTATCATTAGCCCATTGTCACGCACACAAAAAAAAAGGGCCACATCAGTCATCTGTATTTACCCACATTTAATTTCATTCTTGGGTGGTGATCTCTCATGGCCATAGTAAATATGACAGGGGTAATGGAGGAAGTCAAATGACATAGTATGAAGAGAGACAAAGTTTACATACAAAGGAGGTTGGGGTGGATAAACAGGTCAAACAAACACAGGACTTCTACCAAGGGGACCACTGTTTTTGTTCCATGTAAAATCAAATGTTAATGCTGACTTATTTTACCCTACAAAACTGATGTCAAAGGTAACTTACTTATGCCACATAAAATTACGTAATGAACATACTTAATATAACCCAAACCATGATCTTTTTTCTAAACCTAACCAAGTAGTTTTGTTGCCTAAACTTAACGACGCGTTAAACGTTAACCATGTGTTTAAAACTGCAACTGTCACACGCCTATCCCTGTCACTCGTTTTGGGATGGTCATCAGTATCAGTCCTTCTTTCAGGATGGAGGATGTGATGAATAAAGATGACCTTTAAAGAAAACATACAGCAGACAATATTATATTGAGCAGAGCATTATCTGATTGAAAGATTTATTTTTGTATCAACCCAACACAATCATCTGTATGAAAATAATAAGTTATGAGTATGTTAAAATTGCTAGGATCAAAAATAACTCCTACATTTCAAGAAGATAAGAGGTGAGGGAGCCAGTGTGGAACAAAATAGGCTGTTAGGCATCATATCTTCAGCAGGTGTGTGGTATGATCAGCTGCTTAAGGCTTATTACTACAAAGTCAGCATTTAGAACCAACAATCATCCAGGGGGAAATCTCCAACATTAAAGAACTAGGACGCAGACAGGGAGGTTGTGTTTAAAGGGTGCAGATCTCACCTTTTCTCAATAGAAGACTGATTACAGCACTTCACATACATGATAAAAATCACTCCTGGAAAACACAGTGAACACAGAGTAATGACATGTAAGAATGTTAGAGTGTCCTTTAAGTGCCTTGCTCAAGGATACAATGATAAGCACTCACTGAGGGAGGAAGATTTACTGACTCATGTTCCACTTTGACATTTCTCCATATTCAGAATGATGGTGACTCTGTTGCTGTGTCAAACAAATTTTTGATGTAAATAAAATAGTCCAGTGCTTTTACAGCATATAACAAGCAGGACCTTTTATTTTTTGTTGTAGTCATGATGTCACCCAAGTGATGCTTTCATTCAATCCTCAAGGGTAAAAAGCTTGATCTGCCTCTAGTAATATAGTCAATATTCCTGGCTACACATAGTAAGACATTACCATAAAAGAACTCCCATTTGCAGGTGGTAATCACATCTTGGCTACTGAAGACAAAAGTGAGCTCATGCAGTGTCTTATTACACTGAACTTGAGTGCAGGCAGTAGTTCAGCCTCATAATCTCAAACCCTTTACTTAAAAATGGCAGTTCATGGGCAGATTACTGTGTAGTGTATTTCAATATTTGAGAAACTGAGCAACTGCAGAATAATTTTTCAATACAATTGAATAAAAATGACTGATGAACATGGATAGAGCACTGAATAACTAGAAGAAAATGGGCTGAACAATCATAAAGATACACAAAAGGACTACTAAAAATCACACAAAACAACCACAAGGGGACACAAAATGACCAAAAAATATACAAATTACCTCAAAAGTACCTCAAAGAGACCCAAATGACAACAACACAAAAAAACACAAAAAACTCCAACCATAACAAGACACAAAACCACAAAAACATGCATAACAACTACTAATAGATGCAATACCACAGCAATGTGTGTACCCAGAGCCCCACTGTCTCATAATCAGCCCATGTTAATACTAATATAATTAAGTATAAAAAGAGGTAGTACTTATATTTTGCATGGTCTGATCTTCTAAAGAAAAAGATAGATGCACATGAAGAATACATAAATGCAAATACTACAGCCAAGTTTATAGCATTCCATATAATATGTGCAAAATGAAAGTGAATGCCAAGTTTATTTTTAGCCATTTAAAAATAAAAACATATGTCACATGTAAACACATTTCAGGACAATTGGGACCAATAAACTGCCATCTAACAACTACTGAAGACCCCAAGCTTTATCGTAAGCATATCAGTTGTTCCAGTGTGCATTAAAAGCACTGGCACAGGAGTTTATCAGCTACAATTCATTCAATCAAAGTAATAATCTTCAGAACTTTAATTATATGAAACACAAATTATATTTTTTATGACTTGTATATTCTTCTAAAGCTATTAAATGTATTTACATTCATTAGTTACCTGTCTATATAATAGCTTGCAGTGTTTGTGGCAGCCATTCCCATTCTGAATGCATGCACTTATGAGACAAAGGGCCTTTCTCCACCTGCATGCTTGTCTACACTTGTGTTATTGCATCCTTGTAAAACATTATCTTTTGATGCCCAAGTATTGTAACGATACACAAGTTGACATTTTGCCAAGAACACTTAGAATTCCAACAAGTGTTGCTGACTTGCCCGTTTTAATAAGAATTTATCAGTTGGTAAATTGTATATACTTGACTTTAAATATGTCAGCGTTCATTTCAGCATTCAAGAGATGATAAGTAAGCAGGCCAACAACAGTAAGAGGTTTTTTTTTCTGTTTTTTACAATTTTCATGCACTTCTGAGAATTTCTGAGGTGAGAAATCAACTGTAGATTTTGAATATTGGCAGTTTCACGGAAATTGATGGCAAATAGAAAATGTGCTCCAATGTTTTCAGAGTTAAAAAGCTCCACAAGCATCTGCAAGGGTAGCGAGCCATCAAGATACGCTCACAGACCCCTGTTGCCCCAGAGTCACATAGACTGCTGCAGCAAACAATACAATTTCAGTGCCAAGTAAAATATACCACAATCTCAGTAAGGTATACCGACAGTAGCTTCAAGATTGGCCTGCCTTTGATACTAATAGTAATTTTACCTATTCTTTGTCAAATCAAATGTAAACTGCTAACAAAAGCCTTAACCATTTTTTTAATTATTTTTTAATTAACTGCCACTGGCTCGGGATGTACTGTCAAATCAAATGAAATCTTATAATTACTGTAAATAATTCTTATAATATCAGTGGTTGTTCTTTTTCATAAATCAGCAGGGAATCTCAGAGAGCTGCAAATGTACACTTCCTACACGACTAGTCCTTCTTAAGAGACTTGGGGCTCAGGTTAGTCTTCTCACTGCCCTGTTAGTATCACAATGGGAATTGTATTTTAAGTTAGGCCGAAGATCACTTCCCCGGCCTTTTGAAATATGGCATTTGTGGATGACATCTGTGGAATCTGAGCACCTTTTCACCCACGGGCATATCCCTGTGCGAGCGCAAGAGACACAGCTGAGAAATGAGTTGGCACAACCAGTCCTGCTGACTGCTCAGGATTTCACTGGAGCGCTTTGCAGACTGGCGTCGCATTACTTCTCATTAATTTTGCTTTTGTAGCTCGCTTAATATGCTATTGACTGCATTAGTGAAGAGATTAATGTGTTGTTAAATTATGTTGGCTCATGGTGCTGTCCTGTGTTTGGATATACTGCCTTGTCAGCTGCTCCAAGGATTATTTTCCATGTACAGAAGCTCATAGGAATCTAATGCAGGGCACATTCAGCAGTTGGATCTATAGACTCAGATGGACAATCCTCTGCCAAGCAAGATGTGAAGGGAATTATGGCCAGATAATGATGCAGACACATCATTCTCAAAGTCCCTGTTTTATTCTGAATTAGTGTGGAAGAAATAAAAGGTCTGCTCGTACAGGCAGCATCAAAACAACTCACAGTTTTTTAAATAAATATATACATTAAAATGTGAAGTGACACTCTGTAACTATGGCCACAAGACATAATTATGCTTTATTTAGCTAAAATGCTAAGCTATGGAGGAGTGTCTAAATCAGTGAACTGACCTAGTAATGCGCATTATGCAGCAATATTTAAAGTTGCCGAACTTTGCTAACATTAGCCACCTGAAGCTACTAGTCATACCACACCAACCAAGGCTGTAGCAGCAAAATCTCTTAAGTGTGTTGAATTTAGCAATGGTTGGTTTCATTGCACATTTTGCTTTCAAAAGAAACAATGGGCCTCATTCACTAATTTGTTCGTAGAAATGTTCTTACTTTACACGCAAAATAAATAAGCATGCAAAATTACCATCAGGTTCATGACACAACACACTGAGCCAGTTTTCGCAGCGCGTGATAAGCACCGAGCGGCGGCTGTTTCTGAAACTATACTGGCAACTATCATAGTATAAAGAGCAAGAAAGCCTTGAGCGGCGGGCGGGAGAGGAGGTGGAAGGGTCATACTTAAGACTTTAATCCGAGAGCCCTTTGTCTGTTTCCTGTGTGAAACCAGAAGTCAATAGAGTTATTTTAATTACAACATAGTGTGCTAGTATGTGTAGCATGCTACACATTACAACATTATGTTAGAAAGAACCACACTTATTTTATGCAAAACCATTATTTTTTTTCTAAACCTAAACAAGGACTTTTGTTGCCTAAACTTCAGGAGAGCATGTACATATGACAAGTTTATTTTGAAAAAGACTATAAGCATCTAACAAACAGAAATTGTAAAACGGTGAAAATGGAAGTGTATTTTTAAGACACAGTGCGTGAAAAAAGCGTCAATTGAGAGGCCGTTTGGGAACGTCAAGAACTGGCAGGACAGTACCTAGTACGTCATATTTTGATATTCAAATCCACTGACATCGCTGCGGTATTTGACGAGTTGGGATGAAAATGTGTTGTTCACTTAGAATACTGCCTAGATGTGGATCATGGAGAAAGATGAAGGTGAACTTGTTTCTATGCAGATATTTGTGAATGTCTTGTCGAAAACAGCTGATAAGTCATTTGTCACTCTTTAAACATTTTATGTCGGTCTCTGAAGATGCATTTTCTCCTGAAGGCACAGGCTGCGATTGGGACACATACTTTTTATAGTTGAATATTTCAATTATTAAATAATTGATAAGGATAAAAAGCCATTAATTCATAGTTAATTAATACATTTTTCCAATTCATTAGTAAAGTACTGGTTCTAAATATTGTTGTCTATTTAAGCCTTTTTTTAACTAATGTGGTTTCAATATGCTATGCGATTCATTAAAAGGTGTGTGTTTAATAGGGGGTGAAACAATACATCTTACTATCTTACTATATCTACTGTAACTATATAATGACAAAAACTCTGTGTGTATCTGTGTTCCACATTTTTCTCCTCACTGACTTGGTCAGTCCATGTGAAATTTGGCACAGTGGTAGAGGGTCATGGGAGGATGCGAATGAAGCAATATTACATCAATTGGCCAAAGGGGGGCGCTATAGCAACCGATTGAAATTGCAAACTTTGAATGGGCATATCTCATGCCCCGTATGTCGTAGAGACATGAAACTTTGCACAGAGATGCCTCTCCTCATGAGGAACAAATTTGCCTCAAGAACCCGTAACTTCCGGTCATATAGATTTTCTGCCATTTTGAATTTTTTGAAAAACACTTAAAATCGATCTCTTCCTAGGAAGTTTGACCAATCTGCATGAAACTCGATGAACATAATCTAGGGACCAATATCTAAAGTTCCCTCTTGGCAAAAGTTGGAAAACTTACTAAAACTGAGCTTCTATAAGGCAATGAATATTGCGGAGGGCGTGGCTCATCACATAAAGGTGTATAACATCTCAAGGGTTTCACCGATCACCATGCAACTTTGTAGGCATATGACCACACATAATCTGAGGGGACCCCTCCATTATTGACCCCATCAAACAAAATGGGGGTGCTAGAGAGCTAATTTCTTATCTAGGCCTAACCGCCATATTGATTTTTACTAAACTTGGTAGATATGTAGAACAGGACGCCTCAAGGTGACTGGAGAAATTTAACTCTAATTGGCAACTGGGTGGCGCTATAACAACAGAAAAAATGCTTAAAAATGGCTAAAAAGCAACCGATCGCTGTGGCTCTCCCTGTGGCCGAATGTTTTGTTTTTTTATTTTTTTAATTTTTGGTATGACTAAGACATGGTATGGTATGCTGTACATAATCACGGAAACTGTCAGTGTGTCATTCTGTCAGTCAGTCATTCTGTCTGTCCCATGTTTTTCTACTTACTGACGTGGTCAATCTATGTGAAACTGCACATAGGCATTGAGGACTGGCACAGGTAGAAAGTGACAAAGCTACCAATGGGTATGGACTTGTACAATAATGATAACAAAACTGTTCAGTACTAGGCTTTCAGTTTGGTACGCATTATAAACTGAACAATATGTTGAACTATACACATATGAACATACAGCTTAAACTGCATTTAAAGTAAGTTTCTCAGTGCCACTGGGCTCAACAAGGTAGCCCACAGGACTTAACAGGCAACATGCTGTCTGCTCCTTCCACCCCCAAACCAGAACATTCTACCCCAGTGATACACACTGCGAGGCAGCTACACTAAGCTAGCTCATTGCAATATGGTTAGTAACACCATTACCGGACAAAAAGTTTAAGATCCACTGATAAACCTACAGGTCTAGTGTTTGGTGCCACTTCGGTTTCGCTGTGAATAATGGGGGTGATGGCGAGAGAGTGGTGGATAAAAACACACCGAGCCAAAGAATGAGCCTCCGCCCAGCTACAGACTCTCCTCAGCAGCTAATCCAGTAGCACAGTAACATATACGAATGCTTAGCCAAAGCACAAGCTGCTGCGTGGCCACAGACTCTCGTCAGCAGCCAAGCCAGCGGCACACACGTGCACAAACCCGTCAAACCAGGGCACGAGAGCCGCTGTGTGGCTCTAGCCTCTCGTTCAGCAGCCAACATTAGCACAAAGCACACATCCACAGGAGTGAGCAGTGTAGCCGGGTTGGCCAGAAAGACTCAAAGGTACATTAGTGATGGCTGTTTAGCTGGTGTGTATATCACTGTAGTATCCATGCTCCATGCTTACACAGACACTGATTCTATGCACTCTAGTGTTAGTAGTTATGTAGATTTTATGTAGTAGGACACATAATTGCTGAAAAACATTTGAATGGTCTTCACAGTTCAGTCTTTTCTCATGTATGCAAGTATTTTCTAATATGTAAAATGTGTTTAGAAAGAAATCACTGATTTTGCTTTACCCAGACTTTAACAAGTCCATTTCAGCCAGACTGTAATTCTTGCTTTGTACAAAAAACCAAAAGCCCAAATTATGTTACTTTTTATTCATTTAAAATTTTGGGGGAGAGTTACTGCCTCAAGCGAGGGAGTTCAAGTATCTTGGAGTCTTGTTCACGAGTGAGGGTAGAATGGAGCGTGAGATGGATCTGTGGGTCGGTGCGGCTTCTGCAGTGATGCGGGCGCTGCGCCAGTCGGGGAGCTAGTTTCAGAGGGCGTTGAGCCAGAAAGAAAAGCTTTCGATTTACTGGTTCATCCACGTCCCAACCCTCACCTATGATCATGAACTCTGGGTAGTGACCGAAAGAATGAGATCGCGGATACAGGCAGTGGAAATGAGTTTCCTCCGTGGGGTGGCTGGGCTCAGCCTTAGAGATAGGGTGAGGAGCTCGGACTTCTGGAGCGAGCTCGGAGTAGAGCCGCTGCTCCTTCGCGTCGAAAGGGGTCAGTTGAGGTGGTTTGGGCATCTGATCAGGATGCCTCCTGGGCGCCTCCCGCTGGAGGTGTTCCGGGCACGTCCCACTGGTAGGAGGCCCCAGGGCAGACCCAGAACAAGCTGGAGGGACTACATTTCTCGTCTGGCCTGGGAACACCTTGGGGTCCCCCAGGAGGAGCTGGAAAGTGTTGCTGGGGAGAGGGATGTCTGTGGTGTTTTGCTTGGCCTGCTGCCCCCGCGACCCAGCCCCGGATAAGCGAATGAAAATGGATGGATGGATGGATGGATGGATGGAAATTTTGAAAATCAAGGAAATTTAACTGGCATTTCTACTTTTTTGCCGTACCGAACTATGACATCACTGCATCGTATCGAACAGAACCATGAATTTTGTGTACCGTTACACTCCTAGTGTTAAAGCCTTCATGGTCTGTGGCAGTTCTAAATGTTCTCGCAGAGTACAAATAACTGCAGGTAAGAAAATGTTGACGAATCCTGGATTCGTGCATTAAACATGCATTTTAAGCATTGTTATGTGTACACATTGTTTGTGAATGAGGCCCAGTGTGTTATTTTTTCTCTCAAAAGTCACACAGTTTCGCCTCAATCACAAAGTCCAGCCACTTTGGGAAAAGTAAATTCTGACCAACCACTGTAGAGCTTTCCTCATACTAGTCGAGATGCACTGCAGTCTGACTTGCTGTCATCCAAAGGCTCTGTTCTAATCCTCCAGACTTGACAACACCTAAGAGATACTGACTGCATACACTGTACAAGTAGAAGACACTTCACTTGAGCAGATTTAGTCACAACAAGACATCCACGAGAGGTTGCTGCTGTGTAAAACTGCACAGAACTATCTTGATTTACTAAGTGAATGGGCTTTTGGGTCGCCTTTTTTTCAGGTTAAAAACTGCTTTGGTCTCCACTGCTTGCTTGGCCAGACATTAAGCACAAACTATAAATCTGCCAATGCAAATAAGAAGCCCAGTTCATTCCAGTAATCCCTGTTCTTTTCTGTATGGAGGTGTGCAGGTGTGTGTTTTTCTGAACAAAGAGATGTTTTGATTGTGATCGGATTTGACTGGTGAGATGCCAAATCTAAGGTGCAGTCCTTCGGCATTATTTTTCTGCAAGGCACCAAGGCCAATTCATGGATGAATCAGAGTGAGTGGATTCACGAGTGATTTAGCTTTTCCTCACGTCTCTTTCTCTCTCCTTTTAATATAAAAGCTTCTCCTACATTTCTTCCTTCCCTTGCTCTGTCCTTCGGTGGCCAACCATCACCTGCACAGGCTTCACGTAGCAAAAGAGGTGACAAAACTGAGAGCAAAACTGCTATCTTGGTTTGAAATGACAAAGAACAAGACCCTGTTAACATGTTGGAAGAAAGAAAAATACACTGACATTTTATCTCCATCTTTAACTATGAGAATGATTTGCTTTGGCCTTGGTTTTATTTTATCTCTGGGCCATGTTCTTTGTGCACTGGATAACCATTCAAACATAATAATGTCAGTCGGCTCATATGATCTTGTTAATTACCCAGCCCAGTCGCCAGGAGAAAACATTGGCATTGTACATTTCAGCAAGCCATGAACACATTAATTTTGCACGGCTCGTATCATATCAACATTTAAGCTGCAGAGCACTGCAGACCACTGTTAGAGACCAAGAAGCAATTGAAGCGGTTGTTTTTAAGCAAGTCATTGCTGTGTTTCAAGCAGCTTCTCAGTCTCCAAACATGGGTGTTTTATGGGACCTGAAGCTGCATTTCCAGTGGCTTCTCGGCCCATAAATGTGGGTGTTTAGGGACCTCTGGCTGTGTTTCCAGTGGCATTTTAGCCCCCAAACATGGTTGATTTTTAGGAACCCATGGCTGTTTTTCCAGCTGGTTTTTAGCGCCCACATGTGGGTGATTTTTAGGGACCAACCACTGTATTTCCCGCACCTTGTAAGCCCCCAAACAAGGGTGTTTTATGGGACCCACGGCTGTTTTTCCAGTGGCTTTTTAGCACCCAAACATGGTTGATTTTAAGCAACCTATGGCTATTTTTCCAAATGCCTTTTAATGCCCAAATGTGGGTGTTTTTTAGGAATCAGTCACTGTGTTTCCAGCAGCTTTTCAGCCCCGAAACGTGGGTGTTTATGGGACCTGTGGCTGTTTTCCCAGTAGCTTTATAGCACTTCAAAGTGTATTTTGAGGGACCTGAAGCTGTTTTTCCAGCGACTTTTCAGCCCATTAATGTGGGTGTTTAGAGACTGTTTCCAGTAGTAAAATATTACTGTTTCCAGTGGTATTTTAGCCCCAAATGTGGGTGTTTTTAGGGACCCATGGCTGTGTTTCCAGCAATTTTTCAGCTCCCAAACATGGTTGCTTTTTAAGGATTAAATGAATCAGTGTATCCACTTCATAATAACGTACAAATATAACGTATCATGGTTGGCAGTTTCTTCATTGGTTGCAAAATTCACCATATAGCATGCAATCACTATCTGACTTGAGTTTTACCGCCTTACTGGAAGGTATCTTGACAATCATCCGATTAAACTTATCAGAGGAAGCAAACATCAGTTACACGTGTAAATTACCTGCAGTAATATAGGATATCTTATCATACAAATGTAACCCATTTTGTTTCCTGTCAGCTAATGCCTGTAAACCATCAAGGAAATCCTTGGGAAAAAAAAAAAAAAGAAATTGGTGACATATGTGGAGGCAGCAACCAAATGATTATTTTAAGATGCACAGGGGAGCGAGCTGAAACAACTTTCTGACAGTTTCATCATGCATTACTACACAGCAGTTCCTCCCAAAATTGACATTGTTGGCTCTGATCAAAGCACAAACAGGGCTGTGACATTCTGAAAGAAGTGTTTCAAATGATTTCTGTGACAGAGAGCATAGTTTCGAAACACTGACAGTGCTTCAAAGGATATAATGTCTAAGTGAGACTGTGTGTAGGTGCACGCATACTGTATGCAAGCGAGCCCCGGCGCATGCTCGCTGACAGTGGGTTGCGTACATCACCACTTGTAATTCCAATACCATACAGGAGAAAAATAGTCTTTATGATCCATGACACTAATTTCAGATGTTGTCATTGCCTTTTTTCCCGCATAATCTACCTTATCACGTCACACGTTAAAATTAAACGACTTGCAGCGCTGATGTGTTTATTTCATCATGCCTGTTGTTTCGTTTTCTTTCCCTCTGTGATGAATCTGAGCTGTGCCCTTGTTGAGGCATTGTCTGCGGGTAGCACAGTGAGTCTGACTGATTGATGGCAGACAGTGGCTGTCACCCCTGGAGAGTAAGCATTTCTGTGTCGTCTCCCCACTGAAGGTCCTGTTGAGCTTGTTAAGGGAGAAAACACTTTTTGTTTATAGCCACTCTGACGGCACCGGCTGACAGCTCCTGCTGAAGAGGAGAGAGAGACTCCCTGTGGCACACTGCTCCCTTCTCTCCCTGTCTGTCTCACCTTCCTGTTTTTCTCCATCCATCCCGTCCACTGTCTCTCCTCCTCTTCTGTCTCGCTCCGCTGTTGTGAAATGTGATGTAATGAGCATGGTGATTTAAAATGCAAATGCGGAGTCCCTGCACAAAAAAAGTCAGGGAAATCGGCTTCACCCATCTGGACAGCATTAGGTGAATGGGAAAAAAAACATCCCAAGTCATGGAAATAACAACTATTTTTACACTGAAAAGAGTCTCACTTTCCAGAGAGATTTTTTATTTAGACACGACCAGTGCATTACCCAAACCAACATGCTGCACTTAACTATCTCTGTTGCACAATCAAATCAAAGAGGCTGCTTTCTCTTTTTATGCATCATCCTTTTATAAATAATATTGGTAAGAGTGAGTGCCATTATTCTATATCTTTCTTACTGTCCAAACATATTGTACAAAGACAAAGACCATTAGTATGTCTCACAATCATTTATATCCTCCATACTCTGTCTGTGGCACTTAGCCCCACATCCATTGACTCCTACTGAAGAAGTCATGACCTCCGCCAAGGAGTGTTTGGCTTTGTCTGTTTGTGAGTTTGTTAGAAGGATTGCAGATAAACGACTGGCCAGATTTTCATAAAGCAAGGCAGGCTGTGCCATGGGCCATGAAAGAATCCATACAATTTTGGAGTGGATCTGAATTATGGCACCAATACACACATTATTTTTCACTTTGCAATATGCGACATTCATAATACGGGAATGCACCTCGAACATGATAGGCAAACACGGAGCCAGCTGAGCTAAGAAGGTGGCGGCTAGCAGTGCATTGCTAACAAAGGCAACAGTGTTGACAGAGTTCACAGTGTTACTGGGAGTTAGCTTACACTTACTGGGGGAACCACAAGGTGGCCGTTGGGATAGTTTAGCAGTGTTGCTAGCAGCAATTATAGTGCTAACAACTGTACCAGTGCTGACAGAGCTAACAGTATGATTACACCCAGCCTGGGTAGTGCGCAGTGCAGACTGATGGCGATTAGCCAGCCAGTGGTATGCACATTTCTTTACAAATTGCTGTGAATTTCATATTACACACTTTTTCCTGATTCTCATGAACAGTATAATGGCTACTTTATCATTATTATTATTATTACCACCACTATTATCATTATTAGTAGGAGCAGAAATAGTAGTAGTAGGTGTATTGGTGTATTGTCACTCGGTAAACAAAAAAGGCATGTCAAAATCGATCGTCACATAATCAAATTCACAAAAGTGTCCACAGTGCGCCAACATATTCTGAGTTTGTGCCTAAGTCTCCAAATTATACTGCCTAGTCAATGATTTATTCTTAGTAGCAAAAAAGGATGTGGATGTCCTTGTTTTGGTAAACCCAAGCGAGTTTGTATGTGAGTGTCCAAACACAGAGAGTCTTTCTGTTGTTTTACAAGTGAACAAACTCAGATCACCGGATCCAGAATCATAGTCAGATGAAATTATCCTGCAGCAGCTCAGCCACTGGTGAAAAATGGAAATATGTACTGAGGCAATAAGCTCTCTTCTGGGAAAGCTTAAAGGAGGGGAATAAACAACATCTAAAATTAACGAAGGTGAAAGTGCCCAAATGCGTTCTCTCCTCCATCTTCTGAAGCCCCCACCCCACCCCCCCCTCCTCCTTCCTCCATCTATTTATGTAGTCACCTCGACTGGGAAGCACTTCAAACGAGGCCTCTTTTCGCTCCCAGATGGGCTCACCAGAGTGAGCAGTGTGTGTCTTTATCTGTGCTTGTGTATGAGTGTATGTGTTTCTGAAGGGGGGATGTGGGAGTGCAGAGGAGGTTGGTGTGATCTGCGGCTGTGTGCCATTTGAAGTTGTAAAGCCAAGCGTCTAAACACGGCCTGACACTGAGTCATCTGCTTTTTGATCATGCCGCACTTGATGTGAATTTTGCTTGTGCCACTCAAAGAGCAAGAGGGAACCTGCGCGTCTCGACCCTCTCTTTCCTCAGCCCACACCTTACGCCTCCGTGCGTCCCCTCTCAGGCTCTCAGGATGGGGGGTTTGGTGTCCCAGAGCAGCGCGGGGTGGGGGAGGTTATGTGGAAGCTCCCCCTGAGCCGTGAGCAGGGGAAGGCCTCAGATTCCTGGTGTTGTACAAACACCGCCATTTAAAGTAAAAGAAACTTGAAAGCCTGTTTGATGTTCAAGGGGCTCACCTTGCTCTCGACAGTAACACAAGCACGAGCAACAAGCAGGAAAGCAATGCTTTTGAGCCTTTTTTTGGACAGGTAGATGTGGTCAAAGTGTTGGCACAAGGACTCCGTCAAAGGGTTGACCTGCTTTTAGGATTGTGATTGTCTCATCTGTCAAGTAATTACACTCATTTCAGTAAAAACACTCTGCAACGTAAGTTCTCTTTTGATACATTTTCACAGCACTCATCTCACAATAGTCTTTGTCATTGTTTACCCCAGTGTAGCATCATGCAATATTTATCCCGATGGCAGTAGTCTACCCACATACAGCCGTCACTGTCATGCAGCTTGCTGTTGAAAGCTTTGCAGTTCACCAGTTTAACAGCTTTGGGAGTACTCACACTCTGCCCTTACTTTGGCGCTCTCAAGGCATCTATCCAAAACCACCAAAATTCTCACTGCGTAGGCAGCGCTGCATGCTTTAGAGGGTTGTAAAAGCAAGTTTTGTGAACAGCAACAGGATATTGCTGGAGAGGTTGTGTAGGTGCTGCATGTCCGCCACTTGTCTGACAGGTAGACAGAGTCTCAGAGAAAGCGTAGCAAACAGGGGATCTGAACGCATTCAACTGGGATCTTGGACAGAACAGAACTGAAAATAAAGCATTTCCCCTCCTTCATTCCTTACTTATCAGATGTCACTACAAAGCGCACATGAGAAACGTCAGTATGTGAGTGCTGTTGTGCATGTGTGTGTGTATGTGAGAGACAAACCAAGTGTGTGTGTGTGTGAGAGAGAGAGAGAAAGAGAGAACTGAGGGAGCAAGAGCATGGCGGTAGAGCCAGCATTGTAGCAGACATGATTACGTGCCTTGATCTTTCCTATGGCAAGAACAAGACCTCAATCTCTCACTATCTCCCCTTTAATCAAATCCCTACCTTTTTTGCCTCCCTGCCACAAAACTGTCACAGGCTGAAAATAAGCCCTTTCCTTATCAAAGAGCCAAGGGTTCAATTGATTTCCAGGCTAGGAGAATTTTTATTCAGAAACTTTGAAGCACAAAAAAAAAGGGAAGAAGAGAAAACACCTGCATCCCCCCCATCAGGCAAATTACTTCTGACTTTTAATTTATTTCGGCAGGAAATGGAAAGCTACATCCTAACCACAGTCAATAGGGGGACTGGGGAGGAGAGGTGTAATCAGGCGGCTCACCAACTCCAAGGCCTCCATCCTGTCACTTTTAATAGCCACTCAGACCACACAATCTGCTCGGCCTGATATGCTCACGCCATTCCCATAGCTGGAGTCGCAGCCATCTCCGCCTCCTCTTCCTCCTCCTCCTCCTCCTCCTCCGTGTCCTTCCTAATAACAACTGAACATTTCCACACTTCCCTGGTGCCTCACATGAAACAAATCACAGCCAAAGTACTTTCTACCTTCCTTGTATTGCTGTGGATGGTAGATCTGAAATAGGGATGCGGAGATTGGCATGTTTCATTTACATTCTGGGTGCCATTCCTGGCTTTGATACAAGTTGAGATTGGATTTAAAGTAGCCAACTTGGCTTCCTGTCCAGTTTTTGGTTTGAGTCTGGTTGGCAGCGCAATATCATATTCGTTTATAGCTTGTTTTTAGCCATTGTAATGACATGTCTCTATGGATGGCATGACGGTCTGTCGATTAGTCCACCACATTTGCACAAACTGAAGTTCCCTAAGTGCTATTGGGTGCGTTGCCATGGATTTTTGTACAGACATTCATGGTCCCCAAAAAATAAATCCTAATGACTTTGGTGATTTCTGCACTTTTCCTGTAGCTTCATCAGCAGGTCAGAGTTTTCAGTTACCCTGTGAAATATCTTAATATCCACTGGTTGGATTGGCACGAAATTAGACACTCATGCTAACAGGATGATATATCATACCAGATTTGGTGATCCCTGACTTGCCGTCTTGCACCTCCATTTTTAGGGTCTGGGCAGCTAAGCTGCCAGGACACTATTGTAATCCTAGGTATTCTTCTTCTTCTTCTTCTTCTTCTTCTGAGGAAATCCTACTTCCCATGGGTGAAAACTCACCAAACTTTGCACAAAGGTCCAGTCTCATGTCAGATATCCTCAGCTGTAAACTCAAGCCAATAGTCCTGATGGTGGCGCTACAGCAAGTGTCTAAAGTTCAAAATTTTGAAAATTCATAACAAATCAACCATACATGCTACAACCTCACAACTTTCATCAAACTGTAGCCCCAATACTGAAGAAACGTTTGTACATTTAAACCTATTAAAAATTATGAAGTTCATCACTCTGTTTTTTTCAAAAACTGTAAAACTTCTTAAACCTATCTCCTTCCACAATTTTTGCTCAATTGACACCAAAATTGCTACAGAGCATCTTCAGACTGTCCTACGATTGTCAGATTTTTGATTTATCAAAAATTGAGCCTACAGTGCATCAAAATGTTTGACTGTAAACGGTAGGCCTACTGTAAACATATACATGCAAATTCTTTTTAAATAAATCTTCAATGTTCATGAAAAAAGACAACATTCTAGAGTCATGGTAGATGATGTGTGGCAAATTTCAGAATTTTATCTCAAAAACTGAATTTTTGATAGCATTTTGAATTTTGCTCTAATGTGAACAATTGGAGTCAATGTAAAAATGGCAATTTTAAACATCAGTTTTTCACTTATGGAGCAAATCAATCATTGTTAAAATAAATTACCAACATCTCCATGCTGTCTAGATGCAATATGTGTATTTTCAGATTTTTGTTTCGATAAATGAATTTTTTACAGTGGTTTCAAATCTGCTTTTCCATGCATGGACGGCTGCTAAACCTGCACGTCTGGCTTAGTCAATTTGTGAAGCTACACATGAATTGTCACTGACTAATTAGCTCAGTGAGATCGAAATTGATTCTTAGTCTCAGAGGTTGTGAGTTCAAGCCTCAGCTGATGCAAAAGGCAGATTGTGTTGCTAAACTCCTAAATGTCTTCCAATTCTTCTGCTTGTTGCTCAGAATTGCCTAAAAATGCCCGGACCCGACCCATCACTGCGCAGCAGATATAATTTTCTTCTGACATTTGTGGTTCAGAGTTACAGTACACATCTTGACACCTTTCTGATGGATCTTTATGAAATCTGCTACAGGTATTCACAGTCCCTACAGGATACAATCTCCTCTTTTCCTGTTTTGCCACAATCAGATCAAAGTTTTTTGTGAAGTAGCTTGATAACTACTTGGTATTCATGGTCCCCAGATGATGAATCTACTTCAGGGATGTAGTGAGTTGTGCTAATGATGTCGACATTTGTGGCTCAGGAAGACATGTCTTTACAACAATTAAAGAATGAATTGCGGTGACATTTGATACACACATTCCTGCTCCACACAGGATGAATCAAATTGTTTTTCCTTTGAGAAAAAACGTGAGACTGATTTTTGTGGTTCAGAGTGAAATGTCTATTATTTATTGGATGGATTGCTGTGACATTTGTTATGGAGATTTAAGAATCCTAGAGGGCAATTTCTAATGACTTTAGTAATTTTCTGATTTTTCATTAGTGCTGCCATCAGTTCAAGTATTTCAATTTGTCCAATAAATTGGTTAAGGACTAAATAGGTGGAAAACTAATGACATTCCCATCAGCCTCAGCTGTGTTTCGTGTTTAGTTCTAATTAGCAAATGTGAGTACGCTAACATGCAAAACTAATATGCTAAACATAACTTCTAAACATATCTGCATTTAATTATTACAACTGCTACCATGTTAGCATTTAGTTAGTAGCACCCCTTTGTCTAAGTACACATAAAGTGCGTTTCTTTTTAAAAAAAGGGGGGGGGGGGGTATGCTATGGTGGAAAAGTTGGCGTACCATTACGTACAGTCATGATGTACCGTCATTGCATAGGCAAATGCAAACTCTCCTAGTCGTCACTGGATGGCCTTATATTTCCATTGCCCAGTGTTCCCTCATTTGAGGTTGTACTGGTGCTGTTTTAATAAGTTCATCTCTTTTCATCCTGATCTTTTACCTTGATGGATCTACTTCCAATATTCAGATAATGGTAGTGGATGGAAAAGTGGAAAATTTGCATTCTCTTTTGCTGCTTTTTGAAAGAAATTCATTTAAAAATGTGCCTCCTTTTTTAAAGAAACCTAACTTCAGTCCTTTAGTCTTGTTTTCTGTATCAGTGTGTTCTGGTGATGTACTTTAATGTTACATTCATGAATAATTGTTATATTCTGATAGATGTCTGATCCTTCCTTGTTTCAATTTTAAAAAAAAAAAAGCACTAAAATAGAGTAAAAATGCTCTGACCTGTGACAGAGTGCTCATATGACAGAAAATTGGACTGCTGCTCATGCCATTTGGGCTAGCAGGTGAATGAATATTGGCTTGTCCTGAGTGTCCCTGGCTTACAGATCAAGTTTTATCTACAAGCCGTTTGCTCTTCCAGCGCCTAATGAAGCTCTCTGAAAGGAGATTAAATGGCAGAGAGGGACAAAACAATAACCATTACCAGTCACCTTCATTTTGCTTCACCCGTTAACATACTGGGCTGATGCTGCTGCTGCTATGCGGCAGCCACCCCTCACAATGCCTTGCACACAATAATGTAAAAAAAACGCAGGGGGTGAACATGTACTTATGATTAAAACTGTCATGGAAATATCGCATGAAGGATACACACAATCTGTACTCCGCTCATATTATTTACTCAGTAAAAGATGCTGAAAGGAAAGCTGTAGCCTAAATAAGACATGTTGTTAGGGAGACATTCAGTTGCTGCCAATTCGAATGCACAGCAAACATGTTGCAAAAGGGTTTAGGCAGATTTATTAGCTGTTTCTATGAGGGATGTCTGGGCACGATGCATCATCAATCATGGTGCCATGCTGGCTAAAGCTCAGGGAAAAATGCCATACCTTTAGCATTTTAAATGGTTTTGACTTTGGTGTAGGAGATGATAAGAGGTTCATACAGAAAACATTCAAGTGGTGCGTACTCTGCTTTTGCAGCAGCTCATCATCTTGCTTTGTCTCCTCAGATCAGCGGAGACTTTAACCTTGTGTGAAGACAGATTTGCATCCAACATCCAAGTGTCATCCCATTTCAATCAATTGGCTCTTTTTACAAAGAGATCTCAAACAGCTTTTAACTGGGTTCCAAATAGAACACACTGATACTGGATCCAGTCTGCTGGCAAAACTGGCTCTGAAATTTAAGATGTTAAGATCTCCATTGAAAATGTGTGAACTCATCAGTCTCTCAATGGTTTTCTTCCTCTCCTTTGAATACTGTGGCTTGGGATCGATCATCCATTATTCTTGAATTTCATTATGTGGGAGGAACAGTATCAGTAAACAACATAATACAAAGTTTACTGTACAAAGGGGGAACGTATGAAAATGCCGCCTGAATGCTCTTTTGTTGCTCGTGTACACCCGATCACTTTAGCTACATTGAGACTGGCAAAAGTAGTGCAAACAGTTTGGGGTTTTTTTGGCTCATGTGTTGCTCAGATTTTTTTTTGTTTTTCATAACACCATGTGAACAGCACAGATCTCATGGACTCCAATCTTTTCTGTTCTGATTGGATCACTTTTTTATGTGGTCCAAAATCTAATACAGGTCTAATTTTTTTGCAGTGACTCTACATCAACATTGCTGAGTCTCTTACCATGAGCATTTTGTGAAGAGGCGCTGACAGATGTAGTTAAACATACCTCTTGACATCCTTAAATTTTTGATGAAATCTCTTTCAGTTAAGCCATTCACATCACGATCCCACCACTCCTGGATCCAACCCAGCATCTACACACACCTCTGTACAGGAGTAGCAGCCATTGCCTCACAAAAAGCCATCATTAAAAATTTTGGCTGTCTTTCTCCTCGTCCTCGTTATCATCTGCTAATGAATTTGCTGGCACAGCGTGCTGCATGTGACGTCTTTGTTATTGTTGTTATGAGTCAGGTCAGTTCAGGACCATGACTAGTTCACCCTGGAATTTGACACTGATCACATTTAAAAAATAATGTAAGCAGCAAAACAGAAAAATCAGATCTAAGCAATAAACCTGAATTGAGCACTAAGGCTTGCAGTGTGACCGTAGCCCTGGTGTTCATTTAAGCTGTCACTGTATATTATAAACTAACATTTCAAGCCAAATCTATCTCACTGAGCCCTGATGTAGGTACATGTAAGCCAAGTTTTGTAAAATGTAATTATGTTTTTCTTACACATTCATGTATGACATCCTAAGGTTAATGTCACGACATGACATAACTAGTCTCAAATGTTGTTCAGCAGTTTGTTTAAAAAAATGAACTATGATTCTCAGTTGCTGAAAATCACTTTTTTAACATGTTATTCTCTAACATGGTGTGAAGGTCTTTAGATGGTTGTCTTTATTTTGTTTATGCAGGTAGCAGGCAATAGTATACACATATTTACTAAGTCAATAACTAAGTGAGAAGATTAGTTTATCTTACTTTACTATATAATGACTAAAACGCTGTCTGTGTGTCTGTCTGTGTGTCTGTTCCACGTTTTTCTCCTCACTGACTTGGTCAATCCATGTGAAATTTGGCACAGTGGTAGAGGGTCATGGGAGGATGAGAATGAAGCAATATTACATCAATTGGCCAAAGGGGGGCGCTATAGCAACTGATTGAAATTGCAAACTTTGAATGGGCATATGTCATGCCCCATATGTTGTAGAGACATGAAACTTTGCACAGAGATGCCTCTCCTCATGAGGAACATATTTGCCTCAAGAACCCATAACTTCCAGTTATATAGATTTTCCGCCATTTTGAATTTTTTGAAAAACACTTAAAATCTCTTCCTAGGAAGTTTGACCGATCTGCATGAAACTCTGTGAACATAATCTAGGGACCAATATCTAAAGTTCCCTCTTGACAAAAGTTGGAAAACTTACTAAAACTGAGCTTCTATAAGGCAATGAATATTGCGGAGGGCGTGGCCCATCACATAAAGGTGTATAACATCTCAAGGGTTTCACCGATCACCACGCAACTTTGTAGGCATATGACCACACATAATCTGAGGGGACCCCTCCATTATTTACCCCATCAAACAAAAAGGGGGCGCTAGAGAAGTAATTTCTTATCTAGGCCTAACCGCCATATCGATTTTTACTAAACTTGGTAGATATGTAGAACAGGACGCCTCAAGGTGACTGGAGAAATTTAACTCTAATTGGCAACTGGGTGGCGCTATAACAACAGAAAAATGGCTAAAATGCGACCGATTGCTGTGACTGCCATTGTACAATCAAATTCACAAAAACTCTGTCTGAATACATTGCTCTTCTTAATGGGTTCAGCTGACTATTTAATCTGCAATTTCCTATCACCTGTATCCCAAACACACACCATGTGAAACTGTATGTGGGCAACTGTGCACTTAATGGGTATGGACTAGGTTTAAGACAACTCTGAATGGTCTGTGTTTGGCTTGATGTTGTGTCACTGGTATTACAGATTAACTTTGACATGAAGAAGTATCTTTCATTAAAAAAAAAAATTTAAAAAAAAAATATATTAAAGAGATAGTGCGCCCAAAAATGAAAATTCAGCCATTATCTACTCACCCATATGCTGAGGGAGGCTCAGGTGAAGTTTTAGAGTCCTCACATCCCTTGCAGAGATTCAAGGGGAGAGGAAGTAGCAACACAACTCCACCTAATGCAGGCTGACGGCACCCCAGATTCAAACGTCCAAAAACACATAATTGAAACCACAAAATATCTCATAGTGATCCAAGTGTCCTGAAGCCCCGACATAAAAAGTTGTTTGGAAAAACATCATTTGAACTGTTTTTAGCTTCATTGTAGCCTCTAGCTTTTGTTGTTTCAATGATGTGTTTTTGGACGTTTGAATCTGGGGCGCCGTAAGCCTCCATTAGGTGGAGTTATGTTGCTACCCCCTCTCCCCTTGGATCTCTGTAAGTGTTGTGAGGACTCTAAAACTTCACCTGAGCCTCCATTGGCATATGGGTGAGTAGATAATGGCTGAATTTTCATTTCTGGGTGCACTATCCCTTTAAGTGTTCTGTCACAGTAACATGACGGTGCAATGATGATGGTGTCAGGATTACTGCATAGAGCACTTAATTTTATACTGGATGATTTTGATGACATTAACTAACTTGAAGAGGCATCTAAGGCAGGCAACCTTACCCATCAAAAAAGTAATTTTTGACCAAAAATAATTTTTAAAAAATCTGCCTGGAGCCACAAAGCATATTTTACCACAAAATGGCTCTTTTGCGATGGGCCATATATGATTATTTTTAACTTTACAGTGTTGACAGTGAAGGCAAATGAATCTGTCCACCCACTATTAAATTCTGTATTTTCCTCTGAGACTTTTGCTGTTATGGATTTGGAATCCATTAGTAGCCTAGCTAGGGAGGCTCAAGACTAGCCACTGATGCTGAGGTTTGGTGAAATTTAGAGGAAAAGGTGCATAGGCCATAGACATATGACACACATTTTAGTAAACGAAAAATTTAAACTTTTCTTTTTTTAATTCAGTGCATAGGCTACACATTTTAACAAGTGGAGAATGTAAGAATTTCTTTTGGCCTACAACAACGATAAATGAAAATCAAAATGTTGAAAAAAAAAAATCAAGCGTTATTTATTTATTTATTTATTTTATTTTATTTTTTTTTCTGTCAAAGCCACAGACAGCCACTGGAGAGGCGCTAAAGAGCTGCATACGGCTCCGGAGCTGCAGGTTGCCTTCCCCTGATCTAAAGCAACAGTTACAGTAGTACATGTATAATACACATTATGTTGGTTATAAATGGATTGACATGTTTGGCATTGAAAGGTAATGGTAAATAATGTCAAAACCATATATTTGTTTTTTGTTATTGATTATGCTAGGCTCTGAAAAGTTGACAGGCAATATTACTTTGATTTGTAGATTGATTTGTTACTTGAAGTCCCCTTTCAACCAAAAATGTTTTTTTTAATCATATGTACTCTAAAATGTGTCGGACCTTGACTATACTGACTTGTATCTGTGCAAAGTTTGTCACTAGAGAGGTGTCACATTCCTCTACTAAGGGGGTCAATGTCAGCCCTACTTTAAAACTCATCTAGGGGGAAACTTCAAGTTATGGGTCTCTAAAAAATGTGTAAAGTAAAGGAATGTTTGCCCATGCATTTAAGGGTAAATAAGTATGGTGATAAAACATGCTAACCTGGAAAACGTAGCTACTATTTTTACTAGTATTTCTTTTTAGCAGAGTCTCTTTTTTTATTAGATGTGCCTTATTATGTGCTGATGCTCAGCTGGATGTAGTGCCGCACCTGCACTTTGCTCTGACTAGTGAGGGTCATTTCTGCTTGGTGTAAGTAATTGGAAAAAAATAACTGAAAATAAATGAAGACCCCTTGACTGGAGATTGTGTGTCCCTCATCTTTAATGCAAAAATCTGTAAATCAGATGCTAAGTGACAAAGTTTGGAACTACAGTGACATTCAAATTCTTTGATGAGCTGATGCAAATGAGGTAGTGGTATCACTCCCACATGGTGTGTGTGGTCAGAATGCAGGGTAGCCTGCAGCACAGCTCAGAGGCACTTTGTCAGTGAAGTAGGGGGCCATTGGATACAGAACCCCAGCCACCCTCTGAACTGGATCAATTTCATTAAATAACCACAAATAAAAAAAATAAAAGACTCTTTTGAAAACAGACACTGCCACGCTCTGACTGCTTTAATGGGCACAAACATGAGTGAGGGTTCATGCAAGCTTTGGATAATTGGGGTTCTCCCACTGATGAATAAGCAGCACACATATTAACACAGTGCTGATTTATCATTCTCTGCTTTGTGTTATTTTCTGCTAGTTAGTGTTTGATGGATGGAGCTCTTACATTTGTGTAAACATGATATTTCAAAAGGAAAATGTCTAATAATGACATTTAATGACTCCATACATTTGAAGCGCCTCGCTTTCCCTCATTGGTGTCATCAGTGAGAAAAATATCCCACACAATGCAGAGCACTTTTGCTCATATATTAGGTAAGTAATTATACTGGTGCTACTGATTTTCATAAGGAGGAAGGTTATGTAAATATAGTTTTTGTTGATGCAGAGCTTTATTTGAAGTATTATGCTACATTAGGATCTTTTATTTGTTGATGCATTATCAAATTGCTACTCTTTACCACTGTAATTTAGGTGGAAATGTAATATAATTTTACTGAAACCCCCAGTGTTTTGCTCTCATATCTTACAGTGTATATTTCATTTTCAAAGCTTTACAATGGTGGTAATTGAAACAGGCTATGTACCCGTAATTTACCACCTGAGCTTATGTTGCCTCACTGGCGTGCATTTGAACCAGACAAAAATAAATGACAAATAAAAAATGAAAGGAAATTTCTGTTTTCACCTGATAGCTCACATGTGACATGTCTGAAAATCACACCTGTCTAAACACCTTTACACCTATCAGGCTGTTCTCATGCACAGTTCGTATGTTTTCATATGAAAAGTAATGCACCAAAATGATGAGCCAGTAATGTGTGAATAACCCATGAGTTCTGTAAGGACTTGATCATGTGACAAATGCGTAGGAGTAAAGAAGCAAGTGGTTTCAGACTGCCCAGATAGGAAGCAGATTAGCGTGGTGGATAAGTTACAGTTATAGTTATAGTTATAGTTACAGTTTACTAATATATGTAAGACTTGCTATGGTATTAACAGCGGTTACATAAGTTTAAAAACCAGCCACAACTCAGCCCTGAACAAGAGTGACCGTCCGTTATTGACTCATCAGGTACCCCAGCAGAGGGGTGACCAAAAATGGGGACTGAAAGGAGCAGTTCCATTGGTGCCATCCACACCTTTTCACAGTGGAAAAATGCATACCGAACTGAACTGTGCCGTACTGCATCGTGGCAATGGGGCTTCTCTTTTGAGTCATTTTGAGATACGTTTTCACCATGTTTCTTTTTTAAACCTAACCACAGTACCTTTTTTGCCTAAACCTAAAGATGCCCAACCATGTCTCTCTTGTCAAACCTATAGTAACTTTACTTGCCTAAACCTAACCTTTGTAACTTTACATTAATTATGTTACTTTACGTTAATGGTGCACTAATTCGTAAGACATCACACAAACTGCAGGAGGGGGATATGTTGACACCTATATGTGAATTGATTGCATGTGAAATTCTGTATTATATATTATGTGAAACACGGCTCAGTGGTGCAGTGGTTAGCACTGTCGCCTCATAGCAAGAGGGTTCCTGGTTCGAACCCAGGGTGTGGGAGCCTTTCTGTGTGGAGTTGGCATGTTCTCCCTGTGTCAGCGTGGGCTTTCTCCGGGTACTCCGGCTTCCTCCCACAGTCCAAAGACATGCAGGTTAATTGGTGACTCTAAATTGTCCATAGGTGTGAATGTGAGTGTGAATGGTTGTCCGTCTCTATGTGTCAGCCCTGTGATAGTTTGGCGACCTGTCCAGGGTGTACCCTGCCTCTTGCCCGATGTCAGCTGGGATAGGCTCCAGCCCCCCCGCGACCCCAACAGGATAAGCGGCTACAGAAAATGAATGCCTGAATATTACATAAAAGAATGTCAGAAATGACGTCTTACATTCTCATATTTCTCTTCTATCGTGAATTTACAACTTAAACAATGTATTTCATGTGTACCATTTTATATTTCACATATCACACATATCACAAATTTAAAATGTATATAAATTTGCAAAAATATGTCCATATATGGATATTATGGTGAAAAGAAATGCTTGGTCTAGTTTGTTAGATTTACATATTTCAGTTTCTCATAATATTTCCATTCAATTGACTGAATTCTAACATATACCAAAAATGACCATTTATGTAATTAAATCTAATGACACTGATATGTTTTCAACATATCTGAAATACATAGAATTTGTGAGGAGTAATTACCCAAATTATATCAAAGTCGATTCGCTAAATTCTATGAGCTATAGTTACATAAATTCCCATGGTCTATTTGTCAGTTTTATTTGAATTAATTACAGAAATAGTATTTAGGTTTATGTTAGAATTATTTGACTTAATTGGATGGAAAATTACATATGAAACACATGAATCTGACAAAACAGACCAATAATTAATTTGATTGTATATGTAATATATGAATATATGTACATTATGTAATAAATGACCATTTTACATGTGTTTACTCTCATCAAGCAGATATGTATGCAAAACCTGTAGGCAACGGAACAATATTTTGGTAGCGGGAGTGTTTCGATTGCTGTTTGTAGACCAAGTAGCCTAATATTGGCCAGAACCCATCAGCTATCACCTGACAACAATTTAATGTTTCTACATTAAGGGTGTTCCAGAAATATTGGCTGTTGTCTCAGAGGCATATTGTGGTCAGAATTATAGGTTTTAGACTGACATGTGAACACTAGCCTATAAGTGAAATTAACTGTGGTTCATTGTTTCATTTGTGATGTCATAAATCTCGCATTTTCAAATTTCCTGTACTGTATCTCAAAAATATTGACATATATCATCATGTCATGTATGATATATAAAGTCGCTTTTAATGACTGTAATATGATAATGTATGTAGGCTACATTGTTGTTGTTTTTTAGCCCTATTCCATTTTGTGAATTTATCATGTTATATACAGAAGACCACATGTGCCATGAATTGATCACGTGTAAGCCATGAAACACAACACATGTAATTAATTAGCATTTGCTTTTTTAGGGGACAAACAAAACGTTTTGATCATGTTAAGATCTCTTTTAATTGTATTCAAACTCCCACTGAAATATGTGCACAGACACATGAAGGGTTTTCCATTCAGAGAATATCCTGCTTTCAGCCCTCCAACATCCAGTTTGACAGTGAAACTAACCGCACACATTACCACCCTTTATGTTCACATGAAGCACTCCAATACATATTAAAAACATTATAGCGCTGACACCAACTGGGTGCCATGTTTTTTTAGTACATTAATAATAACAGCGTCTACAGCAGCACACTACGGAGGAGAGATGACAGAGCTGTCTTGTTTTATATAGAACCAAGGTTTTACCCCCTGTTGAGGTGCCCTATCATCTCTATGTTATCTATTTATTTTTTCTTTCTATCTCTGTCACTTTCCGACTCTTGTTCTCTCTCTCCCCGTGTGTAGTTGTTGTGATGTTTCTCTTTTCCTCTGTCAGAAGTGGTCTCTGGAGTTCAGAGATGGAAAGTGTATCAGGGGTTCGAGCCTCATTACTGACGGCGGATGAAAGTAAAAACACCCAGATCAAAACATCTGTTAATTGCATAAAAGGAAGACAAACAATGGTATTTATTAGAGGAAGTAGCAGGTAGCAGTGCCCTCTGTATTTACACCCCCACCCCTGCTGTCAACAGCATTCCAGTAAATATGCACTTTTTTTCTCTCTCTCGTTTGTTTAGTTGTTTACTTGTCTGTCTGTTTCTTTCTTTCTTTAGAATGTAGCTGGGAGTGGATTTCTCTGGCAGCTTCACAGAGGGAAAAGGTTAAGAAACATAACAAAAACCAGGATGATAATTCTGATAGAGCTCATTAATATCAAGTGATTATTACTGATTGTTTGTTTAATGCACATGCACACATAAACCTTGATACATGTGCACCCAAGGAAATTCTCATTATCAGTTTGTAGCTCATACCTACACTAACAACCTGATCTCACAGAAAAACGTGAAATGACCACGACCTCTTAACACCACATTCCGTGGTGGCAGCACGTAATGAGTTGAAATTACGTGCCGGTACCACAGAAACAATGCCAATGTAAAGTCAATTAGGATCCTTTTTCGTGGTGGACACACGGATTCCCTGATTCAAGAAAATACTTGATAACATAACATAGATATATTAATATACTGATATGTCTTAATACATTTTGAACACTGAATTGGTAATAAATAACAATTTTAAACCTGCTTGTGAATGATTTGCACATCAACATTATTATTTTATTTATAACAATGTAACCTGTTAGCTAGAAAGCTAACGTTATGCTAGCAAGAGTCAAAGTCAGTAATATTCCATACAGTTGACAAACAGTAAATATAACTTGGCAGTATGTTTAACAACAAGACTAACTAGCTATCCAACGATACGCCATGTGTAACGCAGGTCGCAAAAAGCGGGGTGCACCACACTGCCTTTTTTTTAAAAAAAACATTGAATGCCACTAGTAAATAAAAAAAGGTTGCTATGCCTTTTTATTGTTGCCAGGCAACCACCCTATGAGGTCCTTACACTAACCTTCCCATGAAATCAATCTTTTTTTGACAGTAATTAGTAGCTAGTCACTTAAATGGAAAGAGAGACCTGTGTGGGTACATGAGACCCAAAAAAAGAGGGTGGTTCACGGGGAGTACCACCAGTCGGACATGGACCTCCGCCTCGATGATGGCCATTTATAGGCATATTTTAGGATGACTCGGGGGCAGTTTGACAACCTGCTGTCTATCGCAGGGTTGCCAACTCTCAAGCATCTGGCGTCACTCTTTCACTATCAATGTCACTCTCTCACGCCTATTTAAGATATGTCACGCTGGATGTCCACTGGATCCGTGCACGATTCGGCTGCGGCGCGGACTCGCTCGCACGTGAGTGGTTGGAATTGGTGGATCGTGAGATCCGGAGTTTTCATTGGTGTTTTATTTTGAAAATTGACAGGATACTCTAGTCTTTTCTGCGCCTGACTTACTTAATTGTACCAAGGTAAGCAAATTGCCGACGAATTTACATTTAACTGTGTTATGAAACCATGTGCCCTACCTGAATAACTAACACACTTATGATGAAAAAAACTTTTTGTTAGATGAGTCTGCTGAATTTCTTTAAGAAAAAAACGAGGCAAGAAGAAGAGAGTAGTTCTAATAGGCGTACTACTCCACAAGAACATGATGAGGTAGGCTAATGTAATGCACTTGTCTATAAACTATTTCTGTATGAAATTACATGAAAATAGGATTTCGCCGCATGAATTTTCAAATCTCACTCTGGCCCTCTGACCAAAGTTGGCAACCCTGCTATCATCGGGTGGTATAGCTCTGGGTATCTAGCAACTGCTACCACTATTTTCTCCTCCATTGTTTACCAACTGTATACTTGTTGCCGTGACCTCCACAGAAGGCCCGCTTCTCAAATTATCTCGGAAAAAAGATAACGAAAGAAGAAATGACGTGGGGTGCTTTCTGAGCTTAAATTTCTTCAGTTTGAGGAGTTCAGAGTGCACCGACAGAAACACCCGGAGCAAAAAGCTTCATTCTCATCAAAAACAATAACAAAAAGCAGCAAAGCCCATTTGTCCAAGGCTGGCACCGAATGTCGCTTATGAGTGTTGTGCTTTTATCACCGTACACACAGAAGCTTGTTGTTAACTGCTTAGTCAACCCTCTGTTTTTGGCTGCCTAGCTAACAGTAATGTCAAGATGTTGTTGTCATAGAAAAAAACCCACATGGTGCATGGCATTAAAAATTGTGGTGGGAGTGCTTCTTATGGAGCGCTGGGCTGAAGCTCTCGCCAGCGCCCCACCACTGCTTTGCTGCTGATGAAAACCACTATGTGGACACACGGCTTTATGGTGGGATTTAGAGTTCATTGTTGACTTTGGAAACAGCAATTAAAACATGAATTTGATCACAATATCCAATTAGTAGCTGTTCTGCAGCCTCCTATCATGATTTTTAGCAGCCAAGTGAAGTTTGATTAGGTGTCACTGAGTAGTATGTTAAAATTTCCGGGTTTTTTTTTTCATCTGAACTCTACTTCATCTACTATTTCTACAACATGTACCTTGCAATTAAATTATTTTGTCAACAGTTTTCCGAGGTAAAACATAAACTTAAAACCTCAGCAATAAGCCAACAAGAGACATTCTTTAAGTAAAAATTGAAAAAGAAAAGTAATGAAATCTTAAATTCCATGACAGCAGGACAAACTCATTTTGCTGATGAAGATCATGTGATGTGATTGAAAGCTCCATGGCATCTACTAAATGCACCTTGTGGTAATTGTTCTGTTTTACTGTATGGGTTATACGCATAAAATCAATGTTCTCCATTAATTAACTCCCCTTTTTATGTAATATTTACTGTTTCTGTGTTTCTGCTGTTTGGTGTTTGTAGTCTGATCAACATAATTCTCTGAAGTCTTTGAAGCATAAAACACAAATATTTAAGTATCAATCTAACATAATTGAATTGCCCGGGTAATCACGGCTGCTTCTGCACAAATACTATTTTCTCATTATCCATTATTATCTACTAACATAACTGACATTTTAGAGCTGCATGAACTAAATATCCAGCACTAAGTGACTGTGAGGTATTGTCAGGGCTTACAGTTTTTTTGTGCTTCTGTATTCTAAATGCATAACTGCGACAGAAGTCTGGTGGAGCACTCTGATTTAAACTTTGTTTCATGGCCACAGTATTCAGCAAGCCATAACTGATGCATTTTTTTCTCCTCTGACTGAAGTGTGAGATAAACCATTTTACAGATCTGAACTTGTTTCTTCCATAAAATGTGAAAATCCACACGCCTTTGCTTGGTCTAGCAGTTATTTGATACACTACTGTTTTATACACATTTGTGATGTTGTATATTTAATCATGCTGCAAACGTTGCATGTATCTCCAGCAGCTGATTCTTTAGCCGTAATATGTAACAAGATATCATAATATTATTACCCAAACATCACGTCTTCAATGGAGCCTACGGTACTTTGTTTCCTAAAGGGGAGCAGGCTCGCACATTTGTTTTGTAGAATGTCACCAGTTGTATCTGCTGTTCCCTTTGTTGTTCTGCAAACAGCTCTGAGACGAACACAGCGCCCTAAAAATAAATGTGATTTCACTTGACCTTAGCTCCAGCTTGTCCCAGGATCAGTCACAGGCTTTATTTGGCCTGAGTCACTGGCACCGAGTCCTGATGATGATATGCAGTAAAATGTGTTAATGCATATTCATAAGTCCCTCATTTCTCTGCCTGGGAACATTTCAGTTGTGCGTGCACACACACACACACACACACACACATAAGCTTGCACATACTTTCAAATACACACAAATGCACAAGTGCACCACATGCTAATACTATGTGCCAGCATGCTAGTACATTTGACAAACACACAGACACACACAGCTGTTTTTAGCAACATGGGTTTTTCTAGTGAAACCACAGGTGTCAACAAATTACACAGTCATATCTCGTGTTTTCTGTTCCAGTTTTGATTACAGGCTGTAAAATCACTTTCATTTTAACAAGACACATGCGACCTCTTTTTTAAAAGAAACATTAATCAAATCTTCTCACAATGTTATGCTCAGCATAGGAGTTACATTATAACACATTGTGGTGTTTACTTGATTACCTAATTTAATTCCCTGGTGTGACCATGGTGTCTCCACCTGAGTCATCCCCTTTTTCTCATAATGATTTCCTACATTTCCCAAAATGCCTAAGCCTAGCCGCCAGAGAATAGATGGTGAACTGCGTCTTTTGATTAGTGGTGGTTGTGGCGTCTAAACTTTCACACCTAGCCTGGCACTCAGACTGTTCTATCTCATACAGGCTCCACCCTCTACTGGACCTCATGGGTAATACTGATGCATTTTCCCACTGAAGTTTGCATAAACTTCTTTCGACCCCGTGCAAGGTTAGGCCACAGCTCCACCCAGTTTGGTTTCTCACCACCTGGATTGGCTGGGGCCTCCTATATATCTCTGCTGAGGCAGCCTGGGTTATAAAGAAGTAGGCGGGCTCAGGCGACTAACCTCTGGCCAGTCAGGATCAGTGTAGCTGGGTCAATGTTGTGTTGTGACAGGAGATTTATTTATCAGGCTCCACCTACTGTGCCCAAAGAGTCCAGGACAGGGCAGAGCCTGTGTGAGACAGAATGAAGGTTACAATATTGTAACCCTAGTTCCATTATCACACACAGAGTCCTGTAACTAGATGCCCTGTCACTCCTGGGCTACTTGCTGAAAAGGGTGTAGGATTGCGGATTCTGTCACATGCCTCATACAATATGGGCTCCTGATTGGCCGGCTAAGTTTATCCAGATTTCAGTGGGCAAATGCGTGTTTGTGATTGGAGGAGAGTATCATCCATTGAGTCCAGTAGAGGGCTCTGCCTGTGCTAATAAAACTAGGGTTACAATATTATGACCTTTGATTTGTCATTTAGTTTCCTTCTCAGTTTTTGGTAAGTGTGTTCATGTTTTCCAGTGTCTTGTTGGGATCGGGACTTTTTTTTGCACTACCCAAACAAGCATGACACACTGGTCTGTCCTGCCTGTCATTTTCAATCAACACAGAGGCTTTTTTTTTTTTTTAAATTAACTAATGTAATACCTGTCAGGGAAACTGCCGTCAGCCACTGAGCACAACATCAGACCCAGCTTTATTTCACCTGGTACTCAATGTGCTGCTGTAGTGGTTTGTTTTCCAGGCATGTGAGTATCTTTGAGCATTGAAAGTTATTATTTATTTCTTTTTACTTGTCGGCAGTGATTTGTTTTCCACAGAGCTCTACGTGCCAGCATTTTACTCGCATTTGCGACTAAAAATAGTTGTGAGTGAGCAAAATAAATCATTCAGCATGCTGTGTGAGTACAGATTTCAACCAGCAGCAGAAAGGAAAGGCAAATCCTGCCGGTTGTGGTTGAACGGGAGTCACAGACAGGATACGGCGGCCATAGTGCTCTGCGCCGCAACATAATGGCTTACAGGCGACAGAGAAGTCCGACTCCAGGTCCAGTAATTTCCTCTTTCTCTGGTGTCATGACTGCCCAGTAGTACCTGAACAACCGAGCCGTGGCGGCACACAGGTATGTGGCGTGTCAGAGGAGAAACGAGCCGTTCACATTTCTCTCTCTGTGGCAGGTAACGGTCCACAAACCTCACCGCACGTTAGAGACTGTTCTTTACTTATGAAAGGACTGTTCTTTGCTTGTCAGGGGAGGAGGATGGATGGTTGATTTTTATTTTATTTATTCATTTTATTTTGATCCCCCCTATGTTAATCACTTATTGATGCTGTTTTTGAAGTATGAATAAGTCAATAAGTAATTTATTCCATTGAAATATCATTGATGTATTATAGAAAAGTGATTTATCTTTTTATAAATGACAAAAGGCACATCTGCCTCATTTTTGTTGTGGTATCCTGATACTACTCAGAACCGTGATACTTTCACTGGTATCATACCGTGGGTTCCAATTTTGGTACCGTGACAACACTAGATGTCACAACCATTCCATTCGGAATCGCGCAGTGAGGCGGCTCGGGCGCCGCTTTAAAAAGTGTTCCCCACTTTTGGGAGTGGGGGAACACTGCTCCCTCAGAGGCCCAAAGTGTTCCCCTACTTCTAATTTTACAAATTAAGCACTGGTACTCAGACATCTGCACTTAAAGCTAAATGCTAGAATAAGCATGTTAACATGCTCACAATGGCAATGTTTAGAGTGTTAACATGCTAACATTTGCTAATTACCACTAAACTCAAAGCACAACTGACACTAATGAAAATGTCATGAATTGTGAAGGTATTTGGTCATAGATCCAAGTGTTGGACAAATTAAAATTTTGACCCAATGATGGTGCTAGATGAATTCCATCTTTGGGGGACCATGATTGTCCTCATGAAATGGCATGGCAATCCATTCAATTGGGACATTTCACTCAAAACCACAAATGTCAACCCAATGGTGGCGCTAGAGGGAAAGTCAGGAGATCACCAGAATGACTAATTGTCCATGCACCATGGATATCTACCGTATTATACAGTAATCCATCCAATAGTTGTCAAGTTTGTTGTGTCTGGAGCACAGTGGTTGACCAACTGACCAGTGTTGGAAGACCTAGCTAGCATAGCTAAAAATCTGAGCTGTGGGCAGGAATTCAGAGGTCTGGAACCATAGTTCAAAACTGACATGTGTTGTGCTTGTGCAAATGCTGTCTTATTCTCTTTTACAATGAGATGTACAATGGCAGAATGAGAGTCCAAAATGGGGAAATAATAATGAACTCCTCACTTTTTGATTGTGATGGAATGACAAGTATACGTGACATTTACCATGGATGATTAATATGTCCCTGTGAGCCTGCACAAGATAAGCAGATATAGAAAATGCATAGATGGTTTTAGAACAATCTTTTTTTAGTCATCCACCCGCAGATATTTTCCCTTCAGAGGGTATTATTCTGGATTGAAGTGCACCAGGAGAAATATTGTGGAAATCTGTCTAGATGTCAGCACTGTTGCTTTACTGGCATATTTTCCTCTTCCTTTCCTCTTTCCTGTTTATTTTTATTTACTCATTCCTCTTTAAATCATATCCATCTGTTGATTCTGCAGGAGCCTTTATCACATGACAACTACATCTGGCACTAAAACTTGTCTTCAGCCCTGCATTATCCCTATCAGCAGAATAGAAATTCTCCTTAAATGTCATCCCTGCTCTCATTGTAATATTTGATGCTCTCAGCTTTGCAGGTGTGAATCCTTTCTGCCAGGCTGAACAGGAGGAATATGCTTAGTGGTATTTAAAGCTGAGGTGTTCGTGTCATTTAGAAACCACACAGCTCTGACTTAGCCAGCCCTCAGAGAGCCACAGTACAGGTGGATCATCTCTGTTCTCTCCTCTCTCCACCGAGGCCCTGGCTGTCTGCGCCCTGACTGGCTTTTGCTGTCAAGCTGAACAGAGTAATCCCTGCAGTAAAAGCCTTGCACTAAAGGTTCACGCTTTCTCCTCTCTCTTGAAACCCGCAATGCACCCCTGTTGTGTTTCTCAAGTTCATTTTCTGGCTGTGAAAGGGAGTTCAGGTGCATTCGGTTTTCATCAACGGCTGTAACCAATGGAAGCAAAAGGCAAAGGAAAAATAAAAACAAGACAAGTGAATGGGGAAAGAAAATGTAAGCAAAATGGATATGTGCTGTACATATTGATGTGTATTGTTGGCAAAAGAGAGGAACAGATTGGCCCTTTCTTTGGCAATAAAGATAATACTCTAAAAAGGCCCATCTGCCTTATTGAATTCCAACACACACATACACACACTCGCCCATGCTCCCTATTAAATACACTCACGTCATACACAACACACACACACACACACAGACACACACACACGCATATGCTGAAGGGCTACTTCCCAGCTGTGTCTTCCCATTCATAAATGTCATTGACACTGTGCTCAGTATGATAAATCTCAAATTTGTCCATGATTTGCATAATAAACGATCAACATGCAGGATCAGAGGTTAACAAAAGTGCCTTGATTCCTTCAGAGCAGAGAAAAGAAAGACACAGTGACTGAACTTTAAGGTGAGATATTTGTTTGATTCAGTGTGAGTGGAGTAACTGAAATAGAGGTTTTGACAATTCCAAAATGGTGAACCCCAATTCAATACAATCAGACCCCACTGATTTTAAAATATGTACAACCCAACGCATTTGTTTCTAAGATATAACAAACCTAACCTGGTGCATGTCCAAGGTGAAAAGGACTCAGGACCCGGGGGGGGGGTGATAGCATACTACGTTTGAAATCCGTAATATGAGTCCATTCCTTTCCATAATTTAAAAAAAAAAAAAAAAAAAAAACATAAAAATAATCCAAGTTTTAAAAGTTGTCAGGCTCCCTTTCCAACTTTCCTCCGCTATGCCTCCAACAGCTGGTGCTGCTTAATGCTTTTCCACCCTTCCTTTTGCTCATGTAATCTGATTCGAAATCAGCCAAATCAATGATGCAAGTGTAACACACAGTGCTTATGTGTTTTTCTTTTGATCAGTGCTGACCATGGGTCTTCTTAGATCCACTTGGGTATTACACATAAAAATAAAGAGACACAGGACCCAGGGTAATAGAATGGAATGATAAAACATGGACCCAAACCCATATGAGTCCTGGGTCTTGACCCAGGGTTTAGGTAGACCCGTGAAGACCTCTACTGTAAAACCCAAATACGTGTAATTGCAGTGCAGTGATTTCGAGCCAGTTCTTGAATTAGAGGTTTAACTGAGACGAGACATTTTATTTTTTGTGACAGAACAAGCTTTTTTTAAGTTTATGCAATGAGGAGTCTCAAACACACATTTGGTAGTAGGCAGGAACAGGACTACTACGTATGTAGGAAAGACATGCTCAATTACATGTTTTCGCTTTCGGCAAGAGTGCTCAGAGCCTCTTGTGTATTTTGAGCTTTTTATGTGGAAAACCACATCACTACAAGACCAAAAGGCCCCTTGGGTGCCCAGATTTACTGAACCTAAAACAAAACACATACTGTTTGTTTTTGACCTATTAATTGGAAAGAGAACTCTGTAATATTGGAGTACTGGTTGTAATGTATACAATGTATGCAATGTATACACTCACATGATAAATAATTCAAAATACAGCTATGTTTACTGCCAGGCACTAAGAGCAGTTCTCCTGATAACTGCACAACTAGCCCCGGGGTTTTATTTCAAAGAACGACTCCTTGGTCATGGGGTTGAACAAGCAGTTGCTAAGTTGAATTTGATTCGAAGATGTATGTGGAAATGTGTTTGAATGCAGAGTGGTTGGATATTATTTGGTTCATAAGAAAACACGCCACATTCTTCATTTGCTTTACAGTGTATCACATATGAGCACTGCTGGGTTTCAAACAAACACAGATCCTTTTTCTTTTGGTGACAAAAGTGTGAATCCAGAGAGGCATGAAGGGCATGGTCTGGTTTTTAGACTTAGGTTGTTAGGTGAATAGAGTAAAACTTGTGGTAATAGACATCACCATGAAACTTCCTCAGTTTGATATCTTACAGTAACACATTTATTTTTTGTGCCAGTTTTCTGAAATTGTGTGTTTAAAGATGTAAATGAGTCATTTTCTAATTAAATACATGCTAATCTGCATACATTTCCAGAAGAGAAATTTGAACATTGGATAAAGCAAGGTTTAAAATTATTGTTACATTTTGTTGACAGATTAGAGTCAAAGGCTTTTACAGAGGGAATGTTGGATGTCTCTTTTTATCACTACATAATTCAGAAAACACTCTCAGCATCCATGTAACAATCTGCCGAGCACAAACTGGAGATGTACTCACGAAGCAGACTCAAAGTTCAAGATCTTTAAGCAGGCTCAGGTCGGTACACGACAGGCAAAGGTATCCAATTTGATGGGCGAAAAGAGTGCTCAAAAGGCAAAAACAGTCAAAAATACAAAAAAGGAATACTAGGGAAACACTGGAACGCTCAATCAAAGGTTAAGACGATCTGGCAACAAAGGAGGGGAAGACAGGGACTTAAATAGACTAACACAAGGGAGACAATGAGACACAGGAGGAATAGCTTAACAGTTGGGAAATATGCTTGTTGACTAAAGTTAGTTGACTCATATCTGTTTGTTGGATAAGAACGCAAATAATATGTTAATCAAAGCCTCTCTCAACTCAAATTGTGTTTTACTCTTTTTTGGTTACTCCTGTGTGGTGTTTGAGAATCACTCTGCAAAATGATGTATGTGCAGAGTTTGACACCAGAAGGCTGTTTTCACATCCATCTGCTGGGGGGGGGGGGGGGGGGGGGGGGGTTCTCTGTGCTCACCTTAAATCACAGCTGTAAAGTTACAATTTATAGCATCATGAGTTCGGAGACCAATCAAGGTCCAGTTTGCAACTTATACAAGTGTCATATGGAAACACATGGACATGGAAGCACACATAAACCAAGAAAGGACTTTTTCAGTGCCCAGCAGTTGAACTTTATAAATGAGATATTTTTGCATATTCCTGGATTCTGGATCCCAAAACGTCCGTGGATGGAGCCACCATGCCAGTGCAGCTAAATGTCGGACTATTCCTTAAAGCGTCAAACAGATATCTTCAAATGTGAGAAACAGTGTGACGCTTTACATTAATCCACTGATGACATTCACAAGTTCTACCAGCGGCAACCCCAAGGGGTCCTATCGGTGGCTATTATGCACAAAGCACTTTGATAATCACTTCACTGCATCGATTCTTGAAAAACTTTATGTTGACTCAGCAAGAAAGATCCATAAGCTGTGATCCAGCTGCTTTACAGCTGAGTGAAAGAGCCAGTCTGAAGCCTTTAGACTGAATCTGACATCCAGTATCAGACATCTATACAAGTGCCTTTTGAACATACACTTTGATGCTCTGGTGATTGGCTTCATCACCTGTTATTCACCTCTGTCTGCTGCATAAAGCCCAAGGTAACACCAGTATTCAGCATTTCAAATTCACATTAACTTCTATGTAATGTCCTGTCCGCTCTCAAATTAATCTGTGTGTCAACTCAGACTGCAATTTCTATTTCTCTAGGTGAGTGCCTTACAACATCAACCTTAAAAATGTCTTTACCTTTTCTGCTAAAGGAATCAAAGACCGAAGATCATTTTATTTCACATTTCAATAGTGAATAGAGAGTGATGAGATGAGCCGAACAGAAGGACCTTGGTGGGAGCTGTTTCCTGAGTGTATGACTCCGTTTTCTTCCCCTTAAACCATTACATCTCATTCTTGCTGCCCGTTATGAGGTCCCTGACCGCTGAATGATGTCATCTCTGGCTCCGGTGAAACGGACAGCCCAAAGTCAGCCAAGCACGCCACCACATCTGCTTTAATCCAGCCTGTCAATCCAGCACGCCACAATTATTCCTAACATTTTTACTTATTTACATAATGAAGGGGTTAATTATGCTCATGAAACGCCCCAACGGTCTTGTCTTGAGTGTCAGGGACACAGCTGTAGGTCTGCGAGCTAAATCATGCGCTAAATGTGTCACCTAGAATTAGACCCATTTGGCCTAGGCTTACGGTGGGCTGTTTGCAGTGCAAGGGGCCCAGGCAGCAGCTTGGTTGTGGTCAAGTCGGACGGGAGGAGGGTGGGGGTGGATTTCAATCATTACCCACTGGCCCGGACAAGACGCAGCAAGTCAAGCAGAGCTCCTGTCTTGAAGATCAGTTGGACAATAAAATTTTATGCACCCATGAACAACGGGAGTGTATTTCATTTTAAGTACAGCATCAGAGGTGCATCATGTTCATTCCTTTTTTCTTTTTACGGGACGCATTTGTACCTGTCAGAGCTTCCCATGGACAAAACTGCCAAGCTTAAGAGTCAATATTTTGATCATCACTCATTTCTACACTTAATTTAACATTAACTGGGGATTTATGACATCAGAGCAGAAAACGAGTTTTGCAAGCACACCTGGCTTTCTTTAAGGTAAAGTTCAACGCTTGGGGAATTCACTTATTTGCTTTCTTGCAGAGAATTACATGAGAAGATTGATACAATTCACATGGCAACCAACTGAGACCCCAGGAAGTGACTATGTTACTGGTGTAGTAGTGAGCTTTAGAAATGCTGGTAGGCAATTTGCATTACTTTTAGACAGAGCCATGGCTGTTGGCAGTTTTTATGCAAAGCTAAGTTAGCCAGCTCAAACGTTATGTTTATAATGACTTTAGTTGTTCTTTTATCTCAGACATGTGTTAGGATGTTACATACCTTGACATGTTTTGGTGGAAACTTCTGCCTTCCTCAGAAGTGTCACTTGGTGGTGGTTGTGATGCGTCTAATATGATCTGCCAATCAGCTGATATTAGGGAGGCGTGATCACGCCAGCTGCTGTCCGTCCGCCGCCTGTCCAGGACACTGCTCCAGGTGTGGGAGAGCATGTGTGCCCCCTCGTCCCTGTTCATCATCCCTGGGCCTCGCTTCCTTATTTTGATAGCCTTCCTGATCCAGCGCCGGTATTTGTTGTCCTTGGTGTGTATGTTTATAGTAGTCAAAAGACTGATAAAGCAAATTTCATAAAAAGCCAAACTTGAACTATGCCTCAATTTTTTTTAGCTCAGTAACACAAGTGTGTAGCCTTGAGTTGAGTAAGATAGCTGACAGAGTTACTAAATACGATTAAGCCCTTTATAGCATGCTTGTAAATCAAGATGCACATGTTGTCCACCAAAATCTCAGATTTATTCAAATAAATAGGCACGCTTTAGTTGTTTTAAAGGAATTATGTCAGTGATTGTAACGTCAGGGCTGTCTGATGAGAATCATCAAGTGAGCCAAGTAACTTAGTTAGCTACTGTTGTCTGGTTCACAGAATGTAAACTGTGGATATAAAGCCAGTCATTGGCCGCCTTTATCACACGGTAACACACTGGAAGCATGTTGCCATTTTCAAAATCCCCATCGCAGCGTGAAACTACTCTTGCATAGCCAGACCTCTGTCCACACATTATTTTAGTGCTGTATGTAAAATGACTACAATAACCTCCGAGCTAGCAACCTACACGCTAAAACATCACACTAAAATGTTTTATGTGGTGTTTTCTTTTGCAGGGTTTTAGCCATTTGGATGCCAGTGCTCGCCTCTCCACCAAAACAAGTTCCTTCCTAATAATACTTTGCAGGGGCACTGTCGCTGAATCCTGGGCTTAGAGACAATTGTGATTGGTTTAAAGAAATACAAACAACCCATAACATTTTTTTTCTCTTTTTGTGGAATTATAATGGGTTCAGCTCAACCTTTCTCCAGTGCAGGTACAATGGGATATAGATCTGGCTATGCAAAACTCCCATCATCTGGCAAAGGATAGCCAGCTACATATCAAGAGCTATTTCTTAGCTAGTTAAGTACTACAAACAAGGTTTCATTAGGGTTTCAAAAGCTTTTGCCCAAGTGTTTTAATGCTTCCCTTCTTCCCTAGTAATGGATAATCGTAACAGCAAATGGGTTGAAGACAAAATAGATCAATCAGAAATGACTTACCATTTTCTGATTGCCTGGAATTTCAACACACTGTAACACACACTCACCGTCAAGTTTCGTACGGAGCAGAGATGTTGAGGGAGAAAGAGAGACACAGTGAGCAAAGGTCAAAGGGTTTGTGAGCACATGGAGCAGGGGAATTGAGAAAGGGCAAATGTGTAAAACTGAGTTAGAGAGGTCATCATTGTGCACTTATGGCTGAGAGAAAACATGCAAAAATAAAGGGTGGGGGAGGTCACATTTGCTCTCTAAATTAAATTATTATTTGAGTGATAATAATTCCTCTATAAAATCCAATTTATGTGCTTGTAAATCTTTTTTCTGTGCTCAAAATGTCCCATCACTCACTCATGACGCATGTAACTCCATATATTTAAGTGACTTTTAGTCAATCCAGAGAAAAAGGTGATTTGTCACTGTTCAATAAATATTGTGATACATTTTGTTTTGGCAGAGTTGTATATATGGCATGTGCTGTAAGACAAGAAAAACAGCTACAACAAAACATCACTAAGTCACTGTAAGGCTTTAATTGCATGCATCTCATTTGCATGCGTGATGAGCCACAGTTTAACATTTTATTTTTATTTTCCAGCTGAGCAGACTCGTGGTAAGAATCAAATACAGGGAGAGAATGTTGTGATTTAACATCTAGTGAGCTTTGGGCGATGTCTTCCCTGTTTTCATTTGATTTTAATCAGCCTGGGATTTTCCTCTGTTTGAGTGTTGGCAGGGAACAACAGTGTTAAATGTTCTGTTCGTCGTCGTGTTGCAAGCTGGTTATAGCATATTTATTCAGATCAAAAGTAGGCTATACCTGGAAGCATCCACTGATTAATATGTCATCAACTTGTATCTTGTATGCACATAAATCTCTTGATAATTTGCATGCACCATCTGTGATATAGAATGAAAACAACAACAAATCGGAGGCCTTTACCCGGGTGAGTTTGGCTCTAAAACTGCAGAGAAGTTTCACTTAATAGCTGGCAGTTTCTATCCTTTGCAAACATAAAAGGATTTTTCCCCCCGTTGTCCAAGGTGTTAGAAAATAGCAGAACTATGTTAGTGACTAATTAAAGGAAATTGGATTGAATGAAGTTATTTCTCCTAGGACATAGCTTAAGCATTTGTCTGATGACAAACACCAGAGAAATCCTCTGACACTGTGAAGGATCACAGAGGGAGGAATTAATTCTCTGCTTTCGTAAAATCAAAGCACTAAATAGCTGCATGCTATTGTCATAAAAGCCTTAAGAGTTTATTACATTTACATTTATTGTTAACAATTTCCCATTCAGTGAGACAAAAATAATAATTTGGAGAAAGCAGAGAAACACAAGTCCCTGCAGGAAGGACACAAATAAAATAAGCAAATGTCATCACATGTGTGACATTATCCCTATTTGCCTGGTCTGTATTTAGCTGGGGATAGTAATTTATGGTCATTTCAGAGGTTGTTAGTGACAATAATCAGGTGCAGTTCTGTCCTATCTGTGATTTTCTGAGTAAAAATTACACTGCAAATTACAAACCACTTTAGCGCTGTGCCAGAAAGTCCAACTCAGTTTTCCAGTCTGTCTAGTAATATGTTGTGGCCAACCGTGTCAAATGCAGCACTGATATCCAATAATGCCAGTAATCCATTCCATTCATCCATTCTGTATAGCTGTATTGTGTAATGCCTCAGTAATTTGATGGTATAATCAGTTGTTTTTTATGTTGTTTTTTTCCTATCTTACATTACTTCTTACACTCCAGACATGAACTATGGAGTTGTTTTCATAGCACATTGAGCTGCTCTACATCACAGCATGGGGAACTGTTCATGGTTATAGATGCAGAAGGATTTAGTCTGTAAGAAGACAGAAATCTTGAAAAAATAATGAGATAGATGACACGAGCAAGAAATGTCATGAATCAGGACATTTTTTTCCAAATCGCAGTTTTGCCTCACTGGGCGTTGCAATATGTTCATTACACAACACCCTCTGTCCAATTCTTCTTAAACATCAGGAGGAACAACAGAGCACAAATATGTCTTCCAGGACCGAGTATAAAAATGGAATTCTGTACAGGAGCTCTGCAATTAATACTATCTTTGCACTGTAACGCTTTGTGATATGTTACTGAGTAGCTTAATGGGGACCAGTGCCGTACTTAGCACATTTAGTGCCTCAAACACGCATAATTCTCTACACACTCTCCCTAACAAAAGCACATGGTTAATTATTATGCAGGATGACGTCTCCAGACCTTTCCACTATGGCAAAGGCATGACCCATCCTACCTTACCTCTGACTGGCTACTACTCGTTGCCTTCATACATTGGGTTGGTCATGTTAAGGCAGTAGTAGCAAGACTGGTTAAGGTTTATGCATATGTGTGTAGTCTTCAGAGAAATTACCCTTCGGAGCAATGCATGTTTGTTTTTGAAATACCAGGCTGTCAGACCAATGAGCTTTTGGTCGAATAGGACATTATTCAGACTATTGGGCCTTTGGAATAATATGCCATCCCTCCAGGCATGCTACTTTATTTTTACATAGCTTACATTGCTATGTGAAGCTACACGCTAACATCAGGGAAACATGTAAACTTGATTGCAGATGTGATAACTTTCCCCCCCAGGTTTCAGATTATATCTCTGCTGGAACATGTCCAGTTGTGTTCAGAAGCTATTATTGGTTATTTTTCCAAGGAGAAAATGCAGCTATATACAATCATTCCCCACATGCAAGTACATTGCCGCATGAAGCTACATGCTAATGTCACAGAAACATGTAGTCTTGGTTGCTGATACTGTAAATTTCTCGCCAATTTCGGATTTATGCTGGAACATGTCCTGTGGTATTTCAAAGCCTTTTGTAAAGATCATGTTAAAAAAGTGCTGCTGTTCTCTGTTACAGTCATTTCCGGGCTTCAGTGATGGTGTAGAGATGCCGAGATGTGAATGACCCAAAAACACTGACCAATCAGAGCAGACAGGGCTTTTTTGGGAGGAGGGCTTAAAGAAACAGGCGCTAAAAGGTTTGTGTTTCAGACAGAAAACACATCATACTGTCTGTTCCAGCACAGACACTATGAGGAAAATAAAGTGATTTTTGACCATTAAAGCATTTAAATGTGTTGTAGTAGAAACATGAAATACAAGTATAAACCAAGAAATTAACATAATAGTCCCTCTTTAATACTGTATAATCATTATAGTGAGCTGGTAAGTAGACTGGCATTTATGTAGCGCTTACCTACGTGAGCTTCACAGTGCCTCTCATTCACTCACAGACAGCACAACTGCCATGCAAAGTGCTAGCCTGCTCCTCAGGAGCAATCTGGGGCTGAGTGTCTTGCAGAAAGGCACTTTGACATGCGAGGTTCAAAGCAACAATCCATAAGCCTTAGTCATGGATGGATGATGTGGTCAGAAAATTGGACACCTACAATAATGCTGCTGTTCATTCAGAGTACAATTTGTAATTGTCTTTGTTAAAAAGAATGCATTAATTCATTCTAATATTTTTAATTTGATTTTTAATGTTGTGGCATAGGCTTGTAGGGCAGCCTCCCAGCATGCACCTGGGCAACAGAATAATGGACAAAGCACATTTTTATGTTTCCCTGCTTTGTTAGTGGTGTTATTGTTTTACCCTGTGTTCTGCAGTGTTTCCACATTTCCATTGTCGGTTATTTGGAGTCAGTGTGGTTAGACCGCATGTCATGTTGTGTTGTGATTGGTGACATGCTCCCCAATGTGAGTGCTTGTTGTAGCCTGGCTTTGTAGCAAGAGTGAGTCAGTGAATAATCCAGGGCCTGATTGTGAAAAACCTTGGCTGTTCCTGTTGCCATGTGGAAGTGTTCTCAAGCAGGTCACAGACACCAAAATGATGAGCAGGCCGGAGCTTGCATGACAGGTGAGTGTAAATACGAATAAATAAAGAAATAAATAAAAATAAAAGAGAGAGAAATGGAAATGTTGATTAAAAAAAACACAATGTTGTCCACTTCCAGTTTCTTTTGTCCAGGCATCACAATGTACCAGAGACTGTGAGGTTAGACATGTTTTTCATCCAAAATCCAAATATGTAATACTTCTATTTATGTGAAAACATCAAAGAAAGACTAAAGGAAAGACTGGAGTTACAAGGTCCTCCCCTGACAACAGCAGTGATAAATATTTAATACTGTCAATCAATACCAAGCATTTCATCCATAATAACACACTGCACTCCCCAACTTTATCTCAGCCTTTTGTTTCAGAAGCACATAAAATCCTGCAGCTGAGCCCAATAACCTTGTTTCTGTTGTTACCTCGAGGACTTTCAGTAAAGTAGCAAAAAGCTCTGCCACTTTCATCCTAAAGTCAGTGTCCGGGCCATAGAGGCTGAGGCAACCTGGGTTTAAATTAAGATAAAGTATCACGACTGAGCTCAGTGTTCTAGTTATAACTTCCCCAGAGGTCAGAGGTCACACCTGGGCCATTCTTCCTCTGCTGCGGCTCTGTGTCACTTCCTCCACTGAGGTCAGTCCCACAAGGGCTCTGTGTCAACTCCAGACCTGTGTTTGCCTCAAACGGTCACCCTGATCAGGCATTTTTGGCTCTCACTCTTCAACATTTGGGTCTTTTTTTTTTTTTCCACAGAAATGATCCAGTTAAGGTGTCGCTTCATATAGCTGTATGATAAATTCTTAAGGTGGTGGAATCATTGAAATGCTTTGTAAAAACAGTCACATTATTTAATAAAATGTAGGATGTGACAGTTTTTTGGGTTGCTCATCAAACGCAGTCCGCCTGCTCAATATTCAGATGATGTTTCCAAATGACACACGCTGACACACTTTTCAAGCTATCCAGGACTTGTCATTCTTCTTCCCATTCTTTTACAAAGACACCTTTTGTGTCTGAGAGGAAATTGGATGAAAGAATCTGGAAAAAAAATGAGTGGGAATAAAAATAGCAAAACAGAGTCGGAAGCAGTTGCAACAATAAGTCAGAGACACAGGGAAAGGAGGCGGTGACATCCAGCCTTCAAAATTAGCTCTATCTTCAAACTGTATTTTAGATGAACTGCTTCCACACTATAATTTAGAGGTTAAAAGAAACTCAGAATTTGCATAGAACATCACTACTTTTATGAATTAAAGAGAACTCTGAGGTATTGTGTGCCTTTGTGCAACAATAACTACATTAAGAGAGTTAGACTGTTCATGACTGTGCTACTGAAAAATTAGACACTGCACAGCCTCTAAGTGTGGGAATGTGTCTCTGACAGGAATACAGAGATGCAAAAAGACCCATCAGTATATGGACAATTTTCAGAGATGAAACCTGGAAAAGTCCTGTCAGCCAGTGGGAAGCCTTGTTGTGGCAAAACCTCTGCGACTTGAAGGATCTCTCTGCTTACTGTCATGTATATAGCACATTGTTTTGTAAAACAGGAAAAATCCATCTCGGCCGCACTGCTGGACATCCTGTGTCAGCCGGGCCGTGAGCACAAGCACGGTCTCCAAAGATGCATACATTATCTCTGAAGGGAATGGATGAGGTATTCTCAAGTGAGTCGCTGTTGAAAAGAAGAGCACAGTGCATGTCCTTCTCCGTCAATGGTCCCCACAGCAACACCCCACGACCGCACTCTTTCTCTGCTCCGGCAAAGCCCCGCTGAGAGGGAGCTGTTGCATATGCATAGGAGTCAATATCTTCGAACCTACCCTGTTGGTGGGTCATCCAGAGTCTAATCTGCAAAAGGATGTTATGGCAGGCAAGGGGAATCCAATTGTATATTACAAAGTCACAGACGATTGACCGGCTGCCAGCCAGACACTGAGGCCAGGGAAAAGAGGATCGCTTCTCTTAGTGGCTTCCATCATTCTGTCCACACTGGCCATTGGAGCGGAAGATGTCTCCTCGCTCAGCCTGGTGTCGATGGCGTTCTACTTAAAGCAGGTGGGAGATATTCATGGCCTCTCCTCAGACAAACACAGAGATTGCCTTGCAGGGCGGAAGAGGTCAGCTGGTGAGAGACCCTGAAACAGTGCAGCAAAGTAAACTATCAATAGTTTACTCTCAGTTATGGCTATCTCTGGCTAGAGATACCTTCTGTGTCAATATGAGACATGTCATGGAGTGTGACCATGAGATAAAAAAAGGGACAGAACATGTATAGAAAATCTTATGCTATCATGACAACTGACATTTATCTGATGTGTAATACTGTCACTGCCATATTCTATTGTTCTGAATTATAATAACTGTGTGACTTCTACAATGCGATTTAAAATTAATAATATATATGATATTTATATCATATCAGGTGATCATAGTCACATACCTCTCTCAGTCACCCAAATATGTCAGTTGGCAGTACCTTGTGTGTGCTCAAAAAAAAGGGGCTGTTTTATCTGATGTATCAGGGACAGTGAGCATTATTTACCATCATCATGATGTAAATGTGACAGATTTAGCTACATGGTTAAAGGGGCTACGTGCAAAATTCACAGTGTATAAGTCATTTGGGCACAGTTCTCAAAATGGAGGTGGCAGAGCTAGTAGCTAGCAGCTAACGGTGCTAACTCCATAAACAGTGCTAAATAACAGGAACAGTGCTGACAGAGCTAATGGTGTTAACTACAGGGGAATTGAAGAGCGGGCACTAAGCTTTCCTCAATGACACTTCCCCATATCAGTGGTAACCACTATGTGAGCGTCAATGAGCCAGCCAATGGCATACCACAACAAGCAACAGAGAAGCTCTGATTACAACACACACATTGGCAGCGTGACTTTATTCTCTGCTCCGCACACCATTGCTTCACTATACCTTAACATAGCACTTAGTGGTTAATGCTCTCAATGTCATGTACAGATCCTTAAAAGATAGGGAAAAATTAGCTTCATGGTAACAAGTGTCCAACTTCGGCAGTGTGCAACCACGGTCCCCACTTTGTATGCTAAACCAATATTCCCAGCCTCATCCCTATGAAGACTTTTCTTAACAATAAGGTTCACTTTATTAGAAAATGAAAAACTAATTGGTTATAAGTCATTTAAGGCAAAGTGCTGTCTACTCACAAACCCTCATCACAGGTTTTGAGCTGTTCAACAAAAGAGTTCGTTCTGTGACTACTTTATCTTTTGAACAGTTTTTGAGACCTTGAGAGAAAAAACTATCTGGAACTAGTCTGAGATTAGAAATGTTAATAAAGTCATTAATAATGGGTCACAGGTTTCTTTCTATTAAGCCAAAAGTTCCTAATGTGTTTGTCTTGTGACCCTTTAAAGTAAACCACTGTCTACTCACAACCCCTTGCCACACGTTACATGATGTCTCTGAGTTACAAGCAGTTCAACAAAAGAGCAATGTTCCCTTCCCTGCTTGTAATAGCTCTTAAAAGCCTCAAGAAGTCAAGTATTTTACAGTAGAGCAGCAAATATGATAAAAGTCAGAAAAAAATGAGCTGTTTCACACAAGATTTTCTTCCCTTTATTATTATTATTTTTTTGTTAATCATTTTACAACTCCTTATATTTAATTGATAACTCTTTAGGAGGTCCCATCCCTAAGGTTGGAAACATTTTATGAAGCCACTAGTAAAGGTTGTTAAAATATCTCAGTCAGTAATATAACATTCTTGAACCAATCTAATATGCAGTTGTTAATGTTAAATTTATGACATTGGTCCAAATGCTTTGCAGCACTTTTCTGGAATGGAAGTCCTCAAACAATCAGTTGATGGCCTGATGAGCTAAAGAGCTAATTAAAGAGACAAAGTAATTCATAATAAGTAACATAATTAGATTAGATTAGATTCAGATTGAATTGCCGCAGCTCAGAGTACAAGTGCTGAGACAACGAAATGCAGTTTAGCATCTAACCAGAAATGTAAAAAGTTATAAAGTGCAGAACAATGTACAGACAGCATGTATAGTGGTTATATAAATAATACATATAATAGACAGTAAGGGGTAGATATGAATACACTGGATGTATGAGGTATTACAGTATGAAGAGTGTGAAATGAATACAAAGACAAACAGTAGGAACATGTGCAGCAGTTACAGCAGGCACTATAAGTACAGACAAAAGTATATAGTGCAGGTGTAAGTATACTAATAATAAGGCATACACATAATAAACTACTGGAGGTATGATACAGTATGAATGTATACACTAAAGATCAAATATATTATATGTAGTAATATAAATATGCACTGCTATGTGAGAGCATGTATAGTGTAGGTAACACAAAAAAAAGTAATTAGCTTATAACCGATCAATAGAGCATTAATACATTATCTATTGACATTAATAAGCCCCATATAAAGGGTGCCTTATTTGCAAATGCTACCAGACTTTTCACAACACTCCTTTTGTTGTTTTTGTTGCCTAATCTGAAGCATAACATAATTGCCTCATGATATAATTCCTGGTGTGGGAACATAATCTGTAATTCTTGTCCAAAGCATGGCATTTTAGAGTTTCACAGCTACAAAGCAACCCTGCCTCGTGAAGCTCTGTTTCACAAAATTGCGTGAGAAAGCCCATTGTAAGCTGCTCTGAATGAGAAATTGGTTTTGGCTAAGGTCTTCTCACCCCTTTAGCTTGTTCACAATACTTCAGCCCACGTTTTCTTTAACCTCACGAAATTCTCTTGAGTCAGCCGCCTTCTGCCCCCTCTCTGCTCACCACCTCTGGCTGCTTATATCGAGTGTGGAGCCCTGCTGCTGGTGCACAAGGCTGCTGAAGGAACCACTCCCCAGTTCTGTACCTCCAGGCCACGGCCCTCCACACCAGCTCTGCGCTCTGCTATGACTGCCCGTTTAGCTCCCCCTTCCCTGCGGCTACCTGGGCATTGCTCCACTTTTAGCTTTGCTCCGCCCTGGCTCTCTAGCACTGAAATGACCCTCTGATCCAGTCAGGACAGCAGAGGTACCTCCTGCTCTTCTGGAACTCGGCTGAAAATTCATCTCTTTCAGAAATACTTCATGATCTCCAAAGTCCCCGCCTGAATCATTTCTCTCCCTTATGTCTTCCTTAGCTACTTGCCTCTCTTCTTCCCACCTCACCTGTTATTGCTCTTACCTGAACACATGGCATTTTCCTACCAATTCACTATCTTACATCTAAAGGTTGAAGACACAGTTTAGACACGTTGCCCTCTTTACTGTTTTGGTGTTAGGGTGGTTTCAGATTGTAGTTTGATTCTGTGCTTGAAGTACAGTAGTTTTAAAAAAGTTAGTTATTAAGTTATTCTTTCTGCACTTTTGATCTAGATTTAAACAAGCACAACCAAAACTGCATATTTTATTGCTCTTGGAATCTAAAATATCTTCAAACAAGTTCAACATTTAAACTGATCACTGATGTGACAATGCGGTTTGCAAGATTTTAAATAATAAAGTTCTATCCGTGTTTGTACTCTGCAAAAACTTGAGATATTTTTAAGTGTGATGAAAACCAAAGACCAAAATTCTGGTAGTAAGGAAATGTCCCATTTAATGGTTGATCCAAATGTGTATTTGTTATTAATATTTTGCTTACACAGATCAGCTTTGAAAAACTGCAAAATTGTGACAGACAACTGGAATCTCTTCACTGTTATATAGAGTGCCTCTGGACAGATGCATAAACTCAAAGTATTTTTATGATTAGAGTGATTTGTGAGAAAAATATCATAAACTCTACAGAACACGTTTCTATAAAACGAAAGCCTAGGATAAAGTTGGATGAAGTCCTGAAACACTGACAACATACATGTCTTGCTGAGAATATTTACCAAGCAGGTAACTCATTATTTGAACCTCCTATTCAGGATCCCTAAGCAGTGTACAAGCAGTCGATAAAAGCTCTATAACACAGAGTAGTTGCACACAAATATATAACAACTATAATATATTACTAAACTATGTTGTTATTTTTGTGCAAATGGGATAAAAAGCAACTTAAGCACTCAGCAAGATAATAAATAACTTAAAGGACATCTTGCACCATTTTTCTTTTTAATTAAACTGATTTTAAAGTTGCAATCCCCATATTTTACACAACTAGGTCAGTTTATGTATCATGGTTAATACCTCTAAAACAGTTGCATAATGTTTTGTGGCTCTGAAGGAGCTTTCAAATGTCCAAATAAATAGCTCTGATGATGTAATCAGGGTTGCATGGGCCTGACCTTGAAAAAATACAACTGTATATCAGAAAGCCTGTGTTACTAAAGGGAGGTATGGGGTTTGAGCAACCCAGTCCTTATAGAAAACAAATACTTTTGCATTATTATGTAACGGATATGTTGAAACATTACATTTGAACAACGCTGTGGTTAATGTGTGGTTATGTTTAGGCACAAAAAAACACTTGGTTATGGTTAGGAAAAGATCATGTTTTGGCTTAAAATACTCAGTTTAAGGGGTTGCTAAAAACACCCACGTTTGGGGGCTAAAAACCTGCTGCAAATGTGACTTGCTAAAAAAACAACCTGTTTTGTTGTTTGTTTGTCTCAAGCAGTGGTCTGCAGCTTGGCAGGTGTCTCGCCTGGGTGACACGCCATGCACCATCTCCTCCACCTCTCACTGATGAATTCAGCTCATATTCTCCTTCACTTTAGAAATGCCGATATGATGTGTATGAAACATGTTAATGTAGCATATCTGTGGTTTGAAGAAATAAACAATAAAAAAATGTTCCTCCTGGCTACTGGGCTGGTCTGAGGGACTGGGACATTTACCAGGCAGAATGAAAGTTGCTGTGGAGTTGCATTATGGGAAGTGTAGGCTATAGTGTTTTGTTTGGCTTGACCCATTTAAGTGAAGTACCATCACCATCAATTCTGCCTGTTTTATTGTTTGTTTTTTAAATCTCACTCAGTTACAATTTTAAAATGGTGGATTTTTTTTTTTTAATTTCTGGTGCTGCAGGTAAATATATATGTGGGGGTAAATCTTTCTATTTTATATCTATGATTCTTGACTTTTGTAGTATTATATTTTCTCTTACCATGTTTGTTTTGCTCCGAAGTACCAAGAAGAATCCCTTTGATGTAAAATATTTTAGAATATAAAATGTATTATTAGTAGTAGTAGTAGTAGTAGTAGTAGTAGTATTCCTGGCCATGACAGTCAGCATTGTTATTAGACTCTTCTGCACAGTCAGGCTGCAGATTAAAGGACTTCTCAGACGTAAATCCGAAGGAATTTACAAGGATTAAATCCTGATATATTTGGTGCGATTTAATAATAATTTTTAAATCGTATTTGCAATCTTCAGGCGAATCTGTTGTGCCTTCTATCTTCAATAACTCCATATAATTTCATCTTGGCAGAGTTGACAATAACGCATCAGCAGCTTTTGACAAATTATTGATTCTCAACTCAGTATGCATTAAATTCACAGTAACTGTTTGACAGAAGGCATAATTCAATTCTCTTTGCACAGAGAGCTCTTTAGTCATGACGATACGGCCTCGGAATGGCAATGTGCCGGGCTACGTTATTATACCTATCAAGCACACTAATGATCTACCTCAGGGGCACAGGTACAGCTGAGTAATTTATGGGAGCTGGCAGAAATCTACAGGTTAATGCCCTCCATCAAATGTCCACAGAGGAATATACAGTGCACCACGCTGTATGCACATGTCACTTTGCGCTGCTCTCTAAACAAAACTGAATCACGGCATTTTGTTTGATTGCCAGCTCTGTTATCGTTTTTTTCCTTCTTCTTTAAATACCACATGCCACTTGACAGCAAAGCAAATGACATGTTGATGGGGGCAGAGTGTTCCTGTCAGTTCGTTGTTGGTTTCTTAGTGTGAAATGAAAGATCCGTTTCAGGAGACAGCTAAGGTGTGAAAGCACCAAACCCCCCTGCCCCCACCCTCGTTAATTCTTCTCGCTGCGGTACGGTTGAATGGACAAAATCCCCGGACAGATTGATACATCGTGCTTGCAGGAGTGACGTGAAGAGTCCCCCCCCCTCCCTTATGCCGTCACCACCATTACCTTACCCTTCTTCCTCCTCTCCACCCTCCCATCCCCAGGAGCTGCTGAGGTGACAGGTCATAAATCCCTTCAGACATGGGCGTGGGGGTATCTGAGGGTGGGTGAAGGAAGCTGGGGAGGGAGGGTGATGAGGATGGTGGAGGTGGGTGTGTGTGGGGAGGGGGGGGTCGGTAGCTGCAACACAAACCTGAAGGAGATTTCTCCTCATGCATAGAAAGCTGTTTCCCCCTCACCGACAATGTCTCCCTCAGGGATGCTACTGCCAACACACTGCATGCAAAGTAGTCTCTCTCTCTCTCTTTCTCTCTCTCTCTCTTTCTCTCTCTCCCTCTCCCACTCTCTCAATCGCTCCCTCTCCCTGTGCAAATGGGGTACGGGATGGGGAACTTTGTGGCGCGGGATAAAAGGCAGGGAGCTGCGTCTCACAAAATTCGCCACCCTCCCTATCATCCAGATGATCCTGAATGCCAATTACCCTCCCCAGCTCTGCAGGGAGCGGCCTGTCACTCAGGATGCGGCTCGTGTGTGTCGGGCATTGAGTGGCCAGGCGCTAAGAGTTTGCCCGCTGGAGGAGTCAGAATTTACAATATAGTACTGGTCATTGCCGGACAGCAGCGGGACAACCCATAACACACAACCAGCACACTCAAAGGAATGCAGGGACACATAAAAACACACTTACATACAGTATATCTGCAATGTCTAACATGGGGCAGGTTACATCAGCAGGTCGAGGGAGAATCTGGCACTGAGTCCAGTAGTGACATCTAAAATAGTTTTTTTTTTTTTTTTTTTTGGAACAGCACATTGAAATCAATAGAACTAGAAAAAACAAACAAAAAAGAAGACATTTCTAAATGTCTGACTAGAACAAAACAGTGGTTTGGGACAAACACAGGTAAAATGGAGCCAGTTATACTGTAAGGTTATCTGAGAAAGAAAAACTTATGAAAAAAAAAATAAACTGTGGTTGCAAATTTAGTATAGAAAGCCATGTAAGTTATTAACAATGGTTCAAATGAGGACATGTAATTAAAAGTGGTTGCTCGCAGTGACTAACCCTCTGAGATGATCACCCAGCTATACAATCCTTTTGAGCTCAGTAGAACTTTTTTAGCTTTTTTCAGCTCATTGTTTTGGTTTTTATGGCCTGCAACGTAAATGTTTTGGTTCACTGTCACTGCTTTCATCACAACCCACAAGCCCAGAAAAAATGTTGCTATTGTATGTTTTTGTGGTTAACATGTGGTTTGGTTTAGGCACAAAAAATTGGTTATGGTTAGGAAAAGATCATGCTTTGGCGTAAAATACCTGGTTATAGAGGCACAATCCCTGCTGGAAGCTGCAATATCTCTGTTAAATACAACTGCTTTTCATGCCCCTATTCCCACTGCAAAACAGCAATGAGCCAGGGGTGTAAATATAGACAGTCCAGGCAGTAGGATTCCAATGGGGCTCCTGAGGTGGAGGGGCCCATAAAGTGCCATTTGCTATGTCCTCAAAAATGCAAAGCCATCTACATCATGTTTTTTTTGTTGTTCTTTTTTTCAAATAGTCAGTAGATCGTTAAAACAAAACTATATGCTTTTTCTGTATAAGCTATAAAATATTACTTACAACAATACTATAAATCTGTTAAATGATTAATTTCTTTCTGTCTTTCTTTCTGTGATGTTTTTGTTAAATATATAATAATGATTACTGGGTAATACATATGTTGATGTTACATGTCAAGTCTATTCTATTTATGTCAAGAAAATACATGTACAATAGCATGTGGTAAGGCCCATCATAATAGCATGTACAGGGAGCCCGTCATAACCTCCTTATAACACTGGATGGGTTGTTACAAAACCTGCATGTTTGGTGCCTAAAAAGCTGGTTTCGCTAAATAACTGGTTTTGTTGTTTGTTGGTCTCAAACAAAAGTCTGCAGCTTGCTAGGCGCCTCGCCTAGGTGACCCTCCATCCACCATACCCTCCTCCCAGTGACAAAGTTACCTCATGTGCTACATAACTTTAGAAACATTGTTATGATAGGTATGAGATGTGCAAATATTACATCGAAAATGTACTATTCCAACATTTTCTGGTGACTGGGCTGCTCATCAGCATTGATTCCAGATGCAACAAGCAACTGGTTTTAACCCCCTACCCTGCACAAGCCTGAAACAAAACTAGTCTAATGTTGCTCTAAGCAACAGTTTGCTAACACACTATATCAACCCTATGAGATGATAATGTGTCCATAATATGCTTTCAGCTTGTTTCTGCTTTCCCTAGGTGGCCAAAAAGTTAGATAATGCCCTTTTTTCTGTATTATTAACAACATTATAACCTTGAAGTGTCAGTAGTCAGTTAACTAGCTTATCTTGAACGGTAAAGGCCAGAGCTTGGAATGTCAGCCTAAGGCTAATTACTGTATGTAACCTACATATCCTGCTACAGTAAATCTACTTTTGTCAGTTTAAGCACAAGGCTAAGGCCTCATTATACTGCCCTTTCTCCTCTTTCACTGTCATAACTGGGCTTTAGTCTAGTGTTATGTAACTACTAAAATTGCCATATTATATATATACATATATATAGCCTATACATATATATATGTATATATATATATATATATATATATATATATATATGCCAATACATTTTTAAAGTAGGTCTGACTCTAAGGAATGATTTTGGAACTACACAGCTTCAATCTGTTGTCAGATTACAGACGGCTTGGACATAAAAGAACTCAAAAAAAGAACTGCACATACAATAACGTCCTAGGGTGCAAATATAATATGAAAGAATGAAAAAAAATATTCCCAAGAAATGGACATCTGATCTCTCTCTGATCAGACTGAGCCATTGCGTTGACATTTCCTTACCTGAGCCTATGTTAGGATGGCCTACATTATCTCTCCCTCATCATTTTTTCAACCACTTTTTGATGATTCAAACAGCACTGCGCTATCGGTCATTCTTGTGAGCAGATGCTGCCCAGATCCCTCTATGTATTGCCATTTCGTCTTTATTGCCAGCCGGCTTATCCGGCACTGATGGAATTGTTAAAAAGCAGATATGAGCAGAATCTAGGAGGACCAGCCTTTGTCAGAGCATGCATTCCCATCAGATGAGAGCATGACGATAAGAATCTGAGCAACGCGCCTGCAGGTCGTGTCACTCTATGCATAACAATTTACGGCTGTGTGGCTGAAAGAAAAACACTTTGAGACAGGAGAGAAGGGTGCTGTAGGGGGGTGTTTGGGTGGTGAATATGTATAAGGTGTCTTGGCTCTTCTTTTTGTCAGACCAGATTGATCAATATTGCACAGCACTCTGTTTCAAACAAAGAGACAAATCAAGGTCTTGTTTGTACTGTCTGGAGATATTTACAAGTTGATAAGGTATTCATATGTATCCTATTTTCAGGTCAGAAAACATGTAGCCAAAGCTCAGAGCATAAACTGTAAATGATATTCCATTCCTTGTGATGACCAAGTAGAAGTGAATACAATTAAAATTACAGGTTGTTTTTTTAATTTCTTGACTTAAAGAAAAATTAGTTTGTCTTTAAATTATATGATTCAATTCCGAGGAAGTGTTACCTCGGTGTAGGTTCACAAGGACCGAACTTACTGAGTGTAATAACCAAAAAAACCAACAGAAGTAAATACACCCATTAAGACCATTTAGCAATTACTAGCAAACATCAGGGCCATCCGCTCCACATTTTCAAGCATGTCAAGTTGTTATTTGTTAGTATTAGCACCAAAATAGCTACTTAAGCCCTGTGATATTATAAAGCTCCATAGAGCTGTGAATAAACGCGGTCAGGAGATATTTTTCTATGGGTTAATCACTACAAGAGACCCCTTTCACATATAAGTACTTATGCCATTCATTGTTATATAAAGAATATGAATTATAGTTGTTTTAACATCTCAACAATTTTGTTGCTCAAGCTTAACATCAGAAGAACTGTGTTTTCCTCTCTCCTGCACACTTTCCCAAAGATCTACAAAACTGCCCCTCAATTTAAGGAGGGGGTGGTGGGACTGTCAAAGTAAAGAATTTGCAGCAACATCCACATTAATGTGTTTTTTCATTCTAAAACAGTGATTTGAAATGAAAATGATCTCCATACACACGAGTGTTTTAGCAACATGCCAGAAATAATCTTAGTTCATAGTAACACGTCTGAAAATGCGTATCACCATTGACCATTCTTGCGAGAAACAGATTGTCTACTCTGTGGCTGGTTGCTTATTACAGAAAATACGGATATGGTGAAAAGTAAGACCAGAGATCTTTTTGCTTGGATTGACAACAAGGTGGAACTGTTACTGAAATACTGTTTTTACTCCAAAATTGATGTGGAAAAAATGCTAGGGGTAGGCCATAGACCATATCCAGGTAGGTCTCTGCAGTAGAAGAGTATGCCTTTCTGTATTTTTATTTTTTTTTCCTGATGTTTTATGGTCCATGCCATAGACATGCCAGAAAATGAGTCAGTAAAAGTAGAAAGCTGCATGGAGGCCAGTGAACATCTTACTGTGATGTATTCTTTTCTATTTCTCTTATTCATCCTCTTTTACAAACACAGCACAGACTCATTTTTAACAGTTTGAGTTTGAGTGCTGCCTGAACAGAGTTGTGCCAGCCTGTCATTGCATCGGCACAGAGGCTAAGAGCATCCACCCAGGTGTTGTATTTCTAACACTGCCAATCTAAGCAGATCGTAGCTGGCGGAGATAAATACCTGGGACTGAATGCAATTTGTAATCTTTCCCATTAAAAACAAAAGCCTGATGCTAGCAGGTTGTAGTGGGTTTTTTGCTCAGCAGGAAAGGGACTGACGTAGCACGTGAGTATACTGTGGTCAGCATGGTGGAAAACAAATTGGGAGTTGTTGCAAATTGAATATTATGACATATCTGAGACATATCGGATTCATTATTGCCAGAGGAAGTCATGGCAATGGGAAAGGAGTAATGTTAGGCTAACCACACATGAAGAATGCAGTGACAAAGGGCATGCAGTCCTAGCTATAATGTTTTGGCTTGACACATAGCAACTGATGAGATCCAATCAGGAAGTGAATGTGGGTGTCTTAGTTTTCACCTGTCAGGACTAAAACACAACCCTGGAGTTTTCAAACCAAAGCCGGGTCAGCAGAGTTTTCAAAGGTTTTTTTAGGGGTTCCAAAACACCGGAGTAGTGTGGACACTAGGCGTAATATAGCAATAGTTATATGTTTAAAACAAAAACATATTAGTGTGGATGTAGCCTGGGTGGCTTTACACAACTCTGCTGTCCAATCAGGAAAATAAAAGCATTAACACAAAATTAAGTCAATATTTGATTTATGTTTTTATTCATTTAATTCATAATTCATTCATAATTCATTCAACCCGGCCTGTATAGCTGGGTTACGCATAAGTTACTGTTACAATATAGATTAATTAGGTTTCATTGTCATCAGTAGTTGATTTTATGCCAGTGAAGAGGTGGCTGTAGTGTATTTACACAAAGGCTAAAAAAAATATCTCATTGCTGTTATATTCCATATGTTATACAACACCTTTTAATTTTTCAGTGAAAACAAACTCAAAGGCAGGTCCTTCACTATGCTGAATAAATAAAACAGCATGACTCGCTGGCTTCAAAAGAAGCAGTTTTGAGGAATGTGGAATTACAACACTTAAGGATTCCACAGTTTTTGGATTCCACCCAACACCTCTGCTGTTTAACATTTTGAAACACCAGTAATGTCATTCTGACCTTTGGCTTTGCCATCGCCTCACCATTCTCCTGCACATGCAGGCTGAGCTCTGTCTGGGAGGAGAATACCAGCTGGCATGCCAAACACCCCCAAACAAAACAGGGTTTCAGTGGTGTGACAGGACGCACACACGTGATCAATAGAGACAGTTGCCTGTAAAGGTCAGGCGGGGCTGTTGGTAAACACTGAAGTGAAACTCGTGATGATGAGCCTTGACTTTGTCTCTTGATCAGCACCCAACACTCACCCAGTGCATTGTGCCTGGGGAGCAGTTTGGAGCATTGCTGGATAGTTGTTGGCTCTTCTGTGCCGCTTGGTTGGAGCATGACTGCAGGGCAGACAGAGGCAATGCCAGGAAATAAAGACAAGATTGATTAGTTTTACTTTGACACACCTCCAACAACCTCCTGCACCACCCACAACACCACTGCCAGAAAAGCAGCCAGCCTGAGTGGACACACACACTCACACAAAAAATCTGTCTGTCTGCTGAATTAGACAGTGGTGTGGTTTGTGGCAGAGAAATCTGTAAACTGGATCTGTTATAATAATCACATAATGCCAATGTATTTCATTGTACTCTTGTAGAAAATAGTAGTGCTTGTGTGTAAGAAGAACTTGGCCTCATTCTCATCATGCAAATACTAGCACATGTTCAGTGGCCCTCAATGTCAGATACCGACACACGGAGGAACCCTTTAGCAGTGGTATGAGATGCACCTGGCAGCGGCATATTTTTTTATGTCCAGAGCAACTGCTGCAGTATAAAGGGCTAGGATGTCAGCATAGGGTGTATGCGAGGAGGGTGGATAGGTCAAACAAACTCTGGACTTTTACCTGAGAGGCCGTTGTTCATTTGTCAGTTGAGTTATTCATTTCATTCAATCATTCATTCATTTTCCGTAACCACTGATCCTTTAAAGGGGTCACGGGGGTACTGGAGCCTATCCCAGCTGACATTGGGTGAGAGGCGGGGTACACCCTGGACAGGCTGCCAGACTATCGCAGGGCTGACACATAGAGACAGACAACCATTCACTGACGTGCTGACGTATTGCGGTAAGCGAGCTGTGTCATTTCCGGTGTTTCCGGTGTTTCTGTGACAGTGTCTTTGTACTGTTCTAGTGAATTCTACTAGCCTGCTTTCTGCTTTCTCACTTCAGTTGCTTTAACATCTACTTCAAGTCTTAACCCACACTAGTTCTGTTTAAGCACTTATAGCTCTCCTCCTTTTTACGACTTCCCTGCTAATCTCTTAGCTGTTGTTTGCATGTTACTAGCCTTGGTAGCTACATTAGCTTTACAGTTAGCAATGACTTCTCCTTTTGCGCTTTCTTGCTCGGTGTGCCAAATGTTTAGCTATGCCTCTGCCTCCTTTAGCGACAGTGGTAATTGTAACAAGTGGCTTATTTGCTGCGTTGGAGGCGAGGCTTAGTGAATTAGAAGCGCAGCTCCGCACCATGGAAAATCATTCAGTAGTAGCCAGTAGTAGTTAGCCAGTCCCCTGTAGCCGGTGCGGAGCCACATAGCATAGCCTCTGCTAGCGGTCCTCCAGTAACACCCGTACAGCCGGAAGGTTGGGTAACCATTCGCGAGAGGCATAGCTCCAAGCCGAAGCCCACGGCTCACCACCAGCCTGTTCACGTTTCCAACCGCTTTTCCCCACTCAGCGACACACCCACTGAGGATAAAACTCTGGTTATTGGCAGCTCTATTCTGAGGAACGTGAAGTTAGCAACACCAGCGGCCATAGTCAAATGTATCCCTGGGGCCAGAGCAGGCGACATTGAATCAAATTTAAAACTGGTGGCTAAAGCTAAACGTAGATTCAGTAAGATTGTTATTCACGGCAATGACACCTGGTTACGCCAGTCGGAGGTCACTAAAATTAATATTGCCTCGGTATGTGAATATGCAAAAACGATGTCGGACTCCGTAGTTTTCTCTGGACCCCTCCCAAATCTGACCACTGATGACATGTTTGGCCGCATGTCATCATTTAATCGCTGGCTGTCCAGGTGGTGTCCAGCAAACAATGTGGGTTTCGTTAATAACTGGCAAACTTTCTGGGGAAAACCTGGTCTTATTAGGAGAGATGGTATTCATCCCACTTTGGATGGAGCTGCTCTCATTTCTAGGAACCTGGCAAATTTTATTAGTAATTCAAATCCCTGACAACCCAGAGTTGAGATCAGGACTCAGAGTCGCAGTCCTATTCGCCTCTCTGAGCTTCTAGTTCAGTTACCCACCCATAGTTTTCATAGTTTTATACAAACGGTGTCTGTCCCCCGACTACCTAAATTATTTAAATCCAAAATTAAACAAAGAGGAGTTGTGCATAACAACCTCATAAAAATTAAAACCTCTTCTGTGACAGAAAGACAAAACAGGAGAATTAAATGTGGACTGTTAAATATCAGGTCTCTATCGTCTAAAGCAGTGTTAGTAAACGGATTAATATCAGATAATCATATTGATTTACTCAGTCTCACTGAAACCTGGCTGTGTCAAGATGAATATGTTAGTCTAAATGAATCCACTCCTCCCAGTCATAATAATACCCACATTCCTCGAGGCAGCGGCCGAGGAGGGGGAGTTGCAGCCATTTTTAACTCTAGTCTGTTAATCAGCCCTAAACCTAAACTAGATTAGTTTTTATCCAGTTTAGTTCTTAAATCAGATAAAGTTATTATTGTAGGCGATTTTAACATTCATGTCGACATTGATAATAACTCCCTGGCTACCGCGTTTATCTCATTATTAGACTCCATTGGCTTCAGTCAGGGTGTACATGAACCCACTCACTGTTTTAACCATACCCTCGATCTAGTTCTGACGTATGGAATTGAAACTGATAACCTAACAGTCTTTCCACAGAATCCCTCGCTATCGGATCATTATTTGATTACTTTTGATTTCTTTTTACTCAATTACACGCCACTCAGCAATAGTTACTATACGAGATGTTTATCAGATAGTGCTGTCGCAAAATTTAAGGAAATGATTACTCCGTCATTAAATTCAATACCATGTCCTTCAGTAACAGAGGTTTCCCGTACCAACTTTAACCTCTCCCGAATTGATCATCTTGTCGAAAATTTGAAAGGAATTGGCGATTAACCAAACTGGAAGAATCTCGTTTAATCTGGGCAGACAGTCTCAAAACGTATAAGAGGGGCCTCTGCAATGCCAGAGCACACTATTACTTAGCATTAATGGAAGAAAACAAGAACAACCCCAGGTTCCTTTTCAGCACTGTAGCCAGGCTGACTGAGAGTCAGAGCTCTATTGAGCCTTGTATTCCTTTAGCCCTTAGCAGTAATGATTTTATGAGCTTTTTTAATGACAAAATTCTAACTATTAGAGGCAAAATTCATGACCTCCTGTCCTCAGATAGTACCTATCTAACCTCAAACACAGCTGTAAGATCTAATATATATTTAGATTGCTTCTCCCCAGTTTCTCTTCAAGAATTGACCGCAGTGATTTCTTCATCTAAATCATCAACGTGTCTCTTAGACCCCATCCCATCTAGGCTACTTAAGGAGGTCTTACCTTCAGTTAAC